>NC_084463.1:60965942-61292988 GCF_027409185.1 Cynocephalus volans | reverse complement strand
CAACATTAACATTCTATCTTCTGCATTCTTACACTTTTTCTTTATGTAAATAACAATCTATTTATTATTTTATTGAAATTTCCATGAATGTCCAAGGAAATGGGATACAACATTTTTTCTTTCTTTCTTTTATCCCCCATGCCCCCAGCTTCCAAATCGTGGTTGACAACATTAATATTCAATCTTCGGCATTCTTACACTTTTTCTTTATGCAGATGAACAATCTTTTTATTATTTTAATGAAATTTCCATGAATGATCAAGGAAATGGGATAAAAAAGTTTTTCTTTCTTTCTTTTATCCCCCACCCCCGCCAGCTTCCAAATCATGGTTGACAACATTAACATTCTATCTCCTGCATTCTTACTCTTTTTGTTTATGCAGATTACCAATCTTTTTATTATTTTATTGAACTTTCCATGAATGTTCAAGGAAATGGGATACAACAGTTTTTTTTTCTTTCTTTCATCCCCCACCCTCCCAGCTTCCAAATCGTGGTTGACAACATTAATATTCAATCTTGTGCATTCTTACACTTTTACTTTATGCAGATTAACTATCTTTTTATTATTTTATTAAAATTTCCATGAATGTTCAAGGAAATTGGATACAACAGTTTTTCTTACTTTCTTTTATCCCCCACCCCCCTAGCTTCCAAATGATGCTTGACAACATTAATATTATATCTTGTGCATTCTTACACTTTTTCTTTATGCAGACTAACAATCTTTTTATTATTTTTTTGAAATTTCCATTAATGTTCAAGGAAATGTGATACAACATTATTTATTTCTTTCTTTCATCCCGCACGCCCCCAGCTTCCTAATCGTGGTTGACAATATTAATATTCAATGTTCTGCATTCTTACACTTTTTCTTTATGCAGATTAACAATTTTTTATTATTTTATTGAAATTTCCATGAATGTTCAAGGAAATGGGATACAACAGTTTTTCTTTCTTTCCTTCATCCCCCTACACCCCCAGCTTCCAAATCATTGTTGACAACATTAATATTCCATCTTCTGCATTCTTACTCTTTTTCTTTATGCAGATTAACAATCTTTTATTATTTTACTGAAATTTCCATGAAAGTTCAAGGAAATGGGATACAACAGTTTTTCTTTCTTTCTTTTATCCCGCACAACCCCCCAGAATCCAAATCATTGTTGACAACATTAACATTCAATCTTCTGCACTCTTAATCTTTTTCATTATGCAGATTAACAATCTTTTTATTATTTTATTGAAATTTCCATGAATGTTCAAGGAAATGGGACACAACAGTTTTTCTTTCTTTCTTTTATCCCACACAACCCCGCAGATTCCAAACCATTGTTGACAACATTAACATTCATTCTTCTGCATTCTTAAACTTTTTCTTTATGCAGATTAACAATCTTTTTATTATTTTATTGAAATTGCCATGAATGTTCAAGGAAATAGGATACAACATTTTTTCTTTCTTTCTTTTATCCTCCAGCGCCCCCAGCTTCCAAATCATGGTTGACAACATTAATATTCTATCTTCTGCATTCTTACTCTTTTTCTCAATGCAGATTAACAATCTTTTTATTATTGTATTGAAATTTCAATGAATGTTCAAGGAAAAGGGATACAACAGTTTTTC
The DNA here is from genome assembly GCF_027409185.1 of Cynocephalus volans. Lineage (NCBI taxonomy): Eukaryota > Metazoa > Chordata > Mammalia > Dermoptera > Cynocephalidae > Cynocephalus > Cynocephalus volans. The sequence continues at coordinate 61,291,361 of NC_084463.1, read as the reverse complement.
TTTCTTTCTTTTATCCCGCACAACCCCCCAGATTCCAAATCATTGTTGACAACATTAACATTCTATCTTCATCTTTCTTACTCTTTTTCTCTATGCAAATTAAGAATCTTTTTATTACTTTATTGAAATTTCCATGAATGTTCAAGGAAATGGGATACAACAGTTTTTCTTTCATTCTTTTATCCCCCACCACCCCAGCTTCCAAATAATGATTGAAAACATTAATATTCTACCTTCTGCATTCTTACTCTTTTTCTTTATGCAGATTAACAATCTTTTCTTATTTTATTGAAATTTCCATGAATGTTCGAGGAAATGGGATACAACACTTTTTCTTTCTTTCTTTTATCCCCCAACCCCGCCAGCTTCCAAATCATTGTTGACAACATGAACATTCTATCTCCTGCATTCTTACTCTTTTTCTTTATGCAGATTAACAATCTTTTATTATTTTATTGAAATTTCCATGAATGTTCAAGGAAATGGGATACAACAGTTTTTCTTTCTTTCTTTTATCCCCCACGCTCCAAGCTTCCAAATCATGGTTGACAACATTAATATTCTATCTTCTGCATTCTTACTCTTTTTCTTTATGCAGATTACCAATCTTTTTATTATTTTATTGAACTTTCCATGAATGTTCAAGGAAATGGGATACAACAGTTTTTTTTTCTTTCTTTCATCCCCCACCCTCCCAGCTTCCAAATCGTGGTTGAAAATATTAATATTCAATCTTCCGTATTCTTACACTTTTTCTTTATGTAAATAACAATCTATTTATTATTTTATTGAAATTTCCATGAATGTCCAAGGAAATGGGATACAACATTTTTTCTTTCTTTCTTTAATCCCCCATGCCCCCAGCTTCCAAATCGTGGTTGACAACATTAATATTCAATCTTCGGCATTCTTACTCTTTTTCTTTATGCAGATTAACAATCTTTTATTATTTTTTTGAAATTTCCATGAATGTTCAAGGAAATGGTATACAATAGTTTTTCTTTCTGTCTTTTATCCCCCACCACCCCCCACCTTCCAAATCATGGTTGACAACATTAATATTCAATCTTCTGTAATCTTACACTTTTTCTTTATGTAAATAACAATCTATTTATTATTTTATTGAAATTTCCATGAATGTCCAAGGAAATGGGTCACAACATTTTTTCTTTCTTTCTTTTATCCCCCACGCCCCCAGCTTCCAAATCGTGGTTGACAACATTAATATTCTATCTTCTGCATTCTTACTCTTTTTCTTTATGCAGATTAACAATCTTTTTATTATTTTATTGAAATTTCCATGAATGTTCAAGGAAATGGGATACAACAGTTTGTCTTTCTTTCTTTCATCCCCCACCCCCTCAGCTTCCAAATCATGGTTGACAACATAATATTGTATCTTCTGCCTTCATACTCGTTTTCTTTATGCATTTAACTATCTTGTCATTATTTTATTGAAATTTCATGAATGTTCAAGGAAATGGGATACAACATTTTCTCTTTCTTTCTTTTATCCCCCACTCCCCAAGCTTCCAAATCATGGTTGACAACATTAATATTCTATCTTCTGCATTCTTACTCTTTTTCTTTATGCAGATTACCAATCGTTTTATTATTTTATTGAAATTTCCATGAATGTTCAAGGAAATGGTATACAACAGTTTTTCTTTCTGTCTTTTATCCCCCACCACCCCCCACCTTCCAAATCATGGTTGACAACATTAATATTCAATCTTCTGTAATCTTACACTTTTTCTTTATGTAAATAACAATCTATTTATTATTTTATTGAAATTTCCATGAATGTCCAAGGAAATGGGTCACAACATTTTTTCTTTCTTTCTTTTATCCCCCACGCCCCCAGCTTCCAAATCGTGGTTGACAACATTAATATTCTATCTTCTGCATTCTTACTCTTTTTCTTTATGCAGATTAACAATCTTTTTATTATTTTATTGAAATTTCCATGAATGTTCAAGGAAATGGGATACAACAGTTTTTCTTTCTTTCTTTTATCCCCCAACACGCCCCAGCTTCCCAATCATGGTTGACAACATTAATATTCTATCTTCTGCATTCTTACTCTTTTTCTCTGTGCAGATTAACAATCTTTTTCTTATTTTATTGAAATTTCCATGAATGTTCAAGGAAATGTGATACAACAGTTTTTCTTTCTTTCTTTTATCCCGCACAACCCCCCAGATTCCAAATCATTGTTGACAACATTAACATTCAATTTCTGCATTCTTAATCTTTTTCTTTATGCAGATTAACAATCTTTTTATTATTTTATTGAAATTTCCATGAATGTTCAAGGAAATGGGATACAACACTTTTTCTTTCTTTCTATCATCCCCCAACCCCACCAGCTTCCAAATCATGGTTGACAACATTAATATTCTACCTTCTGCATTCTTACTGTTTTTCTTTATGCAGATTAACAATCTTTTCTTATTTTATTGAAATTTCCATGAATGTTCAAGGAAATGGGATACAACACTTTTTCTTTCTTTCTTTTATCCGCCACCCCCGCCAGCTTCCAAATAATGGTTGACAACATGAACATTCTATCTCCTGCATTCTTACTCTTTTTCTTTATGCAGATTAACAATCTTTTATTATTTTATTGAAATTTCCATGAATGTTCAAGGAAATGGGATACAACAGTTTTTCTTTCTTTCTTTTATCCCCCACGCTCCAAGCTTCCAAATCATGGTTGACAACATTAATATTCTATCTTCTGCATTCTTACTCTTTTTCTTTATGCAGATTACCAATCTTTTTATTATTTTATTGAACTTTCCATGAATGTTCAAGGAAATGATATACAACAGTTTTTCTTTCATTCTTTTATCCCGCACCCCCCCAAGCTTCCAAAGCATGGTTGACAAGATTAATATTCTATCTTCTGCATTCTTACAATTTTTCTTTATGCAGAATAACAATCTTTTTATTATTTTACTGAAATTTCCATGAATGTTCAAGGAAATGGGATACAACAGTTTTTCTTTCTTTCTTTTATCCAGCACCCCCGCCATCTTCCAAATCATGGTTGACAACATTAATATTCAATCTTCTGCATTCTTACACTTTTACTTTATGCAGATTAACAATCATTTTCTTATTTTATTGAAATTTCCATGAATGTTCAAGGAAATGGGATACAACAGTTTTTCTTTCTTTCTTTTATCCCCCACAACCCCCCAGCTTCTAAAACATGGTTGACAACATTAATATTCTATCTTCTGCATTCTTACTCTTTTTCTTTATGCAGATTAACAATCTTTTTATTATTGTATTGAAATTTCCATGAATGTTCAAGGAAATGGGATACAACAGTTTTTCTTTCTTTCTTTAATCCCCCACCCCCGTCAGCTTCCAAATCATGGTTGACAACATGAACATTCTATCTCCTGCATTCTTACTCTTTTTCTTTATGCAGATTAACAATCTTTTATTATTTTATTGAAATTTCCATGAATGTTCAAGGAAATGGGATACAACAGTTTTTTTTTCTTTCTTTCATCCCCCACCCTCCCAGCTTCCAAATCAAGGTTGACAACATAATATTGTATCTTCTGCCTTCATACTCTTTTTCTTTATGCATTTAACAATCTTGTCATTATTTTACTGAAATTTAATGAATGTTCAAGGAAATGGGATACAACATTTTCTCTTTCTTTCTTTTATCCCCCACTCCCCAAGATTCCAAATCATGGTTGACAACATTAATATTCTATCTTCTGCATTCTTACTCTTTTTCTTTATACAGATTACCAATCTTTTAAATATTTTATTGAAATTTCCATGAATGTTCAAGGAAATTGTATACAACAGTTTTTCTTTCTTTCTTTTATCCCCCACCACCCACCACCTTCCAAATCATGGTTGACAACATTAATACTCAATCTTCTGTATTCTTACACTTTTTCTTTATGTAAATAACAATCTATTGATTATTTTATTGAAATTTCCATGAATGTGCAAGGAAATGGGATACAACATTATTTCTTTCTTTCTTTCATCCCGCACGCCCCCAGCTTCCAAATCGTGGTTGACAATATTAATATTCAATGTTCTGCATTCTTACACTTTTTCTTTATGCATATTAACAATCTTTTTATTATTTTATTGAAATTTCCATGAATGTTCAAGGAAATGGGATACAACAGTTTTTCTTTCTTTCTTTTATCCCCCACAACCCCTCAGCTTCTAAAACATAGTTCACAACATTAATATTCTATCTTCTGCATTCTTACTCTTTTTCTTTATGCAGATTAACCATCTTTTTATTACTGTATTGAAATTTCCATGAATGTTTAAGGAAATGGGATACAACAGTTTTTCTTTCTTTCTTTTATCCCCCACCCCCGCCAGCTTCCAAATCATGGTTGACAACATGAACATTCTATCTCCTGCATTCTTACTCTTTTTCTTTATGCAGATTAACAATCTTTTATTATTTTTTTGAAATTTCCATGAATGTTCAAGGAAATGGGATACAACAGTTTTCTTTTCTTTCTTTCATCCCCCACCCTCCCAGCTTCCAAATCATGGTTGACAACATTAATATTCTATCTTCTGCATTCTTACTGTTTTTCTTTATGCAGATTACCAATCTTTTTAATATTTTATTGAAATTTCCATGAATGTTCAAGGAAATGGTATACAACAGTTTTTCTTTCTTTCTTTTATCCCCCACCACCCACCACCTTCCAAATCATGGTTGACAACATTAATATTCAATATTCTGTATTCTTACACTTTTTCTTTATGTAAATAACAATCTATTTATTATTTTATTGAAATTTCCATGAATGTCCAAGGAAATGGGATACAACATTTTTTCTTTCGTTCTTTTATCCCCCACGCCCCCAGCTTCCAAATCGTGGTTGACAACATTAATATTCAATCTTCGGCATTCTTACACTTTTTCTTTATGCAGTTGAACAATCTTTTTATTATTTTAATGAAATTTCCATGAATGTTCAAGGAAATGGAATACAACAGTTTTTCTTTCTTTCTTTTATCTCCCACCACCTCCCACCTTCCAAATCATGGTTGGCAACAGTAATATTCAATCTTGTGCATTCTTACACTTTTACTTTATGCAAATTAACAATCTTTTTATTATTTTATTAAAATTTCCATGAATGTTCAAGGAAATTGGATACAACAGTTTTTCTTTCTTTCTTTTATGCCCCACTTGCCCGCAGCTTCTAATTCATGGTTGACAACATTAATATTCTATCTTCTGCATTCTTACACTTTTTCTTTATGCAGATTAACAATCTTTTTATTATTTTATTGAAATTTCCATGAATGTTCAAGGAAATGGGATACAAAGGTTTTTCTTTCTTTCTTTTATCCCGCACAACCCCCCAGATTCCAAATCATTGTTGACAACATTAATATTCTATCTTCTGCATTCTTACACTTTTTCTTTATGCAGATTAACAATCTTTTATTATTTTATTGAAATTTCCATGAATGTTCAAGGAAATGGGATACAACAGTTTTTCTTTCTTTCTTTTATCCCCCACGCTCCAAGCTTCCAAATCATGGTTGACAACATTAATATTCTATCTTCTGCATTCTTACTCTTTTTCTTTATGCAGATTACCAATCTTTTTATTATTTTATTGAACTTTCCATGAATGTTCAAGGAAATGGGATACAACAGTTTTTTTTTCTTTCTTTCATCCCCCACCCTCCCAGCTTCCAAATCGTGGTTGAAAATATTAATATTCAATCTTCCGTATTCTTACACTTTTTCTTTATGTAAATAACAATCTATTTATTATTTTATTGAAATTTCCATGAATGTCCAAGGAAATGGGATACAACATTTTTTCTTTCTTTCTTTAATCAACCATGCCCCCAGCTTCCAAATCGTGGTTGACAACATTAATATTCAATCTTCGGCATTCTTACTCTTTTTCTTTATGCAGATTAACAATCTTTTATTATTTTTTTGAAATTTCCATGAATGTTCAAGGAAATGGTATACAATAGTTTTTCTTTCTGTCTTTTATCCCCCACCACCCCCCACCTTCCAAATCATGGTTGACAACATTAATATTCAATCTTCTGTAATCTTACACTTTTTCTTTATGTAAATAACAATCTATTTATTATTTTATTGAAATTTCCATGAATGTCCAAGGAAATGGGTCACAACATTTTTTCTTTCTTTCTTTTATCCCCCACGCCCCCAGCTTCCAAATCGTGGTTGACAACATTAATATTCTATCTTCTGCATTCTTACTCTTTTTCTTTATGCAGATTAACAATCTTTTTATTATTTTATTGAAATTTCCATGAATGTTCAAGGAAATGGGATACAACAGTTTGTCTTTCTTTCTTTCATCCCCCACCCCCTCAGCTTCCAAATCATGGTTGACAACATAATATTGTATCTTCTGCCTTCATACTCGTTTTCTTTATGCATTTAACTATCTTGTCATTATTTTATTGAAATTTCATGAATGTTCAAGGAAATGGGATACAACATTTTCTCTTTCTTTCTTTTATCCCCCACTCCCCAAGCTTCCAAATCATGGTTGACAACATTAATATTCTATCTTCTGCATTCTTACTCTTTTTCTTTATGCAGATTACCAATCGTTTTATTATTTTATTGAAATTTCCATGAATGTTCAAGGAAATGGTATACAACAGTTTTTCTTTCTGTCTTTTATCCCCCACCACCCCCCACCTTCCAAATCATGGTTGACAACATTAATATTCAATCTTCTGTAATCTTACACTTTTTCTTTATGTAAATAACAATCTATTTATTATTTTATTGAAATTTCCATGAATGTCCAAGGAAATGGGTCACAACATTTTTTCTTTCTTTCTTTTATCCCCCACGCCCCCAGCTTCCAAATCGTGGTTGACAACATTAATATTCTATCTTCTGCATTCTTACTCTTTTTCTTTATGCAGATTAACAATCTTTTTATTATTTTATTGAAATTTCCATGAATGTTCAAGGAAATGGGATACAACAGTTTTTCTTTCTTTCTTTTATCCCCCAACACGCCCCAGCTTCCCAATCATGGTTGACAACATTAATATTCTATCTTCTGCATTCTTACTCTTTTTCTCTGTGCAGATTAACAATCTTTTTATTATTTTATTGAAATTTCCATGAATGTTCAAGGAAATGTGATACAACAGTTTTTCTTTCTTTCTTTTATCCCGCACAACCCCCCAGATTCCAAATCATTGTTGACAACATTAACATTCAATTTCTGCATTCTTAATCTTTTTCTTTATGCAGATTAACAATCTTTTTATTATTTTATTGAAATTTCCATGAATGTTCAAGGAAATGGGATACAACACTTTTTCTTTCTTTCTATCATCCCCCAACCCCACCAGCTTCCAAATCATGGTTGACAACATTAATATTCTACCTTCTGCATTCTTACTGTTTTTCTTTATGCAGATTAACAATCTTTTCTTATTTTATTGAAATTTCCATGAATGTTCAAGGAAATGGGATACAACACTTTTTCTTTCTTTCTTTTATCCGCCACCCCCGCCAGCTTCCAAATAATGGTTGACAACATGAACATTCTATCTCCTGCATTCTTACTCTTTTTCTTTATGCAGATTAACAATCTTTTATTATTTTATTGAAATTTCCATGAATGTTCAAGGAAATGGGATACAACAGTTTTTCTTTCTTTCTTTTATCCCCCACGCTCCAAGCTTCCAAATCATGGTTGACAACATTAATATTCTATCTTCTGCATTCTTACTATTTTTCTGTATGCAGATTACCAATCTTTTTATTATTTTATTGAACTTTCCATGAATGTTCAAGGAAATGATATACAACAGTTTTTCTTTCATTCTTTTATCCCGCACCCCCCCAAGCTTCCAAAGCATGGTTGACAAGATTAATAGTCTATCTTCTGCATTCTTACAATTTTTCTTTATGCAGAATAACAATCTTTTTATTATTTTACTGAAATTTCCATGAATGTTCAAGGAAATGGGATACAACAGTTTTTCTTTCTTTCTTTTATCCAGCACCCCCGCCATCTTCCAAATCATGGTTGACAACATTAATATTCAATCTTCTGCATTCTTACACTTTTACTTTATGCAGATTAACAATCTTTTTCTTATTTTATTGAAATTTCCATGAATGTTCAAGGAAATGGGATACAACAGTTTTTCTTTCTTTCTTTTATCCCCCACAACCCCCCAGCTTCTAAAACATGGTTGACAACATTAATATTCTATCTTCTGCATTCTTACTCTTTTTCTTTATGCAGATTAACAATCTTTTTATTATTGTATTGAAATTTCCATGAATGTTCAAGGAAATGGGATACAACAGTTTTTCTTTCTTTCTTTAATCCCCCACCCCCGTCAGCTTCCAAATCATGGTTGACAACATGAACATTCTATCTCCTGCATTCTTACTCTTTTTCTTTATGCAGATTAACAATCTTTTATTATTTTATTGAAATTTCCATGAATGTTCAAGGAAATGGGATACAACAGTTTTTTTTTCTTTCTTTCATCCCCCACCCTCCCAGCTTCCAAATCAAGGTTGACAACATAATATTGTATCTTCTGCCTTCATACTCTTTTTCTTTATGCATTTAACAATCTTGTCATTATTTTACTGAAATTTAATGAATGTTCAAGGAAATGGGATACAACATTTTCTCTTTCTTTCTTTTATCCCCCACTCCCCAAGATTCCAAATCATGGTTGACAACATTAATATTCTATCTTCTGCATTCTTACTCTTTTTCTTTATACAGATTACCAATCTTTTAAATATTTTATTGAAATTTCCATGAATGTTCAAGGAAATTGTATACAACAGTTTTTCTTTCTTTCTTTTATCCCCCACCACCCACCACCTTCCAAATCATGGTTGACAACATTAATACTCAATCTTCTGTATTCTTACACTTTTTCTTTATGTAAATAACAATCTATTGATTATTTTATTGAAATTTCCATGAATGTGCAAGGAAATGGGATACAACATTATTTCTTTCTTTCTTTCATCCCGCACGCCCCCAGCTTCCAAATCGTGGTTGACAATATTAATATTCAATGTTCTGCATTCTTACACTTTTTCTTTATGCATATTAACAATCTTTTTATTATTTTATTGAAATTTCCATGAATGTTCAAGGAAATGGGATACAACAGTTTTTCTTTCTTTCTTTTATCCCCCACAACCCCTCAGCTTCTAAAACATAGTTCACAACATTAATATTCTATCTTCTGCATTCTTACTCTTTTTCTTTATGCAGATTAACCATCTTTTTATTATTGTATTGAAATTTCCATGAATGTTTAAGGAAATGGGATACAACAGTTTTTCTTTCTTTCTTTTATCCCCCACCCCCGCCAGCTTCCAAATCATGGTTGACAACATGAACATTCTATCTCCTGCATTCTTACTCTTTTTCTTTATGCAGATTAACAATCTTTTATTATTTTTTTGAAATTTCCATGAATGTTCAAGGAAATGGGATACAACAGTTTTCTTTTCTTTCTTTCATCCCCCACCCTCCCAGCTTCCAAATCATGGTTGACAACATTAATATTCTATCTTCTGCATTCTTACTGTTTTTCTTTATGCAGATTACCAATCTTTTTAATATTTTATTGAAATTTCCATGAATGTTCAAGGAAATGGTATACAACAGTTTTTCTTTCTTTCTTTTATCCCCCACCACCCACCACCTTCCAAATCATGGTTGACAACATTAATATTCAATATTCTGTATTCTTACACTTTTTCTTTATGTAAATAACAATCTATTTATTATTTTATTGAAATTTCCATGAATGTCCAAGGAAATGGGATACAACATTTTTTCTTTCGTTCTTTTATCCCCCACGCCCCCAGCTTCCAAATCGTGGTTGACAACATTAATATTCAATCTTCGGCATTCTTACACTTTTTCTTTATGCAGTTGAACAATCTTTTTATTATTTTAATGAAATTTCCATGAATGTTCAAGGAAATGGAATACAACAGTTTTTCTTTCTTTCTTTTATCTCCCACCACCTCCCACCTTCCAAATCATGGTTGGCAACAGTAATATTCAATCTTGTGCATTCTTACACTTTTACTTTATGCAAATTAACAATCTTTTTATTATTTTATTAAAATTTCCATGAATGTTCAAGGAAATTGGATACAACAGTTTTTCTTTCTTTCTTTTATGCCCCACTTGCCCGCAGCTTCTAATTCATGGTTGACAACATTAATATTCTATCTTCTGCATTCTTACACTTTTTCTTTATGCAGATTAACAATCTTTTTATTATTTTATTGAAATTTCCATGAATGTTCAAGGAAATGGGATACAAAGGTTTTTCTTTCTTTCTTTTATCCCGCACAACCCCCCAGATTCCAAATCATTGTTGACAACATTAATATTCTATCTTCTGCATTCTTACACTTTTTCTTTATGCAGATTAACAATCTTTTTATTATTTTATGGAAATTTCCATGAATGTTCAAGGAAATGGGATACAACAGTTTTTCTTACTTTCTTTTATCCCCCACCCCCCCAGCTTCTAAAACATGGTTGACAACATTAATATTCTATCTTCTGCATTCTTACTCTTTTTCTTTATGCAGATTAACAATCTTTTTATTATTGTATTGAAATTTCCATGAATGTTCAAGGAAATGGGATACAACAGTTTTTCTTTCTTTCTTTTATCCCCCATCCCCGCCAGCTTCCAAATCATGGTTGACAACATGAACATTCTATCTCCTGCATTCTTACTCTTTTTCTTTATGCAGATTAATAATCTTATATTATTTTTTTGAAATTTCCATGAATGTTCAAGGAAATGGGATACAACAGTTTTTTTTTCTTTCTTTCATCCCCCACCCTCCCAGCTTCCAAATCGTGGTTGAAAATATTAATATTCAATCTTCTGTATTCTTACACTTTTTCTTTATGTAAATAACAATCCATTTATTATTTTATTGAAATTTCCATGAATGTCCAAGGAAATGGGATACAACATTTTTTCTTTCTTTCTTTAATCCCCCAGGCCCCCAGCTTCCAAATCGTGGTTGACAACATTAATATTCAATCTTCGGCATTCTTACACTTTTTCTTTATGCAGTTGAACAATCTTTTTATTATTTTAATGAAATTTCCATGAATGTTCAAGGAAATGGAATACAACTGTTTTTCTTTCTTTCTTTTATCTCCCACCACCTCCCACCTTCCAAATCATGGTTGGCAACAGTAATATTCAATCTGGTGCATTCTTACACTTTTACTTTATGCAGATTAACAATCTATTTATTATTTTATTAAAATTTCCATGAATGTTCAAGGAAATTGGATACAACAGTTTTTCTTTCTTTCTTTTATCCCCCACTTGCCCGCAGCTTCTAATTCATGGTTGACAACATTAATATTCTATCTTCTGCATTCTTACTCTTTTTGGTTATGCAGATTAACTATCTTTTTATTATTTTATTGAAATTTCCATGAATGTTCAAGGAAATGGGATACAACAGTTTTTCTTACTTTCTTTTATCCCCCACCCCCCCCAGCTTCCAAATCATTGTTGACAACATTAACATTCTATCTTCTGCATTCTTACACTTTTTCTTTATGTAAATAACAATCTATTTATTATTTTATTGAAATTTCCATGAATGTCCAAGGAAATGGGATACAACATTTTTTCTTTCTTTCTTTTATCCCCCATGCCCCCAGCTTCCAAATCGTGGTTGACAACATTAATATTCAATCTTCGGCATTCTTACACTTTTTCTTTATGCAGATGAACAATCTTTTTATTATTTTAATGAAATTTCCAGGAATGTTCAAGGAAATGGGATAAAAAAGTTTTTCTTTCTTTCTTTTATCCCCCACCCCCGCCAGCTTCCAAATCATGGTTGACAACATTAACATTCTATCTCCTGCATTCTTACTCTTTTTGTTTATGCAGATTACCAATCTTTTTATTATTTTATTGAACTTTCCATGAATGTTCAAGGAAATGGGATACAACAGTTTTTTTTTCTTTCTTTCATCCCCCACCCTCCCAGCTTCCAAATCGTGGTTGACAACATTAATATTCAATCTTGTGCATTCTTACACTTTTACTTTATGCAGATTAACAATCTTTTTATTATTTTATTAAAATTTCCATGAATGTTCAAGGAAATTGGATACAACAGTTTTTCTTACTTTCTTTTATCCCCCACCCCCCTAGCTTCCAAATGATGCTTGACAACATTAATATTATATCTTGGGCATTCTTACACTTTTTCTTTATGCAGACTAACAATCTTTTTATTATTTTTTTGAAATTTCCATTAATGTTCAAGGAAATGTGATACAACATTATTTATTTCTTTCTTTCATCCCGCACGCCCCCAGCTTCCAAATCGTGGTTGACAATATTAATATTCAATGTTCTGCATTCTTACACTTTTTCTTTATGCAGATTAACAATTTTTTATTATTTTATTGAAATTTCCATGAATGTTCAAGGAAATGGGATACAACAGTTTTTCTTTCTTTCCTTCATCCCCCTACACCCCCAGCTTCCAAATCATTGTTGACAACATTAATATTCCATCTTCTGCATTCTTACTCTTTTTCTTTATGCAGATTAACAATCTTTTATTATTTTATTGAAATTTCCATGAAAGTTCAAGGAAATGGGATACAACAGTTTTTCTTTCTTTCTTTTATCCCGCACAACCCCCCAGAATCCAAATCATTGTTGACAACATTAACATTCAATCTTCTGCACTCTTAATCTTTTTCTTTATGCAGATTAACAATCTTTTTATTATTTTATTGAAATTGCCATGAATGTTCAAGGAAATGGGATATAACATTCTTTCTTTCTTTCTTTTATCCTCCAGCGCACCCAGCTTCCAAATCATGGTTGACAACATTAATATTCTATCTTCTGCATTCTTACTCTTTTTCTCTATGCAGATTAACAATGTTTTTATTATTGTATTGAAATTTCCATGAATGTTCAAGGAAATGGGATACAACAGTTTTTCTTTCTTTCTTTTATCCCTCATAACCCCCCAGATTCCAAATCATTGTTGACAACATTAACATTCTATCTTCGTCATTCTTACTCTTTTTCTCTATGCAGATTTAGAATCTCTTTATTATTTTATTGAAATTTCAATGAATGTTCATAGAAATGTGACACAAGAGTTTTTCTTTCTTTCTTTTATCCCCCACCCCAACAGCTTCCAAATCTTGGTTCCCAACACTAATATTCTATCTTCTGCATTCTTACACTTTTTCTTCATGCATATTAACAAACTTTTTATTATTTTATTGAAATTTCCATGAATGTTCAAGGAAATGGGATACAACAGTTTTTCTTTCTTTCTTTTATCCAGCACCCCCGCCATCTTCCAAATCATGGTTGACAACATTAATATTCAATCTTCTGCGTTCTTACACTTTTACTTTATGCAGATTAACAATCTTTTTCTTATTTTATTGAAATTTCCATGAATGTTCAAGGAAATGGGATACAACAGTTTTTCTTTCTTTCTTTTATCCCCCACAACCCCCCAGCTTCTAAAACATGGTTGACAACATTAATATTCTACCTTCTGCATTCTTACTCTTTTTCTTTATGCAGATTAACAATCTTTTTATTATTGTATTGAAATTTCCATGAATTTTCAAGGAAATGGGATACAACAGTTTTTCTTTCTTTCTTTTATCCCCCACCCCCGCCAGCTTCCAAATCATGGTTGACAACATGAACATTCTATCTCCTGCATTCTTACTCTTTCTCTATATGCAGATTAACAATCTTTTATTATTTTTTTGAAATTTCCATGAATCTTCAAGGAAATGGGATACAACAGTTTTTTTTTCTTTCTTTCATCCCCCACCCTCCCAGCTTCCAAATCATGGTTGACAACATAATATTGTATCTTCTGCCTTCATACTCTTTTTCTTTATGCATTTAACAAACTGGTCATTATTTTACTGAAATTTCATGAATGTTCAAGGAAATGGGATACAACATTTTCTCTTTCTTTCTTTTATCCCCCACTCCCCAAGATTCCAAATCATGGTTGACAACATTAATATTCTATCTTCTGCATTCTTACTCTTTTTCTTTATACAGACTAAAAATCTTTTAAATATTTTATTGAAATTTCCATGAATGTTCAAGGAAATGGTATACAACAGTTTTTCTTTCTTTCTTTTATCCCCCACCACCCACCACCTTCCAAATCATGGTTGACAACATTAATATTCAATCTTCTGTATTCTTACACTTTTTCTTTATGTAAATAACAATCTATTTATTATTTTATTGAAATTTCCATGAATGTCCAAGGAAATGGGATACAACATTATTTCTTTCTTTCTTTCATCCCGCACGCCCCCAGCTTCCAAATCGTGGTTTACAATATTAATATTCAATCTTCGGCATTCTTACACTTTTTCTTTATGCAGTTGAACAATCTTTTTATTATTTTAATGAAATTTCCATGAATGTTCAAGGAAATGGAATACAACAGATTTCTTTCTTTCTTTTATCTCCCACCACCTCCCACCTTCCAAATCTTGGTTGGCAACAGTAATATTCAATCTTGTGCATTCTTACACTTTTACTTTATGCAAATTAACAATCTTTTTATTATTTTATTAAAATTTCCATGAATGTTCAAGGAAATTGGATACAACAGTTTTTCTTTCTTTCTTTTATCCCCCACTTGCCCGCAGCTTCTAATTCATGGTTGACAACATTAATATTCTATCTTCTGCATTCTTACTCTTTTTCGTTATGCAGATTAACTATCTTTTTATTATTTTATTGAAATTTCCATGAATGTTCAAGGAAATGGGATACAACAGTTTTTCTTACTTTCTTTTATCCCCCACTCCCCCCCAGCTTCCAAATCATGGTTGACAACATTAATATTCTATCTTCTGCATTCTTACACTTTTTCTTTATGCAGACTAACAATCTTTTTATTATTTTATTGAAATTTCCATGAATGTTCAAGGAAATGGGATACAAAGGTTTTTCTTTCTTTCTTTCAACCTCCTACCCCCCCAGCTTCCAAAACATGGTTGACAACATTAATATTCCATCTTCTGCATTCTTACTCTTTTTCTCTGTGCAGATTAACAATCTTTTTATTATTTTATTGAAATTTCCATGAGTGTTCAAGGAAATGGGATACAACAGTTTTTCTTTCTTTCTTTTATCCCGCACAACCCCCCAGATTCCAAATCATTGTTGACAACATTAATATTCAATCTTCTGCATTCTTAATCTTTTTCTTTATGCAGATTAACAATCTTTTTATTATTTTATTGAAATTGCCATGAATGTTCAAGGAAATGGGATACAACATTTTTTCTTTCTTTCTTTTATCCTCCAGCGCCCCCAGCTTCCAAATCAGGGTTGACAACATTAATATTCTATCTTCTGCATTCTTACTCTTTTTCTCTATGCACGTTAACAATCTTTTTATTATTGTATTGAAATTTCCATGAATGTTCAAGGAAATGGGATACAACATTATTTCTTTCTTTCTTTTATCCCTCATAACCCCCCAGATTCCAAATCATTGTTGACAACATTAACATTCTATCTTCGTCATTCTTACTCTTTTTCTCTATGCAGATTTAGAATCTCTTTATTATTTTATTGAAATTTCAATGAATGTTCATAGAAATGTAACACAAGAGTTTTTCTTTCTTTCTTTTATCCCCCCACACCCCCCACCTTCCCAATCATGGTTGACAACATTAATATTCTATCTTCTGCATTCTTACTCTTTTTCTTTATGCAGATTAACAATCTTTTTATTATTTTATTTAAATTTCCATGAATGTTCCAGTAAATGGGATACAGCAGTTTTTCTTTCATTCTTTTAACCTCCAGCGACCCCAGCTTCCAAATAATGGTTGACAACATTAATATTCTATGTTCTGCATTCTTACTCTTTTTCTTTATGCAGATTAACAATCTTTTTATTATTTTATTGAAATTTCCATGAATGTTCAAGGAAATGGGATACAACAGTTTTTCTTTCATTCTTTTATCCAGCACCCCTGACATCTTCCAAATCATGGTTGACAACATTAATATTCAATCTTCTGCATTCTTACACTTTTACTTTATGCAGATTAACAATCTTTTTCTTATTTTATTGAAATTTCCATGAATATTCCAGTAAAGGGGATACAACAGTTTTTCTTTCTTTCTTTTATCCTCCAGCGCCCCCAGCTTCCAAATCATGGTTGACAACATTAATATTCTATCTTCTGCATTCTTACTCTTTTTCTTTATGCAGATTAACAATCTTTTTATTATTTTAATGAAATTTCCATGAATGTTCAAGGTAATGGGATACAACAGTTTTTCTTTCTTTCTTTTATCCCCCAATTGCCCGCAGCTTCTAATTCATGGTTGACAACATTAATATTCTATCTTCTGCATTCTTACTCTCTTTCTTTATGCAGATTAACAATCTTTTTATTATTTTATTGAAATTTCCATGAATGTTCAAGGAAATGGGATACAACAGTTTTTCTTTCTTTCTTTTATCCAGCACCCCCGCCATCTTCCAAATCATGTTTGACAACATTAATATTCAATCTTCTGCATTCTTACACTTTTACTTTATGCAGATTAACAATCTTTTTCTTATTTTATTGAAATTTCCATGAATGTTCAAGGAAATGGGATACAACACTTTTTCTTTCTTTCTTTTATCCCCCACCCCCGCCAGCCTCCAAATCATGGTTGACAACATGAACATTCTATCTCCTGCATTCTTACTCTTTTTCTTTATGCAAATTAACATTCTTTTATTATTTTATTGAAATTTCCATGAATGTTCAAGGAAATGGGATACAACAGTTTTTCTTTCTTTCTTTTATCCCCCACGCTCCAAGCTTCCAAATCATGGTTGACAACATTAATATTCTATCTTCTGCATTCTTACTCTTTTTCTTTATGCAGATTACCAATCTTTTTATTATTTTATTGTACTTTCCATGAATGTTCAAGGAAATGGTATACAACAGTTTTTCTTTCATTCTTTTATCCCCCACCCCCCCAAGCTTCCAAATCATGGTTGACAAGATTAATAGTCTATCTTCTGCATTCTTACACTTTTACTTTATGCAGATTAACAATCTTTTTATTATTTTATTAAAATTTCCATGAATGTTCAAGGAAATTGGATACAACAGTTTTTCTTTCTTTCTTTTATCCCCCACTTGCCCGCAGCTTCTAATTCATGGTTGACAACATTAATATTCTATCTTCTGCATTCTTACTCTCTTTCTTTATGCAGATTAACAATCTTTTTATTATTTTATTGAAATTTCCATGAATGTTCAAGGAAATGGGATACAACAGTTTTTCTTTCTTTCTTTCATCCCCCACCCCCCCAGCTTCCAAATCATGGTTGACAACATAATGTTGTATCTTCTCCCTTCATACTCTTTTTCTTTATGCATTTAACAATCTTGTCATTATTTTATTGAAATTTCATGAATGTTCAAGGAAATGGGATACAACATTTTCTCTTTCTTTCTTTTATCCCCCACTCCCCAAGCTTCCAAATCATGGTTGACAACATTAATATTCTATCTTCTGCATTCTTACTCTTTTTCTTTATGCAGATTACCAATCTTTTTAATATTTTATTGAAATTCCCATGAATGTTCAAGGAAATGGGATACAACAGTTTTTCTTTCTTTCTTTTATCCAGCACCCCCGCCATCTTCCAAATCATGGTTGACAACATTAATATTCAATCTTCTGCATTCTTACACTTTTACTTTATGCAGATTAACAATCTTTTTCTTATTTTATTGAAATTTCCATGAATGTTCAAGGAAATGGGATACAACACTTTTTCTTTCTTTCTTTTATCCCCCACCCCCGCCAGCCTCCAAATCATGGTTGACAACATGAACATTCTATCTCCTGCATTCTTACTCTTTTTCTTTATGCAAATTAACATTCTTTTATTATTTTATTGAAATTTCCATGAATGTTCAAGGAAATGGGATACAACAGTTTTTCTTTCTTTCTTTTATCCCCCACGCTCCAAGCTTCCAAATCATGGTTGACAACATTAATATTCTATCTTCTGCATTCTTACTCTTTTTCTTTATGCAGATTACCAATCTTTTTATTATTTTATTGTACTTTCCATGAATGTACAAGGAAATGGTATACAACAGTTTTTCTTTCATTCTTTTATCCCCCACCCCCCCAAGCTTCCAAATCATGGTTGACAAGTTTAATAGTCTATCTTCTGCATTCTTACACTTTTACTTTATGCAGATTAACAATCTTTTTATTATTTTATTAAAATTTCCATGAATGTTCAAGGAAATTGGATACAACAGTTTTTCTTTCTTTCTTTTATCCCCCACTTGCCCGCAGCTTCTAATTCATGGTTGACAACATTAATATTCTATCTTCTGCATTCTTACTCTCTTTCTTTATGCAGATTAACAATCTTTTTATTATTTTATTGAAATTTCCATGAATGTTCAAGGAAATGGGATACAACAGTTTTTCTTTCTTTCTTTCATCCCCCACCCCCCCAGCTTCCAAATCATGGTTGACAACATAATGTTGTATCTTCTCCCTTCATACTCTTTTTCTTTATGCATTTAACAATCTTGTCATTATTTTATTGAAATTTCATGAATGTTCAAGGAAATGGGATACAACATTTTCTCTTTCTTTCTTTTATCCCCCACTCCCCAAGCTTCCAAATCATGGTTGACAACATTAATTTTCTATCTTCTGCATTCTTACTCTTTTTCTTTATGCAGATTACCAATCTTTTTAATATTTTATTGAAATTTCCATGAATGTTCAAGGAAATGGTATACAACACTTTTTCTTTCTTTCTTTTATCCCCCACCACCCACCACCTTCCAAATCATGGTTGACAACATTAATATTCAATCTTCTGTATTCTTACACTTTTTCTTTATGTAAATAACAATCTATTTATTATTTTATTGAAATTTCCATGAATGTCCAAGGAAATGGGATACAACATTTTTTCTTTCTTTCTTTTATCCCCCACGCCCCCAGCTTCCAAATCGTGGTTGACAACATTAATATTCAATCTTCAGCATTCTTACACTTTTTCTTTATGCAGATGAACAATCTTTTTATTATTTTAATGAAATTTCCATGAATGTTCAAGGAAATGGAATACAACAGTTTTTCTTTCTTTCTTTTTTCCCCAACCACCTCCCACCTTCCAAATCATGGTTGGCAACAGTAATATTCAATCTTGTGCATTCTTACACTTTTACTTTATGCAGATTAAAAATCTTTTTATTATTTTATTAAAATTTCCATGAATGTTCAAGGAAATTGGATACAACAGTTTTTCTTACTTTCTTTTATCCCCCACCCCCCCAGCTTCCAAATAAAGTTTGACAACATTAATATTCTATCTTCTGCATTCTTACACTTTTTCTTTATGCAGACTAACAATCTTTTTATTATTTTATTGAAATTTCCATGAATGTTCAAGGAAATGTGATACAACATTATTTCTTACTTTCTTTCATCCCGGACGCCCCCAGCTTCCAAATCGTGGTTGACAATATTAATATTCAATCTTCGGCATTCTTACTCTTTTTCTTTATGCAGATTAACAATCTTTTATTATTTTATTGAAATTTCCATGAATGTTCAAGGAAATGGGATACAACATTTTTTCTTTCTTTCTTTTATCCTCCAGCGCCCCCAGATTCCAAATCATTGTTGACAACATTAATATTGTATCTTCTGCATTCTTACTCTTTTTCTCTATGCAGATTAACAATCTTTTTATTATTGTATTGAAATTTCCATGAATGTTCAAGGAAATGGGATAAAACAGTTTTTCTTTCTTTCTTTTATCCCGCACAACCCCCCAGATTCCAAATCATTGTTGACAACATTAACATTCTACCTTCGTCATTCTTACTCTTTTTCTCTATGCAGATTAAGAATCTTTTTATTATTTTATTGAAATTTCCATGAATGTTCAAGGAAATGGGATACAACACTTTTTCTTTCTTTCTATCATCCCCCAACCCCACCAGCTTCCATATCATGGTTGACAACATTAATATTCTATCTTCTGCATTCTTACTCTTTTTCTTTATGCAGATTACCAATCTTTTTATTATTTTATTGAACTTTCCATGAATGTTCAAGGAAATGGGATACAACAGTTTTTCTTTCATTCTTTTATCCCCCACCCCCCCAGCTTCCAAATCATGATTGAAAACATTAATATTCTACCTTCTGCATTCTTACTGTTTTTCTTTATGCAGATTAACAATCTTTTCTTATTTTATTGAAATTTCCATGAATGTTCAAGGAAATGGGATACAACACTTTTTCTTTCTTTCTTTTATCCCCCACCCCCGCCAGCTTCCAAATAATGGTTGACAACATGAACATTCTATCTCCTGCATTCTTACTCTTTTTCTTCATGCAGATTAACAATCTTTTATTATTTTATTGAAATTTCCATGAATGTTCAAGGAAATGGGATACAACAGTTTTTCTTTCTTTCTTTTATCCCCCACGCTCCAAGCTTCCAAATCATGGTTGACAACATTAATATTCTATCTTCTGCATTCTTACTCTTTTTCTTTATGCAGATTACCAATCTTTTTATTATTTTATTGAACTTACCATGAATGTTCAAGGAAATGGTATACAACAGTTTTTCTTTCATTCTTTTATCCCCCACCCCCCCAAGCTTCCAAATCATGGTTGACAAGATTAATGGTCTATCTTCTGCATTCTTACAATTTCTCTTTATGCAGAATAACAATCTTTTTATTATTTTACTGAAATTTCCATGAATGTTCAAGGAAATGGGATACAACAGTTGTTCTTTCTTTCTTTTATCCAGCACCCCCGCCATCTTCCAAATCATGGTTGACAACATTAATATTCAATCTTCTGCATTCTTACACTTTTACTTTATGCAGATTAACAATCTTTTTCTTATTTTATTGAAATTTCCATGAATGTTCAAGGAAATGGGATACAACAGTTTTTCTTTCTTTCTTTTATCCCCCACAACCCCCCAGCTTCTAAAACATGGTTGACAACATTAATATTCTATCTTCTGCATTCTTACTCTTTTTCTTTATGCAGATTAACAATCTTTTTATTATTTTATTGAAATTTCTATGAATGTTCAAGGAAATGGGATGCAACAGTTTTTCTTTCTTTCTTTCATCCCCCTACCCCCCCAGCTTCCAAATCATGGTTGACAACATTAATATTCCATCTTCTGCATTCTTACTCTTTTTCTTTATGCAGATTAACAATCTTTTATTATTTTATTGAAATTTCCATGAATGTTCAAGGAAATGTGATACAACAGTTTATCTTTCTTTCTTTTATCCCGCACAACCCCCCAGATTCCAAATCATTGTTGACAACATTAACATCCAATCTTCTGCATTCTTAATCTTTTTCTTTATGCAGATTAACAATCTTTTATTATTTTATTGAAATTTCCATGAATGTTCAAGGAAATGGGATACAACATTTTTTCTTTCTTTCTTTTATCCTCCAGCGCCCCCAGCTTCCAAATCATTGTTGACAACATTAATATTCTATCTTCTGCATTCTTACTCTTTTTCTCTATGCAGATTAACAATCTTTTTATTGTTGTATTGAAATTTCCATGAATGTTCAAGGAAATGGGATAAAACAGTTTTTCTTTCTTTCTTTTATCCCGCATAACCCCCCAGATTCCAAATCATTGTTGACAACATTATCATTCTATCTTCGTCATTCTAACTCTTTTTCTCTATGCAGATTAAGAATCTTTTTATTATTTTATTGAAATTTCCATGAATGTTCAAGGAAATGGGATACAACACTTTTTCTTTCTTTCTATCATCCCCCAACCCCACCAGCTTCCAAATCATGGTTGACAACATTAATATTCTATCTTCTGCATTCTTACTCTTTTTCTTTACGCAGAATAACAATCTTTTTATTATTGTATTGAAATATCCATGAATGTTCAAGGAAATGGGATACAACAGTTTTTCTTTCTTTCTTTTATCCCCCACCCCAACAGCTTCCAAGTCATGGTTGACAACATGAACATTCTATCTCCTGCATTCTTACTCTTTTTCTTTATGCAGATTAACAATCTTTTATTATTTTTTTGAAATTTCCATGAATGTTCAAGGAAATGGGATGCAACAGTTTTTCTTTCTTTCTTTCATCCCCCTACCCCCCCAGGTTCCAAATCATGGTTGACAACATTAATATTCCATCTTCTGCATTCTTACTATTTTTCTTTATGCAGATTAACAATCTTTTATTATTTTATTGAAATTTCCATGAATGTTCAAGGAAATGGGATACAACAGTTTTTCTTTCTTTCTTTTATCCCCCAACACGCCCCAGCTTCCCAATCATGGTTGACAACATTAATATTCTATCTTCTGCATTCTTACTCTTTTTCTCTGTGCAGATTAACAATCTTTTTATTATTTTATTGAAATTTCCATGAATGTTCAAGGAAATGGGATACAACAGTTTTTCTTTCTTTCTTTTATCCCCCACAACCCCCCAGCTTCTAAAACATGGTTGACAAAATTAATATTCTATCTTCTGCATTCTTACTCTTTTTCTTTATGCAGATTAACAATCTTTTTATTATTGTATTGAAATTTCCATGAATGTTCAAGGAAATGGGATACAACAGTTTTTCTTTCTTTCTTTTATCCCCCATCGCCGCCAGCTTCCAAATCATGGTTGACAACATGAACATTCTATCTCCTGCATTCTTACTCTTTTTCTTTATGCAGATTAACAATCTTATATTATTTTTTTGAAATTTCCATGAATGTTGAAAGAAATGGGATACAACAGTTTTTTTTTCTTTCTTTCATCCCCCACCCTCCCAGCTTCCAAATCGTGGTTGAAAATATTAATATTCAATCTTCTGTATTCTTACACTTTTTCTTTATGTAAATAACAATCCATTTATTATTTTATTGAAATTTCCATGAATGTCCAAGGAAATGGGATACAACATTTTTTCTTTTTTCTTTAATCCCCCAGGCCCCCAGCTTCCAAATCGTGGTTGACAACATTAATATTCAATCTTCGGCATTCTTACACTTTTTCTTTATGCAGTTGAACAATCTTTTTATTATTTTAATGAAATTTCCATGAATGTACAAGGAAATGGAATACAACTGTTTTTCTTTCTTTCTTTTATCTCCCACCACCTCCCACCTTCCAAATCATGGTTGGCAACAGTAATATTCAATCTTGTGCATTCTTACACTTTTACTTTATGCAGATTAACAATCTTTTTATTATTTTATTAAAATTTCCATGAATGTTCAAGGAAATTGGATACAACAGTTTTTCTTTCTTTCTTTTATCCCCCACTTGCCCGCAGCTTCTAATTCATGGTTGAAAACATTAATATTCTATCTTCTGCATTCTTACTCTTTTTGGTTATGCAGATTAACTATCTTTTTATTATTTTATTTAAATTTCCATGAATGTTCAAGGAAATGGGATACAACAGTTTTTCTTACTTTCTTTTATCCCCCACCCCCCCCCAGCTTCCAAATCATGGTTGACAACATTAATATTCTATCTTCTGCATTCTTACACTTTTTCTTTATGTAAATAACAATCTATTTATTATTTTATTGAAATTTCCATGAATGTCCAAGGAAATGGGATACAACATTTTTTCTTTCTTTCTTTTATCCCCCATGCCCCCAGCTTCCAAATCGTGGTTGACAACATTAATATTCAATCTTCGGCATTCTTACACTTTTTCTTTATGCAGATGAACAATCTTTTTATTATTTTAATGAAATTTCCATGAATGTTCAAGGAAATGGGATAAAAAAGTTTTTCTTTCTTTCTTTTATCCCCCACCCCCGCCAGCTTCCAAATCATGGTTGACAACATTAACATTCTATCTCCTGCATTCTTACTCTTTTTGTTTATGCAGATTACCAATCTTTTTATTATTTTATTGAACTTTCCATGAATGTTCAAGGAAATGGGAT
Organism: Cynocephalus volans; assembly: GCF_027409185.1. Lineage (NCBI taxonomy): Eukaryota > Metazoa > Chordata > Mammalia > Dermoptera > Cynocephalidae > Cynocephalus > Cynocephalus volans. Next base: position 61,267,254 of record NC_084463.1, on the reverse strand, counting down.
ACAACAGTTTTTTTTTCTTTCTTTCATCCCCCACCCTCCCAGCTTCCAAATCGTGGTTGACAACATTAATATTCAATCTTGTGCATTCTTACACTTTTACTTTATGCAGATTAACAATCTTTTTATTATTTTATTGAAATTTCCATGAATGTTCAAGGAAATGTGATACAACATTATTTCTTTCTTTCTTTCATCCCGCACGCCCCCAGCTTCCAAATCGTGGTTGACAATATTAATATTCAATGTTCTGCATTCTTACACTTTTTCTTTATGCAGATTAACAATTTTTTATTATTTTATTGAAATTTCCATTAATGTTCAAGGAAATGGGATACAAAGGTTTTTCTTTCTTTCTTTCAACCCCCTACCCCCCCAGCTTCCAAAACATGGTTGTCAACATTAATATTCCATCTTCTGCATTCTTACTCTTTTTCTCTGTGCAGATTAACAATCTTTTTATTATTTTATTGAAATTTCCATGAGTGTTCAAGGAAATGGGATACAACAGTTTTTCTTTCTTTCTTTTATCCCGCACAACCCCCCAGATTCCAAATCATTGTTGACAACATTAACATTCAATCTACTGCATTCTTAATCTTTTTCGTTATGCAGATTAACAATCTTTTTATTATTTTATTGAAATTGCCATGAATGTTCAAGGAAATGGGATACAACATTTTTTCTTTCTTTCTTTTATCCTCCAGCGCCCCCAGCTTCCAAATCATGGTTGACAACATTAATACTCTATCTTCTGCATTCTTACTCTTTTTCTCTATGCAGATTAACAATCTTTTTATTATTGTATTGAAATTTCCATGAATGTTCAAGGAAATGGGATACAACAGTTTTTCTTTCTTTCTTTATATCCCCCACCACCCCCCAAGCTTCCAAATCATGGTTCACAAAACTAATAGTCTATCTTCTGCATTCTTACACTTTTTCTTTATGCATATTAACAATCTTTTTATTATTTTATTGAAATTTCCATGAATGTTCAAGGAAATGGTATACAACTGTTTTTCTTTCTTTCTTTTATCCCCCACTGCCCCCCAGTTTACAAATCATGGTTGACAACATTAATATTCGATCTTCTGCATTCTTACTCTTTTTCTTTATGCAGATTAACAATCTTTTTATTATTTTATTGAAATTTCCATGAATGTTCAAGGAAATGGGATACAACAGTTTTTCTTTCTTTCTTTTATCCAGCACCCCTGACATCTTCCAAATCATGGTTGACAACATTAATATTCAATCTTCTGCATTCTTGCACTTTTACTTTATGCAGATTAACAATCTTTTTCTTATTTTATTGAAATTTCCATGAATATTCCAGTAAAGGGGATACAACAGTTTTTCTTTCTTTCTTTTATCCTCCAGCGCCCCCAGCTTCCAAATCATGGTTGACAACATTAATATTCTATCTTCTGCATTCTTACTCTTTTTCTTTATGCAGATTAACAATCTTTTTATTATTTTATTGTACTTTCCATGAATGTTCAAGGAAATGGTATACAACAGTTTTTCTTTCATTCTTTTATCCCCCACCCCCCCAAGCTTCCAAATCATGGTTGACAAGATTAATAGTCTATCTTCTGCATTCTTACACTTTTACTTTATGCAGATTAACAATCTTTTTATTATTTTATTAAAATTTCCATGAATGTTCAAGGAAATTGGATACAACAGTTTTTCTTTCTTTCTTTTTTCCCCCACCTGCCCGCAGCTTCTAATTCATGGTTGACAACATTAATATTCTATCTTCTGCATTCTTACTCTCTTTCTTTATGCAGATTAACAATCTTTTTATTATTTTATTGAAATTTCCATGAATGTTCAAGGAAATGGGATACAACAGTTTTTCTTTCTTTCTTTCATCCCCACCCCCCCAGCTTCCAAATCATGGTTGACAACATTAATATTCTATCTTCTGCATTCTTACACTTTTTCTTTATGCAGATTACCAATCTTTTTAATATTTTATTGAAATTTCCATGAATGTTCAAGGAAATGGTATACAACACTTTTTCTTTCTTTCTTTTATCCCCCACCACTCACCACCTTCCAAATCATGGTTGACAACATTAATATTCAATCTTCTGTATTCTTACACTTTTTCTTTATGTAAATAACAATCTATTTATTATTTTATTGAAATTTCCATGAATGTCCAAGGAAATGGGATACAACATTTTTTCTTTCTTTCTTTTATCCGCCACGCCCCCAGCTTCCAAATCGTGGTTGACAACATTAATATTCAATCTTCGGCATTCTTAAACTTTTTCTTTATGCAGATGAACAATCTTTTTATTATTTTAATGAAATTTCCATGAATGTTCAAGGAAATGGAATACAACAGTTTTTCTTTCTTTCTTTTTTCCCCAACCACCTCCCACCTTCCAAATCATGGTTGGCAACAGTAATATTCAATCTTGTGCATTCTTACACTTTTACTTTATGCAGATTAAAAATCTTTTTATTATTTTATTAAAATTTCCATGAATGTTCAAGGAAATTGGATACAACAGTTTTTCTTACTTTCTTTTATCCCCCACACCCCCCAGCTTCCAAATCAAGTTTGACAACATTAATATTCTATCTTCTGCATTCTTACACTTTTTCTTTATGCAGACTAACAATCTTTTTATTATTTTATTGAAATTTCCATGAATGTTCAAGGAAATGTGATACAACATTATTTCTTACTTTCTTTCATCCCGCACACCCCCAGCTTCCAAACCGTGGTTGACAATATTAATATTCAATGTTCTGCATTCTTACACTTTTTCTTTGTGCAGATTAACAATTTTTTATTATTTTATTGAAATTTCTATGAATGTTCAAGGAAATGGGATGCAACAGTTTTTCTTTCTTTCTTTCATCCCCCTACCCCCCCAGCTTCCAAATCATGGTTGACAACATTAATATTCCATCTTCTGCATTCTTACTCTTTTTCTTTATGCAGATTAACAATCTTTTATTATTTTATTGAAATTTCCATGAATGTTCAAGGAAATGTGATACAACAGTTTATCTTTCTTTCTTTTATCCCGCACAACCCCCCAGATTCCAAATCATTGTTGACAACATTAACATTCAATCTTCTGCATTCTTAATCTTTTTCTTTATGCAGATTAACAATCTTTTATTATTTTATTGAAATTTCCATGAATGTTCAAGGAAATGGGATACAACATTTTTTCTTTCTTTCTTTTATCCTCCAGCGCCCCCAGCTTCCAAATCATTGTTGACAACATTAATATTGTATCTTCTGCATTCTTACTCTTTTTCTCTATGCAGATTAACAATCTTTTTATTATTGTATTGAAATTTCCATGAATGTTCAAGGAAATGGGATAAAACAGTTTTTCTTTCTTTCTTTTATCCCGCACAACCCCCCAGATTCCAAATCATTGTTGACAACATTAACATTCTATCTTCGTCATTCTTACTCTTTTTCTCTATGCAGATTAAGAATCTTTTTATTATTTTATTGAAATTTCCATGAATGTTCAAGGAAATGGGATACAACACTTTTTTTTCTTTCTATCATCCCCCAACCCCACCAGCTTCCAAATCATGGTTGACAACATTAATATTCTACCTTCTGCATTCTTACTGTTTTTCTTTATGCAGATTAACAATCTTTTCTTATTTTATTGAAATTTCCATGAATGTTCAAGGAAATGGGATACAACACTTTTTCTTTCTTTCTTTTATCCCCCACCCCCGCCAGCTTCCAAATAATGGTTGACAACATGAACATTCTATCTCCTGCATTCTTACTCTTTTTCTTCATGCAGATTAACAATCTTTTATTATTTTATTGAAATTTCCATGAATGTTCAAGGAAATGGGATACAACAGTTTTTCTTTCTTTCTTTTATCCCCCACGCTCCAAGCTTCCAAATCATGGTTGACAACATTAATATTCTATCTTCTGCATTCTTACTCTTTTTCTTTATGCAGATTACCAATCTTTTTATTATTTTATTGAACTTTCCATGAATGTTCAAGGAAATGGTATACAACAGTTTTTCTTTCATTCTTTTATCCCCCACCCCCCCAAGCTTCCAAATCATGGTTGACAAGATTAATGGTCTATCTTCTGCATTCTTACAATTTTTCTTTATGCAGAATAACAATCTTTTTATTATTTTACTGAAATTTCCATGAATGTTCAAGGAAATGGGATACAACAGTTGTTCTTTCTTTCTTTTATCCAGCACCCCCGCCATCTTCCAAATCATGGTTGACAACATTAATATTCAATCTTCTGCATTCTTACACTTTTACTTTATGCAGATTAAAAATCTTTTTCTTATTTTATTGAAATTTCCATGAATGTTCAAGGAAATGGGATACAACAGTTTTTCTTTCTTTCTTTTATCCCCCACAACCCCCCAGCTTCTAAAACATGGTTGACAACATTAATATTCTATCTTCTGCATTCTTACTCTTTTTCTTTATGCAGATCAACAATCTTTTTATTGTTTTATTGAAATTTCTATGAATGTTCAAGGAAATGGGATGCAACAGTTTTTCTTTCTTTCTTTCATCCCCCTACCACCCCAGCTTCCAAATCATGGTTGACAACATTAATATTCCATCTTCTGCATTCTTACACTTTTTCTTTATGCAGATTAACAATCTTTTATTATTTTATTGAAATTTCCATGAATGTTCAAGGAAATGGGATACAACAGTTTATCTTTCTTTCTTTTATCCCGCACAACCCCCCAGATTCCAAATCATTGTTGACAACATTAACATTCAATCTTCTGCATTCTTAATCTTTTTCTTTATGCAGATTAACAATCTTTTATTATTTTATTGAAATTTCCATGAATGTTCAAGGAAATGGGATACAACATTTTTTCTTTCTTTCTTTTATCCTCCAGCGCCCACAGCTTCCAAATCATTGTTGACAACATTAATATTCTATCTTCTGCATTCTTACTCTTTTTCTCTATGCAGATTAACAATCTTTTTATTATTGTATTGAAATTTCCATGAATGTTCAAGGAAATGGGATAAAACAGTTTTTCTTTCTTTCTTTTATCCCGCACAACCCCCCAGATTCCAAATCATTGTTGACAACATTAACATTCTATCTTCGTCATTCTTACTCTTTTTCTCTATGTAGATTAAGAATCTTTTTATTATTTTATTGAAATTTCCATGAATGTTCAAGGAAATGGGATAAAACACTTTTTCTTTCTTTCTATCATCCCCCAACCCCACCAGCTTCCAAGTCATGGTTGACAACATGAACATTCTATCTCCTGCATTCTTACTCTTTTTCTTTATGCAGATTAACAATCTTTTATTATTTTTTTGAAATTTCCATGAATGTTCAAGGAAATGGGATACAACAGTTTTTTTTTCTTTCTTTCATCCCCCACCCTCCCAGCTTCCAAATCATGGTTGACAACATAATATTGTATCTTCTGCCTTCATACTCTTTTTCTTTATGCATTTAACAATCTTGTCATTATTTTACTGAAATTTCATGAATGTTCAAGGAAATGGGATACAACATTTTCTCTTTCTTTCTTTTATCCCCCACTCCCCAAGATTCCAAATCATGGTTGACAACATTAATATTCTATCTTCTGCATTCTTACTCTTTTTCTTTATACAGATTACCAATCTTTTAAATATTTTATTGAAATTTCCATGAATGTTCAAGGAAATGGTATACAACAGTTTTTCTTTCTTTCTTTTATCCCCCACCACCCACCACCTTCCAAATCATGGTTGACAACATTAATATTCAATCTTCTGTATTCTTACACTTTTTCTTTATGTAAATAACAATCTATTTATTATTTTATTGAAATTTCCATGAATGTCCAAGGAAATGGGATACAACAGTTTTTCTTTCTTTCTTTTATCCCCCAACACGCCCCAGCTTCCCAATCATGGTTGACAACATTAATATTCTATCTTCTGCATTCTTACTCATATTCTCTGTGCAGATTAACAATCTTTTTATTATTTTATTGAAATTTCCATGAATGTTCAAGGAAATGGGATACAACTGTTTTTCTTTCTTTCTTTTATCCCCCACCCCCGCTAGCTTCCAAATCATGGTTGACAACATGAACATTCTATCTCCTGCATTCTTACTCTTTTTCTTTATGCAGATTAACAATCTTTTTATTATTGTATTGAAATTTCCATGAATGTTCAAGGAAATGGGATACAACAGTTTTTCTTTCTTTCTTTTATCCCCCACCCCCGCCAGCTTCCAAATCATGGTTGACAACATGAACATTCTATCTCCTGCATTCTTACTCTTTTTCTTTATGCAGATTAACAATCTTTTTATTATTGTATTGAAATTTCCATGAATGTTCAAGGAAATGGGATACAACAGTTTTTTTTTCTTTCTTTCATTCCCCACCCTCCCAGCTTCCAAATCGTTGTTGAAAATATTAATATTCAATCTTCTGTATTCTTACACTTTTTCTTTATGTAAATAACAATCTATTTATTATTTTATTGAAATTTCCATGAATGTCCAAGGAAATGGGATACAACATTTTTTCTTTCTTTCTTTAATCCCCCAGGCCCCCAGCTTCCAAATCGTGGTTGACAACTTTAATATTCAATCTTCGGCATTCTTACACTTTTTCTTTATGCAGTTGAACAATCTTTTTATTATTTTAATAAAATTTCCATGAATGTTCAAGGAAATGGAATACAACTGTTTTTCTTTCTTTCTTTTATCTCCCACCAACTCCCACCTTCCAAATCATGGTTGGCAACAGTAATATTCAATCTTGTGCATTCTTACACTTTTACTTTATGCAGATTAACAATCTTTTTATTATTTTATTAAAATGTCCATGAATGTTCAAGGAAATTGGATACAACAGTTTTTCTTTCTTTCTTTTATCCCCCACTTGCCCGCAGCTTCTAATTCATGGTTGACAACATTAATATTCTATCTTCTGCATTTTTACTCTTTTTGGTTATGCAGATTAACTATCTTTTTATTATTTTATTGAAATTTCCATGAATGTTCAAGGAAATGGGATACAACAGTTTTTCTTACTTTCTTTTATCCCCCACCCCCCCAGCTTCCAAATCATGGTTGACAACATTAATATTCTATCTTCTGCATTCTTACACTTTTTCTTTATGCAGACTAACAATCATTTTATTATTTTATTGAAATTTCCATGAATGTTCAAGGAAATTGGATACAACATTATTTCTTTCTTTCTTTCATCCCGCACGCCCCCAGCTTCCAAATAGTGGTTGACAATATTAATATTCAATGTTCTGCATTCTTACACTTTTTCTTTATGCAGATTAACAATTTTTTATTATTTTATTGAAATTTCCATGAATGTTCAAGGAAATGCGATACAAAGGTTTTTCTTTCTTTCTTTCATCCCCCTACCCCCCCAGCTTCCAAATCATGGTTGACAACATTAATATTCCATCTTCTGCATTCTTACTCTTTTTCTCTGTGCAGACTAACAATCTTTTTATTATTTTATTGAAATTTCCATGAGTGTTCAAGGAAATGGGATACAACAGTTTTTCTTTCTTTCTTTTATCCCGCACAACCCCCCAGATTCCAAATCATTGTTGACAACATTAACATTCAATCTTCTGCATTCTTAATCTTTTTCGTTATGCAGATTAACAATCTTTTTATTATTTTATTGAAATTGCCATGAATGTTCAAGGAAATGGGATACAACATTTTTTCTTTCTTTCTTTTATCCTCCAGCGCCCCCAGCTTCCAAATCATGGTTGACAACATTAATATTCTATCTTCTGCATTCTTACTCTTTTTCTCTATGCAGATTAACAATCTTTTTATTATTGTATTGAAATTTCCATGAATGTTCAAGGAAATGGGATACAACAGTTTTTCTTTCTTTCTTTTATCCCTCATAACCCCCCAGATTCCAAATCATTGTTGACAACATTAACATTCTATCTTCGTCATTCTTACTCTTTTTCTCTATGCAGATTTAGAATCTCTTTATTATTTTATTGAAATTTCAATGAATGTTCATAGAAATGTGACACAAGAGTTTTTCTTTCTTTCTTTTATCCCCCACCCCAACAGCTTCCAATCTTGGTTCCCAACACTAATATTCTATCTTCTGCATTCTTACACTTTTTCTTTATGCATATTAACAATCTTTTTATTATTTTATTGAAATTTCCATGAATGTTCAAGGAAATGGGATACAACAGTTTTTCTTTCATTCTTTTATCCCCCACCCCCCAGCTTCCAAATCATGATTGAAAACATTAATATTCTACCTTCTGCATTCTTACTGTTTTTCTTTATGCAGATTAACAATCTTTTCTTATTTTATTGAAATTTCCATGAAAGTTCAAGGAAATGGGATACAACAGTTTTTCTTTCTTTCTTTTATCCCCCCACACCCCCCAGCTTCCCAATCATGGTTGACAACATTAATATTCTATCTTCTGCATTCTTACTCATTTTCTCTATGCAGATTAACAATCTTTTTATTATTTTATTGAAATTTCCATGAATTTTCAAGGAAATGGTATACAACAGTTTTTCTTTCTTTCTTTTATCCCGCACAACCCCCCAGCTTCCAAATCATTGTTGACAACATTAACATTCTATCTTCTGCATTCTTACACTTTTTCTTTATGTAAATAACAATCTATTTATTATTTTATTGAAATTTCCATGAATGTCCAAGGAAATGGGATACAACATTTTTTCTTTCTTTCTTTTATCCCCCATGCCCCCAGCTTCCAAATCGTGGTTGACAACATTAATATTCAATCTTCGGCATTCTTACACTTTTTCTTTATGCAGATGAACAATCTTTTTATTATTTTAATGAAATTTCCACGAATGTTCAAGGAAATGGAATACAACAGTTTTTCTTTCTTTCTTTTATCCCCCACCACCTCCCACCTTCCTAATCATGGTTGGCAACAGTAATATTCAATCTTGTGCATTCTTACACTTTTACTTTATGCAGATTAACAATCTTTTTATTATTTTATTAAAATTTCCATGAATGTTCAAGGAAATTGGATACAACAGTTTTTCTTACTTTCTTTTAACCCCACCCCCCTAGCTTCCAAATGATGCTTGACAACATTAATATTATATCTTGTGCATTCTTACACTTTTTCTTTATGCAGACTAACAATCTTTTTATTATTTTTTTGAAATTTCCATTAATGTTCAAGGAAATGTGATACAACATTATTTATTTCTTTCTTTCATCCCGCACGCCCCCAGCTTCCAAATCGTGGTTGAGAATATTAATATTCAATGTTCTGCATTCTTACACTTTTTCTTTATGCAGATTAACAATTTTTTATTATTTTATTGAAATTTCCATGAATGTTCAAGGAAATGGGATACAACAGTTTTTCTTTCTTTCTTTCATCCCCCTACACCCCCAGCTTCCAAATCATTGTTGACAACATTAATATTCCATCTTTTTCATTCTTACTCTTTTTCTTTATGCAGATTAACAATCTTTTATTATTTTATTGAAATTTTTATGAAAGTTCAAGGAAATGGGATACAACAGTTTTTCTTTCTTTCTTTTATCCCGCACAAACCCCAGAATCCAAATCATTGTTGACAACATTAACATTCAATCTTCTGCACTCTTAATCTTTTTCATTATGCAGATTAACAATCTTTTTATTATTTTATTGAAATTTCCATGAATGTTCAAGGAAATGGGATACAACATTTTTTCTTTCTTTCTTTCATCCCCCTACACCCCCAGCTTCCAAATCATTGTTGACAACATTAATATTCTATCTTCTGCATTCTTACTCTTTTTCTCAATGCAGATTAACAATCTTTTTATTATTCTATTGAAATTTCCATGAATGTTCAAGGAAATGGGATAAAACAGTTTTTCTTTCTTTCTTTTATCCCGCACAACCCCCCAGATTCCAAATCATTGTTGACAACATTAACATTCTATCTTCGTCATTCTTACTCTTTTTCTCTATGTAGATTAAGAATCTTTTTATTATTTTATTGAAATTTCCATGAATGTTCAAGGAAATGGGATAAAACACTTTTTCTTTCTTTCTATCATCCCCCAACCCCACCAGCTTCCAAGTCATGGTTGACAACATGAACATTCTATCTCCTGCATTCTTACTCTTTTTCTTTATGCAGATTAACAATCTTTTATTATTTTTTTGAAATTTCCATGAATGTTCAAGGAAATGGGATACAACAGTTTTTTTTTCTTTCTTTCATCCCCCACCCTCCCAGCTTCCAAATCATGGTTGACAACATAATATTGTATCTTCTGCCTTCATACTCTTTTTCTTTATGCATTTAACAATCTTGTCATTATTTTACTGAAATTTCATGAATGTTCAAGGAAATGGGATACAACATTTTCTCTTTCTTTCTTTTATCCCCCACTCCCCAAGATTCCAAATCATGGTTGACAACATTAATATTCTATCTTCTGCATTCTTACTCTTTTTCTTTATACAGATTACCAATCTTTTAAATATTTTATTGAAATTTCCATGAATGTTCAAGGAAATGGTATACAACAGTTTTTCTTTCTTTCTTTTATCCCCCACCACCCACCACCTTCCAAATCATGGTTGACAACATTAATATTCAATCTTCTGTATTCTTACACTTTTTCTTTATGTAAATAACAATCTATTTATTATTTTATTGAAATTTCCATGAATGTCCAAGGAAATGGGATACAACATTATTTCATTCTTTCTTTCATCCCCCTACCCCCCCAGCTTCCAAATCATGGTTGACAACATTAATATTCCATCTTCTGCATTCTTACTATTTTTCTTTATGCAGATTAACAATCTTTTATTATTTTATTGAAATTTCCATGAATGTTCAAGGAAATGGGATACAACAGTTTTTCTTTCTTTCTTTTATCCCCCAACACGCCCCAGCTTCCCAATCATGGTTGACAACATTAATATTCTATCTTCTGCATTCTTACTCATATTCTCTGTGCAGATTAACAATCTTTTTATTATTTTATTGAAATTTCCATGAATGTTCAAGGAAATGGGATACAACTGTTTTTCTTTCTTTCTTTTATCCCCCACCCCCGCTAGCTTCCAAATCATGGTTGACAACATGAACATTCTATCTCCTGCATTCTTACTCTTTTTCTTTATGCAGATTAACAATCTTTTTATTATTGTATTGAAATTTCCATGAATGTTCAAGGAAATGGGATACAACAGTTTTTCTTTCTTTCTTTTATCCCCCACCCCCGCCAGCTTCCAAATCATGGTTGACAACATGAACATTCTATCTCCTGCATTCTTACTCTTTTTCTTTATGCAGATTAACAATCTTTTTATTATTGTATTGAAATTTCCATGAATGTTCAAGGAAATGGGATACAACAGTTTTTTTTTCTTTCTTTCATTCCCCACCCTCCCAGCTTCCAAATCGTTGTTGAAAATATTAATATTCAATCTTCTGTATTCTTACACTTTTTCTTTATGTAAATAACAATCTATTTATTATTTTATTGAAATTTCCATGAATGTCCAAGGAAATGGGATACAACATTTTTTCTTTCTTTCTTTAATCCCCCAGGCCCCCAGCTTCCAAATCGTGGTTGACAACATTAATATTCAATCTTCGGCATTCTTACACTTTTTCTTTATGCAGTTGAACAATCTTTTTATTATTTTAATAAAATTTCCATGAATGTTCAAGGAAATGGAATACAACTGTTTTTCTTTCTTTCTTTTATCTCCCACCAACTCCCACCTTCCAAATCATGGTTGGCAACAGTAATATTCAATCTTGTGCATTCTTACACTTTTACTTTATGCAGATTAACAATCTTTTTATTATTTTATTAAAATGTCCATGAATGTTCAAGGAAATTGGATACAACAGTTTTTCTTTCTTTCTTTTATCCCCCACTTGCCCGCAGCTTCTAATTCATGGTTGACAACATTAATATTCTATCTTCTGCATTTTTACTCTTTTTGGTTATGCAGATTAACTATCTTTTTATTATTTTATTGAAATTTCCATGAATGTTCAAGGAAATGGGATACAACAGTTTTTCTTACTTTCTTTTATCCCCCACCCCCCCAGCTTCCAAATCATGGTTGACAACATTAATATTCTATCTTCTGCATTCTTACACTTTTTCTTTATGCAGACTAACAATCATTTTATTATTTTATTGAAATTTCCATGAATGTTCAAGGAAATTGGATACAACATTATTTCTTTCTTTCTTTCATCCCGCACGCCCCCAGCTTCCAAATAGTGGTTGACAATATTAATATTCAATGTTCTGCATTCTTACACTTTTTCTTTATGCAGATTAACAATTTTTTATTATTTTATTGAAATTTCCATGAATGTTCAAGGAAATGCGATACAAAGGTTTTTCTTTCTTTCTTTCATCCCCCTACCCCCCCAGCTTCCAAATCATGGTTGACAACATTAATATTCCATCTTCTGCATTCTTACTCTTTTTCTCTGTGCAGACTAACAATCTTTTTATTATTTTATTGAAATTTCCATGAGTGTTCAAGGAAATGGGATACAACAGTTTTTCTTTCTTTCTTTTATCCCGCACAACCCCCCAGATTCCAAATCATTGTTGACAACATTAACATTCAATCTTCTGCATTCTTAATCTTTTTCGTTATGCAGATTAACAATCTTTTTATTATTTTATTGAAATTGCCATGAATGTTCAAGGAAATGGGATACAACATTTTTTCTTTCTTTCTTTTATCCTCCAGCGCCCCCAGCTTCCAAATCATGGTTGACAACATTAATATTCTATCTTCTGCATTCTTACTCTTTTTCTCTATGCAGATTAACAATCTTTTTATTATTGTATTGAAATTTCCATGAACGTTCAAGGAAATGGGATACAACAGTTTTTCTTTCTTTCTTTTATCCCTCATAACCCCCCAGATTCCAAATCATTGTTGACAACATTAACATTCTATCTTCGTCATTCTTACTCTTTTTCTCTATGCAGATTTAGAATCTCTTTATTATTTTATTGAAATTTCAATGAATGTTCATAGAAATGTGACACAAGAGTTTTTCTTTCTTTCTTTTATCCCCCACCCCAACAGCTTCCAATCTTGGTTCCCAACACTAATATTCTATCTTCTGCATTCTTACACTTTTTCTTTATGCATATTAACAATCTTTTTATTATTTTATTGAAATTTCCATGAATGTTCAAGGAAATGGGATACAACAGTTTTTCTTTCATTCTTTTATCCCCCACCCCCCAGCTTCCAAATCATGATTGAAAACATTAATATTCTACCTTCTGCATTCTTACTGTTTTTCTTTATGCAGATTAACAATCTTTTCTTATTTTATTGAAATTTCCATGAAAGTTCAAGGAAATGGGATACAACAGTTTTTCTTTCTTTCTTTTATCCCCCCACACCCCCCAGCTTCCCAATCATGGTTGACAACATTAATATTCTATCTTCTGCATTCTTACTCATTTTCTCTATGCAGATTAACAATCTTTTTATTATTTTATTGAAATTTCCATGAATTTTCAAGGAAATGGTATACAACAGTTTTTCTTTCTTTCTTTTATCCCGCACAACCCCCCAGCTTCCAAATCATTGTTGACAACATTAACATTCTATCTTCTGCATTCTTACACTTTTTCTTTATGTAAATAACAATCTATTTATTATTTTATTGAAATTTCCATGAATGTCCAAGGAAATGGGATACAACATTTTTTCTTTCTTTCTTTTATCCCCCATGCCCCCAGCTTCCAAATCGTGGTTGACAACAATAATATTCAATCTTCGGCATTCTTACACTTTTTCTTTATGCAGATGAACAATCTTTTTATTATTTTAATGAAATTTCCACGAATGTTCAAGGAAATGGAATACAACAGTTTTTCTTTCTTTCTTTTATCCCCCACCACCTCCCACCTTCCTAATCATGGTTGGCAACAGTAATATTCAATCTTGTGCATTCTTACACTTTTACTTTATGCAGATTAACAATCTTTTTATTATTTTATTAAAATTTCCATGAATGTTCAAGGAAATTGGATACAACAGTTTTTCTTACTTTCTTTTAACCCCACCCCCCTAGCTTCCAAATGATGCTTGACAACATTAATATTATATCTTGTGCATTCTTACACTTTTTCTTTATGCAGACTAACAATCTTTTTATTATTTTTTTGAAATTTCCATTAATGTTCAAGGAAATGTGATACAACATTATTTATTTCTTTCTTTCATCCCGCACGCCCCCAGCTTCCAAATCGTGGTTGAGAATATTAATATTCAATGTTCTGCATTCTTACACTTTTTCTTTATGCAGATTAACAATTTTTTATTATTTTATTGAAATTTCCATGAATGTTCAAGGAAATGGGATACAACAGTTTTTCTTTCTTTCTTTCATCCCCCTACACCCCCAGCTTCCAAATCATTGTTGACAACATTAATATTCCATCTTTTGCATTCTTACTCTTTTTCTTTATGCAGATTAACAATCTTTTATTATTTTATTGAAATTTTTATGAAAGTTCAAGGAAATGGGATACAACAGTTTTTCTTTCTTTCTTTTATCCCGCACAAACCCCAGAATCCAAATCATTGTTGACAACATTAACATTCAATCTTCTGCACTCTTAATCTTTTTCATTATGCAGATTATCAATCTTTTTATTATTTTATTGAAATTTCCATGAATGTTCAAGGAAATGGGATACAACAGTTTTTCTTTCTTTCTTTCATCCCCCTACACCCCCAGCTTCCAAATCATTGTTGACAACATTAATATTCTATCTTCTGCATTCTTACTCTTTTTCTCAATGCAGATTAACAATCTTTTTATTATTCTATTGAAATTTCCATGAATGTTCAAGGAAATGGGATACAACAGTTTTTCTTTCTTTCTTTTATCCCGCACAACCCCCCAGATTCCAAATCATTGTTGACAACATTAACATTCTATCTTCATCTTTCTTACTCTTTTTCTCTATGCAAATTAAGAATCTTTTTATTACTTTATTGAAATTTCCATGAATGTTCAAGGAAATGGGATACAACAGTTTTTCTTTCATTCTTTTATCCCCCACCCCCCCAGCTTCCAAATCATGATTGAAAACATTAATATTCTACCTTCTGCATTCTTACTGTTTTTCTTTATGCAGATTAACAATCTTTTCTAATTTTATTGAAATTTCCATGAATGTTCAAGGAAATGGGATACAACACTTTTTCTTTCTTTCTTTTATCCCCCAACCCCGCCAGCTTCCAAATCATTGTTGACAACATGAACATTCTATCTCCTGCATTCTTACTCTTTTTCTTTATGCAGATTAACAATCTTTTATTATTTTATTGAAATTTCCATGAATGTTCAAGGAAATGGGATACAACAGTTTTCCTTTCTTTCTTTTATCCCCCACGCTCCAAGCTTCCAAATCATGGTTGACAACATTAATATTCGATCTTCTGCATTCTTACTCTTTTTCTTTATGCAGATTACCAATCTTTTTATTATTTTATTGAACTTTCCATGAATGTTCAAGGAAATGGTATACAACAGTTTTTCTTTCATTCTTTTATCCCCCACCCCCCCCAGCTTCCAAATCATGGTTGACAAGATTAATAGTCTATCTTCGGCATTCTTACACTTTTACTTTATGCAGATTAACAATCTTTTTATTATTTTAATGAAATTTCCATGAATGTCCAAGGAAATGGGATACGACATTTTTTCTTTCTTTCTTTTATCCCCCACGCCCCCAGCTTCCAAATCGTGGTTGACAACATTAATATTCAATCTTCGGCATTCTTACTCTTTTTCTTTATGCAGATTAACAATCTTTTATTATTTTTTTGAAATTTCCATGAATGTTCAAGGAAATGGGATACAACAGTTTGTCTTTCTTTCTTTCATCCCCCACCCCCTCAGCTTCCAAATCATGGTTGACAACATAATATTGTATCTTCTGCCTTCATACTCGTTTTCTTTATGCATTTAACAATCTTGTCATTATTTTATTGAAATTTCATGAATGTTCAAGGAAATGGGATACAATATTTTCTCTTTCTTTCTTTTATCCCCCACTCCCCAAGCTTCCAAATCATGGTTGACAACATGAATATTCTATCTTCTGCATTCTTACTCTGTTTCTTTATGCAGATTACCAATCGTTTTATTATTTTATTGAAATTTCCATGAATGTTCAAGGAAATGGTATACAACAGTTTTTCTTTCTTTCTTTTATCCCCCACCACCCACCACCTTCCAAATCATGGTTGACAACATTAATATTCAATCTTCTGTATTCTTACACTTTTTCTTTATGTAAATAACAATCTATTTATTATTTTATTGAAATTTCCATGAATGTCCAAGGAAATGGGATACAACATTATTTCATTCTTTCTTTCATCCCCCTACCCCCCCAGCTTCCAAATCATGGTTGACAACATTAATATTCCATCTTCTGCATTCTTACTATTTTTCTTTATGCAGATTAACAATCTTTTATTATTTTATTGAAATTTCCATGAATGTTCAAGGAAATGGGATACAACAGTTTTTCTTTCTTTCTTTTATCCCCCAACACGCCCCAGCTTCCCAATCATGGTTGACAACATTAATATTCTATCTTCTGCATTCTTACTCATATTCTCTGTGCAGATTAACAATCTTTTTATTATTTTATTGAAATTTCCATGAATGTTCAAGGAAATGGGATACAACTGTTTTTCTTTCTTTCTTTTATCCCCCACCCCCGCTAGCTTCCAAATCATGGTTGACAACATGAACATTCTATCTCCTGCATTCTTACTCTTTTTCTTTATGCAGATTAACAATCTTTTTATTATTGTATTGAAATTTCCATGAATGTTCAAGGAAATGGGATACAACAGTTTTTCTTTCTTTCTTTTATCCCCCACCCCCGCCAGCTTCCAAATCATGGTTGACAACATGAACATTCTATCTCCTGCATTCTTACTCTTTTTCTTTATGCAGATTAACAATCTTTTTATTATTGTATTGAAATTTCCATGAATGTTCAAGGAAATGGGATACAACAGTTTTTTTTTCTTTCTTTCATTCCCCACCCTCCCAGCTTCCAAATCGTTGTTGAAAATATTAATATTCAATCTTCTGTATTCTTACACTTTTTCTTTATGTAAATAACAATCTATTTATTATTTTATTGAAATTTCCATGAATGTCCAAGGAAATGGGATACAACATTTTTTCTTTCTTTCTTTAATCCCCCAGGCCCCCAGCTTCCAAATCGTGGTTGACAACATTAATATTCAATCTTCGGCATTCTTACACTTTTTCTTTATGCAGTTGAACAATCTTTTTATTATTTTAATAAAATTTCCATGAATGTTCAAGGAAATGGAATACAACTGTTTTTCTTTCTTTCTTTTATCTCCCACCAACTCCCACCTTCCAAATCATGGTTGGCAACAGTAATATTCAATCTTGTGCATTCTTACACTTTTACTTTATGCAGATTAACAATCTTTTTATTATTTTATTAAAATGTCCATGAATGTTCAAGGAAATTGGATACAACAGTTTTTCTTTCTTTCTTTTATCCCCCACTTGCCCGCAGCTTCTAATTCATGGTTGACAACATTAATATTCTATCTTCTGCATTTTTACTCTTTTTGGTTATGCAGATTAACTATCTTTTTATTATTTTATTGAAATTTCCATGAATGTTCAAGGAAATGGGATACAACAGTTTTTCTTACTTTCTTTTATCCCCCACCCCCCCAGCTTCCAAATCATGGTTGACAACATTAATATTCTATCTTCTGCATTCTTACACTTTTTCTTTATGCAGACTAACAATCATTTTATTATTTTATTGAAATTTCCATGAATGTTCAAGGAAATTGGATACAACATTATTTCTTTCTTTCTTTCATCCCGCACGCCCCCAGCTTCCAAATAGTGGTTGACAATATTAATATTCAATGTTCTGCATTCTTACACTTTTTCTTTATGCAGATTAACAATTTTTTATTATTTTATTGAAATTTCCATGAATGTTCAAGGAAATGCGATACAAAGGTTTTTCTTTCTTTCTTTCATCCCCCTACCCCCCCAGCTTCCAAATCATGGTTGACAACATTAATATTCCATCTTCTGCATTCTTACTCTTTTTCTCTGTGCAGACTAACAATCTTTTTATTATTTTATTGAAATTTCCATGAGTGTTCAAGGAAATGGGATACAACAGTTTTTCTTTCTTTCTTTTATCCCGCACAACCCCCCAGATTCCAAATCATTGTTGACAACATTAACATTCAATCTTCTGCATTCTTAATCTTTTTCGTTATGCAGATTAACAATCTTTTTATTATTTTATTGAAATTGCCATGAATGTTCAAGGAAATGGGATACAACATTTTTTCTTTCTTTCTTTTATCCTCCAGCGCCCCCAGCTTCCAAATCATGGTTGACAACATTAATATTCTATCTTCTGCATTCTTACTCTTTTTCTCTATGCAGATTAACAATCTTTTTATTATTGTATTGAAATTTCCATGAACGTTCAAGGAAATGGGATACAACAGTTTTTCTTTCTTTCTTTTATCCCTCATAACCCCCCAGATTCCAAATCATTGTTGACAACATTAACATTCTATCTTCGTCATTCTTACTCTTTTTCTCTATGCAGATTTAGAATCTCTTTATTATTTTATTGAAATTTCAATGAATGTTCATAGAAATGTGACACAAGAGTTTTTCTTTCTTTCTTTTATCCCCCACCCCAACAGCTTCCAATCTTGGTTCCCAACACTAATATTCTATCTTCTGCATTCTTACACTTTTTCTTTATGCATATTAACAATCTTTTTATTATTTTATTGAAATTTCCATGAATGTTCAAGGAAATGGGATACAACAGTTTTTCTTTCATTCTTTTATCCCCCACCCCCCAGCTTCCAAATCATGATTGAAAACATTAATATTCTACCTTCTGCATTCTTACTGTTTTTCTTTATGCAGATTAACAATCTTTTCTTATTTTATTGAAATTTCCATGAAAGTTCAAGGAAATGGGATACAACAGTTTTTCTTTCTTTCTTTTATCCCCCCACACCCCCCAGCTTCCCAATCATGGTTGACAACATTAATATTCTATCTTCTGCATTCTTACTCATTTTCTCTATGCAGATTAACAATCTTTTTATTATTTTATTGAAATTTCCATGAATTTTCAAGGAAATGGTATACAACAGTTTTTCTTTCTTTCTTTTATCCCGCACAACCCCCCAGCTTCCAAATCATTGTTGACAACATTAACATTCTATCTTCTGCATTCTTACACTTTTTCTTTATGTAAATAACAATCTATTTATTATTTTATTGAAATTTCCATGAATGTCCAAGGAAATGGGATACAACATTTTTTCTTTCTTTCTTTTATCCCCCATGCCCCCAGCTTCCAAATCGTGGTTGACAACAATAATATTCAATCTTCGGCATTCTTACACTTTTTCTTTATGCAGATGAACAATCTTTTTATTATTTTAATGAAATTTCCACGAATGTTCAAGGAAATGGAATACAACAGTTTTTCTTTCTTTCTTTTATCCCCCACCACCTCCCACCTTCCTAATCATGGTTGGCAACAGTAATATTCAATCTTGTGCATTCTTACACTTTTACTTTATGCAGATTAACAATCTTTTTATTATTTTATTAAAATTTCCATGAATGTTCAAGGAAATTGGATACAACAGTTTTTCTTACTTTCTTTTAACCCCACCCCCCTAGCTTCCAAATGATGCTTGACAACATTAATATTATATCTTGTGCATTCTTACACTTTTTCTTTATGCAGACTAACAATCTTTTTATTATTTTTTTGAAATTTCCATTAATGTTCAAGGAAATGTGATACAACATTATTTATTTCTTTCTTTCATCCCGCACGCCCCCAGCTTCCAAATCGTGGTTGAGAATATTAATATTCAATGTTCTGCATTCTTACACTTTTTCTTTATGCAGATTAACAATTTTTTATTATTTTATTGAAATTTCCATGAATGTTCAAGGAAATGGGATACAACAGTTTTTCTTTCTTTCTTTCATCCCCCTACACCCCCAGCTTCCAAATCATTGTTGACAACATTAATATTCCATCTTTTGCATTCTTACTCTTTTTCTTTATGCAGATTAACAATCTTTTATTATTTTATTGAAATTTTTATGAAAGTTCAAGGAAATGGGATACAACAGTTTTTCTTTCTTTCTTTTATCCCGCACAAACCCCAGAATCCAAATCATTGTTGACAACATTAACATTCAATCTTCTGCACTCTTAATCTTTTTCATTATGCAGATTATCAATCTTTTTATTATTTTATTGAAATTTCCATGAATGTTCAAGGAAATGGGATACAACAGTTTTTCTTTCTTTCTTTCATCCCCCTACACCCCCAGCTTCCAAATCATTGTTGACAACATTAATATTCTATCTTCTGCATTCTTACTCTTTTTCTCAATGCAGATTAACAATCTTTTTATTATTCTATTGAAATTTCCATGAATGTTCAAGGAAATGGGATACAACAGTTTTTCTTTCTTTCTTTTATCCCGCACAACCCCCCAGATTCCAAATCATTGTTGACAACATTAACATTCTATCTTCATCTTTCTTACTCTTTTTCTCTATGCAAATTAAGAATCTTTTTATTACTTTATTGAAATTTCCATGAATGTTCAAGGAAATGGGATACAACAGTTTTTCTTTCATTCTTTTATCCCCCACCCCCCCAGCTTCCAAATCATGATTGAAAACATTAATATTCTACCTTCTGCATTCTTACTGTTTTTCTTTATGCAGATTAACAATCTTTTCTAATTTTATTGAAATTTCCATGAATGTTCAAGGAAATGGGATACAACACTTTTTCTTTCTTTCTTTTATCCCCCAACCCCGCCAGCTTCCAAATCATTGTTGACAACATGAACATTCTATCTCCTGCATTCTTACTCTTTTTCTTTATGCAGATTAACAATCTTTTATTATTTTATTGAAATTTCCATGAATGTTCAAGGAAATGGGATACAACAGTTTTCCTTTCTTTCTTTTATCCCCCACGCTCCAAGCTTCCAAATCATGGTTGACAACATTAATATTCGATCTTCTGCATTCTTACTCTTTTTCTTTATGCAGATTACCAATCTTTTTATTATTTTATTGAACTTTCCATGAATGTTCAAGGAAATGGTATACAACAGTTTTTCTTTCATTCTTTTATCCCCCACCCCCCCCAGCTTCCAAATCATGGTTGACAAGATTAATAGTCTATCTTCGGCATTCTTACACTTTTACTTTATGCAGATTAACAATCTTTTTATTATTTTAATGAAATTTCCATGAATGTCCAAGGAAATGGGATACGACATTTTTTCTTTCTTTCTTTTATCCCCCACGCCCCCAGCTTCCAAATCGTGGTTGACAACATTAATATTCAATCTTCGGCATTCTTACTCTTTTTCTTTATGCAGATTAACAATCTTTTATTATTTTTTTGAAATTTCCATGAATGTTCAAGGAAATGGGATACAACAGTTTGTCTTTCTTTCTTTCATCCCCCACCCCCTCAGCTTCCAAATCATGGTTGACAACATAATATTGTATCTTCTGCCTTCATACTCGTTTTCTTTATGCATTTAACAATCTTGTCATTATTTTATTGAAATTTCATGAATGTTCAAGGAAATGGGATACAATATTTTCTCTTTCTTTCTTTTATCCCCCACTCCCCAAGCTTCCAAATCATGGTTGACAACATGAATATTCTATCTTCTGCATTCTTACTCTGTTTCTTTATGCAGATTACCAATCGTTTTATTATTTTATTGAAATTTCCATGAATGTTCAAGGAAATGGTGTACAACAGTTTTTCTTTCTTTATTTTATCCCCCACCACCCCCAACTTCCAAATCATTGTTGACAACATTAATATTCAATCTTCTGTAATCTTACAATTTTTCTTTATGTAAATAACAATCTATTTATTATTTTATTGAAATTTCCATGAATGTCCAAGGAAATGGGATACAACAGTTTTTCTTTCTTTCTTTTATCCCCCACCCCCGCCAGCTTCCAAATCATGGTTGACAACATTAACATTCTATCTCCTGCATTCTTACTCTTTTTGTTTATGCAGATTACCAATCTTTTTATTATTTTATTGAACTTTCCATGAATGTTCAAGGAAATGGGATACAACAGTTTTTTTTTCTTTCTTTCATCCCCCACCCTCCCAGCTTCCAAATCGTGGTTGACAACATTAATATTCAATCTTGTGCATTCTTACACTTTTACTTTATGCAGATTAACAATCTTTTTATTATTTTATTGAAATTTCCATGAATGTTCAAGGAAATGGGATACAACATTATTTCTTTCTTTCTTTCATCCCGCACGCCCCCAGCTTCCAAATCGTGGTTGACAATATTAATATTCAATGTTCTGCATTCTTACACTTTTTCTTTATGCAGATTAACAATTTTTTATTATTTTATTGAAATTTCCATTAATGTTCAAGGAAATGGGATACAAAGGTTTTTCTTTCTTTCTTTCAACCCCCTACCCCCCCAGCTTCCAAAACATGGTTGTCAACATTAATATTCCATCTTCTGCATTCTTACTCTTTTTCTCTGTGCAGATTAACAATCTTTTTATTATTTTATTGAAATTTCCATGAGTGTTCAAGGAAATGGGATACAACAGTTTTTCTTTCTTTCTTTTATCCCGCACAACCCCCCAGATTCCAAATCATTGTTGACAACATTAACATTCAATCTACTGCATTCTTAATCTTTTTCGTTATGCAGATTAACAATCTTTTTATTATTTTATTGAAATTGCCATGAATGTTCAAGGAAATGGGATACAACATTTTTTCTTTCTTTCTTTTATCCTCCAGCGCCCCCAGCTTCCAAATCATGGTTGACAACATTAATACTCTATCTTCTGCATTCTTACTCTTTTTCTCTATGCAGATTAACAATCTTTTTATTATTGTATTGAAATTTCCATGAATGTTCAAGGAAATGGGATACAACAGTTTTTCTTTCTTTCTTTTATCCCCCACCACCCCCCAAGCTTCCAAATCATGGTTCACAAAACTAATAGTCTATCTTCTGCATTCTTACACTTTTTCTTTATGCATATTAACAATCTTTTTATTATTTTATTGAAATTTCCATGAATGTTTAAGGAAATGATATACAACTGTTTTTCTTTCTTTCTTTTATCCCCCACTGCCCCCCAGTTTACAAATCATGGTTGACAACATTAATATTCGATCTTCTGCATTCTTACTCTTTTTCTTTATGCAGATTAACAATCTTTTTATTATTTTATTGAAATTTCCATGAATGTTCAAGGAAATGGGATACAACAGTTTTTCTTTCTTTCTTTTATCCAGCACCCCTGACATCTTCCAAATCATGGTTGACAACATTAATATTCAATCTTCTGCATTCTTGCACTTTTACTTTATGCAGATTAACAATCTTTTTCTTATTTTATTGAAATTTCCATGAATATTCCAGTAAAGGGGATACAACAGTTTTTCTTTCTTTCTTTTATCCTCCAGCGCCCCCAGCTTCCAAATCATGGTTGACAACATTAATATTCTATCTTCTGCATTCTTACTCTTTTTCTTTATGCAGATTAACAATCTTTTTATTATTTTATTGTACTTTCCATGAATGTTCAAGGAAATGGTATACAACAGTTTTTCTTTCATTCTTTTATCCCCCACCCCCCCAAGCTTCCAAATCATGGTTGACAAGATTAATAGTCTATCTTCTGCATTCTTACACTTTTACTTTATGCAGATTAACAATCTTTTTATTATTTTATTAAAATTTCCATGAATGTTCAAGGAAATTGGATACAACAGTTTTTCTTTCTTTCTTTTTTCCCCCACCTGCCCGCAGCTTCTAATTCATGGTTGACAACATTAATATTCTATCTTCTGCATTCTTACTCTCTTTCTTTATGCAGATTAACAATCTTTTTATTATTTTATTGAAATTTCCATGAATGTTCAAGGAAATGGGATACAACAGTTTTTCTTTCTTTCTTTCATCCCCCACCCCCCCAGCTTCCAAATCATGGTTGACAACATTAATATTCTATCTTCTGCATTCTTACTCTTTTTCTTTATGCAGATTACCAATCTTTTTAATATTTTATTGAAATTTCCATGAATGTTCAAGGAAATGGGATACAACAGTTTTTCTTTCTTTCTTTTATCCCGCACAACCCCCCAGCTTCCAAATCATTGTTGACAACATTAACATTCTATCTTCTGCATTCTTACACTTTTTCTTTATGTAAATAACAATCTATTTATTATTTTATTGAAATTTCCATGAATGTCCAAGGAAATGGGATACAACATTTTTTCTTTCTTTCTTTTATCCCCCATGCCCCCAGCTTCCAAATCGTGGTTGACAACATTAATATTCAATCTTCGGCATTCTTACACTTTTTCTTTATGCAGATGAACAATCTTTTTATTATTTTAATGAAATTTCCATGAATGTTCAAGGAAATGGGATAAAAAAGTTTTTCTTTCTTTCTTTTATCCCCCACCCCCGCCAGCTTCCAAATCATGGTTGACAACATTAACATTCTATCTCCTGCATTCTTACTCTTTTTGTTTATGCAGATTACCAATCTTTTTATTATTTTATTGAACTTTCCATGAATGTTCAAGGAAATGGGATACAACAGTTTTTTTTTCTTTCTTTCATCCCCCACCCTCCCAGCTTCCAAATCGTGGTTGACAACATTAATATTCAATCTTGTGCATTCTTACACTTTTACTTTATGCAGATTAACAATCTTTTTATTATTTTATTGAAATTTCCATGAATGTTCAAGGAAATGTGATACAACATTATTTCTTTCTTTCTTTCATCCCGCACGCCCCCAGCTTCCAAATCGTGGTTGACAATATTAATATTCAATGTTCTGCATTCTTACACTTTTTCTTTATGCAGATTAACAATTTTTTATTATTTTATTGAAATTTCCATTAATGTTCAAGGAAATGGGATACAAAGGTTTTTCTTTCTTTCTTTCAACCCCCTACCCCCCCAGCTTCCAAAACATGGTTGTCAACATTAATATTCCATCTTCTGCATTCTTACTCTTTTTCTCTGTGCAGATTAACAATCTTTTTATTATTTTATTGAAATTTCCATGAGTGTTCAAGGAAATGGGATACAACAGTTTTTCTTTCTTTCTTTTATCCCGCACAACCCCCCAGATTCCAAATCATTGTTGACAACATTAACATTCAATCTACTGCATTCTTAATCTTTTTCGTTATGCAGATTACCAATCTTTTTAATATTTTATTGAAATTTCCATGAATGTTCAAGGAAATGGTATACAACACTTTTTCTTTCTTTCTTTTATCCCCCACCACTCACCACCTTCCAAATCATGGTTGACAACATTAATATTCAATCTTCTGTATTCTTACACTTTTTCTTTATGTAAATAACAATCTATTTATTATTTTATTGAAATTTCCATGAATGTCCAAGGAAATGGGATACAACATTTTTTCTTTGTTTCTTTTATCCGCCACGCCCCCAGCTTCCAAATCGTGGTTGACAACATTAATATTCAATCTTCGGCATTCTTAAACTTTTTCTTTATGCAGATGAACAATCTTTTTATTATTTTAATGAAATTTCCATGAATGTTCAAGGAAATGGAATACAACAGTTTTTCTTTCTTTCTTTTTTCCCCAACCACCTCCCACCTTCCAAATCATGGTTGGCAACAGTAATATTCAATCTTGTGCATTCTTACACTTTTACTTTATGCAGATTAAAAATCTTTTTATTATTTTATTAAAATTTCCATGAATGTTCAAGGAAATTGGATACAACAGTTTTTCTTACTTTCTTTTATCCCCCACACCCCCCAGCTTCCAAATCAAGTTTGACAACATTAATATTCTATCTTCTGCATTCTTACACTTTTTCTTTATGCAGACTAACAATCTTTTTATTATTTTATTGAAATTTCCATGATTGTTCAAGGAAATGTGATACAACATTATTTCTTACTTTCTTTCATCCCGCACGCCCCCAGCTTCCAAATCGTGGTTGACAATATTAATATTCAATGTTCTGCATTCTTACACTTTTTCTTTGTGCAGATTAACAATTTTTTATTATTTTATTGAAATTTCTATGAATGTTCAAGGAAATGGGATGCAACAGTTTTTCTTTCTTTCTTTCATCCCCCTACCCCCCCAGCTTCCAAATCATGGTTGACAACATTAATATTCCATCTTCTGCATTCTTACTCTTTTTCTTTATGCAGATTAACAATCTTTTATTATTTTATTGAAATTTCCATGAATGTTCAAGGAAATGTGATACAACAGTTTATCTTTCTTTCTTTTATCCCGCACAACCCCCCAGATTCCAAATCATTGTTGACAACATTAACATTCAATCTTCTGCATTCTTAATCTTTTTCTTTATGCAGATTAACAATCTTTTATTATTTTATTGAAATTTCCATGAATGTTCAAGGAAATGGGATACAACATTTTTTCTTTCTTTCTTTTATCCTCCAGCGCCCCCAGCTTCCAAATCATTGTTGACAACATTAATATTGTATCTTCTGCATTCTTACTCTTTTTCTCTATGCAGATTAACAATCTTTTTATTATTGTATTGAAATTTCCATGAATGTTCAAGGAAATGGGATAAAACAGTTTTTCTTTCTTTCTTTTATCCCGCACAACCCCCCAGATTCCAAATCATTGTTGACAACATTAACATTCTATCTTCGTCATTCTTACTCTTTTTCTCTATGCAGATTAAGAATCTTTTTATTATTTTATTGAAATTTCCATGAATGTTCAAGGAAATGGGATACAACACTTTTTTTTCTTTCTATCATCCCCCAACCCCACCAGCTTCCAAATCATGGTTGACAACATTAATATTCTACCTTCTGCATTCTTACTGTTTTTCTTTATGCAGATTAACAATCTTTTCTTATTTTATTGAAATTTCCATGAATGTTCAAGGAAATGGGATACAACACTTTTTCTTTCTTTCTTTTATCCCCCACCCCCGCCAGCTTCCAAATAATGGTTGACAACATGAACATTCTATCTCCTGCATTCTTACTCTTTTTCTTCATGCAGATTAACAATCTTTTATTATTTTATTGAAATTTCCATGAATGTTCAAGGAAATGGGATACAACAGTTTTTCTTTCTTTCTTTTATCCCCCACGCTCCAAGCTTCCAAATCATGGTTGACAACATTAATATTCTATCTTCTGCATTCTTACTCTTTTTCTTTATGCAGATTACCAATCTTTTTATTATTTTATTGAACTTTCCATGAATGTTCAAGGAAATGGTATACAACAGTTTTTCTTTCATTCTTTTATCCCCCACCAACCCAAGCTTCCAAATCATGGTTGACAAGATTAATGGTCTATCTTCTGCATTCTTACAATTTTTCTTTATGCAGAATAACAATCTTTTTATTATTTTACTGAAATTTCCATGAATGTTCAAGGAAATGGGATACAACAGTTGTTCTTTCTTTCTTTTATCCAGCACCCCCGCCATCTTCCAAATCATGGTTGACAACATTAATATTCAATCTTCTGCATTCTTACACTTTTACTTTATGCAGATTAAAAATCTTTTTCTTATTTTATTGAAATTTCCATGAATGTTCAAGGAAATGGGATACAAGTTTTTCTTTCTTTCTTTTATCCCCCACAACCCCCCAGCTTCTAAAACATGGTTGACAACATTAATATTCTATCTTCTGCATTCTTACTCTTTTTCTTTATGCAGATCAACAATCTTTTTATTATTTTATTGAAATTTCTATGAATGTTCAAGGAAATGGGATGCAACAGTTTTTCTTTCTTTCTTTCATCCCCCTACCCCCCCAGCTTCCAAATCATGGTTGACAACATTAATATTCCATCTTCTGCATTCTTACACTTTTTCTTTATGCAGATTAACAATCTTTTATTATTTTATTGAAATTTCCATGAATGTTCAGGGAAATGGGATACAACAGTTTATCTTTCTTTCTTTTATCCCGCACAACCCCCCAGATTCCAAATCATTGTTGACAACATTAACATTCAATCTTCTGCATTCTTAATCTTTTTCTTTATGCAGATTAACAATCTTTTATTATTTTATTGAAATTTCCATGAATGTTCAAGGAAATGGGATACAACATTTTTTCTTTCTTTCTTTTATCCTCCAGCGCCCACAGCTTCCAAATCATTGTTGACAACATTAATATTCTATCTTCTGCATTCTTACTCTTTTTCTCTATGCAGATTAACAATCTTTTTATTATTGTATTGAAATTTCCATGAATGTTCAAGGAAATGGGATAAAACAGTTTTTCTTTCTTTCTTTTATCCCGCACAACCCCCCAGATTCCAAATCATTGTTGACAACATTAACATTCTATCTTCGTCATTCTTACTCTTTTTCTCTATGTAGATTAAGAATCTTTTTATTATTTTATTGAAATTTCCATGAATGTTCAAGGAAATGGGATAAAACACTTTTTCTTTCTTTCTATCATCCCCCAACCCCACCAGCTTCCAAGTCATGGTTGACAACATGAACATTCTATCTCCTGCATTCTTACTCTTTTTCTTTATGCAGATTAACAATCTTTTATTATTTTTTTGAAATTTCCATGAATGTTCAAGGAAATGGGATACAACAGTTTTTTTTTCTTTCTTTCATCCCCCACCCTCCCAGCTTCCAAATCATGGTTGACAACATAATATTGTATCTTCTGCCTTCATACTCTTTTTCTTTATGCATTTAACAATCTTGTCATTATTTTACTGAAATTTCATGAATGTTCAAGGAAATGGGATACAACATTTTCTCTTTCTTTCTTTTATCCCCCACTCCCCAAGATTCCAAATCATGGTTGACAACATTAATATTCTATCTTCTGCATTCTTACTCTTTTTCTTTATACAGATTACCAATCTTTTAAATATTTTATTGAAATTTCCATGAATGTTCAAGGAAATGGTATACAACAGTTTTTCTTTCTTTCTTTTATCCCCCACCACCCACCACCTTCCAAATCATGGTTGACAACATTAATATTCAATCTTCTGTATTCTTACACTTTTTCTTTATGTAAATAACAATCTATTTATTATTTTATTGAAATTTCCATGAATGTCCAAGGAAATGGGATACAACATTATTTCATTCTTTCTTTCATCCCCCTACCCCCCCAGCTTCCAAATCATGGTTGACAACATTAATATTCCATCTTCTGCATTCTTACTATTTTTCTTTATGCAGATTAACAATCTTTTATTATTTTATTGAAATTTCCATGAATGTTCAAGGAAATGGGATACAACAGTTTTTCTTTCTTTCTTTTATCCCCCAACACGCCCCAGCTTCCCAATCATGGTTGACAACATTAATATTCTATCTTCTGCATTCTTACTCATATTCTCTGTGCAGATTAACAATCTTTTTATTATTTTATTGAAATTTCCATGAATGTTCAAGGAAATGGGATACAACTGTTTTTCTTTCTTTCTTTTATCCCCCACCCCCGCTAGCTTCCAAATCATGGTTGACAACATGAACATTCTATCTCCTGCATTCTTACTCTTTTTCTTTATGCAGATTAACAATCTTTTTATTATTGTATTGAAATTTCCATGAATGTTCAAGGAAATGGGATACAACAGTTTTTCTTTCTTTCTTTTATCCCCCACCCCCGCCAGCTTCCAAATCATGGTTGACAACATGAACATTCTATCTCCTGCATTCTTACTCTTTTTCTTTATGCAGATTAACAATCTTTTTATTATTGTATTGAAATTTCCATGAATGTTCAAGGAAATGGGATACAACAGTTTTTTTTTCTTTCTTTCATTCCCCACCCTCCCAGCTTCCAAATCGTTGTTGAAAATATTAATATTCAATCTTCTGTATTCTTACACTTTTTCTTTATGTAAATAACAATCTATTTATTATTTTATTGAAATTTCCATGAATGTCCAAGGAAATGGGATACAACATTTTTTCTTTCTTTCTTTAATCCCCCAGGCCCCCAGCTTCCAAATCGTGGTTGACAACATTAATATTCAATCTTCGGCATTCTTACACTTTTTCTTTATGCAGTTGAACAATCTTTTTATTATTTTAATAAAATTTCCATGAATGTTCAAGGAAATGGAATACAACTGTTTTTCTTTCTTTCTTTTATCTCCCACCAACTCCCACCTTCCAAATCATGGTTGGCAACAGTAATATTCAATCTTGTGCATTCTTACACTTTTACTTTATGCAGATTAACAATCTTTTTATTATTTTATTAAAATGTCCATGAATGTTCAAGGAAATTGGATACAACAGTTTTTCTTTCTTTCTTTTATCCCCCACTTGCCCGCAGCTTCTAATTCATGGTTGACAACATTAATATTCTATCTTCTGCATTTTTACTCTTTTTGGTTATGCAGATTAACTATCTTTTTATTATTTTATTGAAATTTCCATGAATGTTCAAGGAAATGGGATACAACAGTTTTTCTTACTTTCTTTTATCCCCCAACCCCCCAGCTTCCAAATCATGGTTGACAACATTAATATTCTATCTTCTGCATTCTTACACTTTTTCTTTATGCAGACTAACAATCATTTTATTATTTTATTGAAATTTCCATGAATGTTCAAGGAAATTGGATACAACATTATTTCTTTCTTTCTTTCATCCCGCACGCCCCCAGCTTCCAAATAGTGGTTGACAATATTAATATTCAATGTTCTGCATTCTTACACTTTTTCTTTATGCAGATTAACAATTTTTTATTATTTTATTGAAATTTCCATGAATGTTCAAGGAAATGCGATACAAAGGTTTTTCTTTCTTTCTTTCATCCCCCTACCCCCCCAGCTTCCAAATCATGGTTGACAACATTAATATTCCATCTTCTGCATTCTTACTCTTTTTCTCTGTGCAGACTAACAATCTTTTTATTATTTTATTGAAATTTCCATGAGTGTTCAAGGAAATGGGATACAACAGTTTTTCTTTCTTTCTTTTATCCCGCACAACCCCCCAGATTCCAAATCATTGTTGACAACATTAACATTCAATCTTCTGCATTCTTAATCTTTTTCGTTATGCAGATTAACAATCTTTTTATTATTGTATTGAAATTTCCATGAATGTTCAAGGAAATGGGATACAACAGTTTTTCTTTCTTTCTTTTATCCCTCATAACCCCCCAGATTCCAAATCATTGTTGACAACATTAACATTCTATCTTCGTCATTCTTACTCTTTTTCTCTATGCAGATTTAGAATCTCTTTATTATTTTATTGAAATTTCAATGAATGTTCATAGAAATGTGACACAAGAGTTTTTCTTTCTTTCTTTTATCCCCCACCCCAACAGCTTCCAATCTTGGTTCCCAACACTAATATTCTATCTTCTGCATTCTTACACTTTTTCTTTATGCATATTAACAATCTTTTTATTATTTTATTGAAATTTCCATGAATGTTCAAGGAAATGGGATACAACAGTTTTTCTTTCATTCTTTTATCCCCCACCCCCCAGCTTCCAAATCATGATTGAAAACATTAATATTCTACCTTCTGCATTCTTACTGTTTTTCTTTATGCAGATTAACAATCTTTTCTTATTTTATTGAAATTTCCATGAAAGTTCAAGGAAATGGGATACAACAGTTTTTCTTTCTTTCTTTTATCCCCCCACACCCCCCAGCTTCCCAATCATGGTTGACAACATTAATATTCTATCTTCTGCATTCTTACTCATTTTCTCTATGCAGATTAACAATCTTTTTATTATTTTATTGAAATTTCCATGAATTTTCAAGGAAATGGTATACAACAGTTTTTCTTTCTTTCTTTTATCCCGCACAACCCCCCAGCTTCCAAATCATTGTTGACAACATTAACATTCTATCTTCTGCATTCTTACACTTTTTCTTTATGTAAATAACAATCTATTTATTATTTTATTGAAATTTCCATGAATGTCCAAGGAAATGGGATACAACATTTTTTCTTTCTTTCTTTTATCCCCCATGCCCCCAGCTTCCAAATCGTGGTTGACAACATTAATATTCAATCTTCGGCATTCTTACACTTTTTCTTTATGCAGATGAACAATCTTTTTATTATTTTAATGAAATTTCCACGAATGTTCAAGGAAATGGAATACAACAGTTTTTCTTTCTTTCTTTTATCCCCCACCACCTCCCACCTTCCTAATCATGGTTGGCAACAGTAATATTCAATCTTGTGCATTCTTACACTTTTACTTTATGCAGATTAACAATCTTTTTATTATTTTATTAAAATTTCCATGAATGTTCAAGGAAATTGGATACAACAGTTTTTCTTACTTTCTTTTAACCCCACCCCCCTAGCTTCCAAATGATGCTTGACAACATTAATATTATATCTTGTGCATTCTTACACTTTTTCTTTATGCAGACTAACAATCTTTTTATTATTTTTTTGAAATTTCCATTAATGTTCAAGGAAATGTGATACAACATTATTTATTTCTTTCTTTCATCCCGCACGCCCCCAGCTTCCAAATCGTGGTTGAGAATATTAATATTCAATGTTCTGCATTCTTACACTTTTTCTTTATGCAGATTAACAATTTTTTATTATTTTATTGAAATTTCCATGAATGTTCAAGGAAATGGGATACAACAGTTTTTCTTTCTTTCTTTCATCCCCCTACACCCCCAGCTTCCAAATCATTGTTGACAACATTAATATTCCATCTTCTGCATTCTTACTCTTTTTCTTTATGCAGATTAACAATCTTTTATTATTTTATTGAAATTTTTATGAAAGTTCAAGGAAATGGGATACAACAGTTTTTCTTTCTTTCTTTTATCCCGCACAAACCCCAGAATCCAAATCATTGTTGACAACATTAACATTCAATCTTCTGCACTCTTAATCTTTTTCATTATGCAGATTAACAATCTTTTTATTATTTTATTGAAATTTCCATGAATGTTCAAGGAAATGGGATACAACAGTTTTTCTTTCTTTCTTTCATCCCCCTACACCCCCAGCTTCCAAATCATTGTTGACAACATTAATATTCTATCTTCTGCATTCTTACTTTTTTCTCAATGCAGATTAACAATCTTTTTATTATTCTATTGAAATTTCCATGAATGTTCAAGGAAATGGGATACAACAGTTTTTCTTTCTTTCTTTTATCCCGCACAACCCCCCAGATTCCAAATCATTGTTGACAACATTAACATTCTATCTTCATCTTTCTTACTCTTTTTCTCTATGCAAATTAAGAATCTTTTTATTACTTTATTGAAATTTCCATGAATGTTCAAGGAAATGGGATACAACAGTTTTTCTTTCATTCTTTTATCCCCCACCCCCCCAGCTTCCAAATCATGATTGAAAACATTAATATTCTACCTTCTGCATTCTTACTGTTTTTCTTTATGCAGATTAACAATCTTTTCTAATTTTATTGAAATTTCCATGAATGTTCAAGGAAATGGGATACAACACTTTTTCTTTCTTTCTTTTATCCCCCAACCCCGCCAGCTTCCAAATCATTGTTGACAACATGAACATTCTATCTCCTGCATTCTTACTCTTTTTCTTTATGCAGATTAACAATCTTTTATTATTTTATTGAAATTTCCATGAATGTTCAAGGAAATGGGATACAACAGTTTTTCTTTCTTTCTTTTATCCCCCACGCTCCAAGCTTCCAAATCATGGTTGACAACATTAATATTCGATCTTCTGCATTCTTACTCTTTTTCTTTATGCAGATTACCAATCTTTTTATTATTTTATTGAACTTTCCATGAATGTTCAAGGAAATGGTATACAACAGTTTTTCTTTCATTCTTTTATCCCCCACCCCCCCAAGCTTCCAAATCATGGTTGACAAGATTAATAGTCTATCTTCGGCATTCTTACACTTTTACTTTATGCAGATTAACAATCTTTTTATTATTTTAATGAAATTTCCATGAATGTCCAAGGAAATGGGATACGACATTTTTTCTTTCTTTCTTTTATCCCCCACGCCCCCAGCTTCCAAATCGTGGTTGACAACATTAATATTCAATCTTCGGCATTCTTACTCTTTTTCTTTATGCAGATTAACAATCTTTTATTATTTTTTTGAAATTTCCATGAATGTTCAAGGAAATGGGATACAACAGTTTGTCTTTCTTTCTTTCATCCCCCACCCCCTCAGCTTCCAAATCATGGTTGACAACATAATATTGTATCGTCTGCCTTCATACTCGTTTTCTTTATGCATTTAACAATCTTGTCATTATTTTATTGAAATTTCATGAATGTTCAAGGAAATGGGATACAATATTTTCTCTTTCTTTCTTTTATCCCCCACTCCCCAAGCTTCCAAATCATGGTTGACAACATGAATATTCTATCTTCTGCATTCTTACTCTGTTTCTTTATGCAGATTACCAATCGTTTTATTATTTTATTGAAATTTCCATGAATGTTCAAGGAAATGGTGTACAACAGTTTTTCTTTCTTTATTTTATCCCCCACCACCCCCAACTTCCAAATCATGGTTGACAACATTAATATTCAATCTTCTGTAATCTTACAATTTTTCTTTATGTAAATAACAATCTATTTATTATTTTATTGAAATTTCCATGAATGTCCAAGGAAATGGGATACAACATTTTTTCTTTCTTTCTTTTATCCCCCACCCCCGCCAGCTTCCAAATCATGGTTGACAACATTAACATTCTATCTCCTGCATTCTTACTCTTTTTGTTTATGCAGATTACCAATCTTTTTATTATTTTATTGAACTTTCCATGAATGTTCAAGGAAATGGGATACAACAGTTTTTTTTTCTTTCTTTCATCCCCCACCCTCCCAGCTTCCAAATCGTGGTTGACAACATTAATATTCAATCTTGTGCATTCTTACACTTTTACTTTATGCAGATTAACAATCTTTTTATTATTTTATTGAAATTTCCATGAATGTTCAAGGAAATGGGATACAACATTATTTCTTTCTTTCTTTCATCCCGCACGCCCCCAGCTTCCAAATCGTGGTTGACAATATTAATATTCAATGTTCTGCATTCTTACACTTTTTCTTTATGCAGATTAACAATTTTTTATTATTTTATTGAAATTTCCATTAATGTTCAAGGAAATGGGATACAAAGGTTTTTCTTTCTTTCTTTCAACCCCCTACCCCCCCAGCTTCCAAAACATGGTTGTCAACATTAATATTCCATCTTCTGCATTCTTACTCTTTTTCTCTGTGCAGATTAACAATCTTTTTATTATTTTATTGAAATTTCCATGAGTGTTCAAGGAAATGGGATACAACAGTTTTTCTTTCTTTCTTTTATCCCGCACAACCCCCCAGATTCCAAATCATTGTTGACAACATTAACATTCAATCTACTGCATTCTTAATCTTTTTCGTTATGCAGATTAATAATCTTTTTATTATTTTATTGAAATTGCCATGAATGTTCAAGGAAATGGGATACAACATTTTTTCTTTCTTTCTTTTATCCTCCAGCGCCCCCAGCTTCCAAATCATGGTTGACAACATTAATACTCTATCTTCTGCATTCTTACTCTTTTTCTCTATGCAGATTAACAATCTTTTTATTATTGTATTGAAATTTCCATGAATGTTCAAGGAAATGGGATACAACAGTTTTTCTTTCTTTCTTTTATCCCCCACCACCCCCCAAGCTTCCAAATCATGGTTCACAAAACTAATAGTCTATCTTCTGCATTCTTACACTTTTTCTTTATGCATATTAACAATCTTTTTATTATTTTATTGAAATTTCCATGAATGTTCAAGGAAATGGTATACAACTGTTTTTCTTTCTTTCTTTTATCCCCCACTGCCCCCCAGTTTACAAATCATGGTTGACAACATTAATATTCGATCTTCTGCATTCTTACTCTTTTTCTTTATGCAGATTAACAATCTTTTTATTATTTTATTGAAATTTCCATGAATGTTCAAGGAAATGGGATACAACAGTTTTTCTTTCTTTCTTTTATCCAGCACCCCTGACATCTTCCAAATCATGGTTGACAACATTAATATTCAATCTTCTGCATTCTTGCACTTTTACTTTATGCAGATTAACAATCTTTTTCTTATTTTATTGAAATTTCCATGAATATTCCAGTAAAGGGGATACAACAGTTTTTCTTTCTTTCTTTTATCCTCCAGCGCCCCCAGCTTCCAAATCATGGTTGACAACATTAATATTCTATCTTCTGCATTCTTACTCTTTTTCTTTATGCAGATTAACAATCTTTTTATTATTTTATTGTACTTTCCATGAATGTTCAAGGAAATGGTATACAACAGTTTTTCTTTCATTCTTTTATCCCCCACCCCCCCAAGCTTCCAAATCATGGTTGACAAGATTAATAGTCTATCTTCTGCATTCTTACACTTTTACTTTATGCAGATTAACAATCTTTTTATTATTTTATTAAAATTTCCATGAATGTTCAAGGAAATTGGATACAACAGTTTTTCTTTCTTTCTTTTTTCCCCCACCTGCCCGCAGCTTCTAATTCATGGTTGACAACATTAATATTCTATCTTCTGCATTCTTACTCTCTTTCTTTATGCAGATTAACAATCTTTTTATTATTTTATTGAAATTTCCATGAATGTTCAAGGAAATGGGATACAACAGTTTTTCTTTCTTTCTTTCATCCCCCACCCCCCCAGCTTCCAAATCATGGTTGACAACATTAATATTCTATCTTCTGCATTCTTACTCTTTTTCTTTATGCAGATTACCAATCTTTTTAATATTTTATTGAAATTTCCATGAATGTTCAAGGAAATGGTATACAACACTTTTTCTTTCTTTCTTTTATCCCCCACCACTCACCACCTTCCAAATCATGGTTGACAACATTAATATTCAATCTTCTGTATTCTTACACTTTTTCTTTATGTAAATAACAATCTATTTATTATTTTATTGAAATTTCCATGAATGTCCAAGGAAATGGGATACAACATTTTTTCTTTCTTTCTTTTATCCGCCACGCCCCCAGCTTCCAAATCGTGGTTGACAACATTAATATTCAATCTTCGGCATTCTTAAACTTTTTCTTTATGCAGATGAACAATCTTTTTATTATTTTAATGAAATTTCCATGAATGTTCAAGGAAATGGAATACAACAGTTTTTCTTTCTTTCTTTTTTCCCCAACCACCTCCCACCTTCCAAATCATGGTTGGCAACAGTAATATTCAATCTTGTGCATTCTTACACTTTTACTTTATGCAGATTAAAAATCTTTTTATTATTTTATTAAAATTTCCATGAATGTTCAAGGAAAAAGGATACAACAGTTTTTCTTACTTTCTTTTATCCCCCACACCCCCCAGCTTCCAAATCAAGTTTGACAACATTAATATTCTATCTTCTGCATTCTTACACTTTTTCTTTATGCAGACTAACAATCTTTTTATTATTTTATTGAAATTTCCATGAATGTTCAAGGAAATGTGATACAACATTATTTCTTACTTTCTTTCATCCCGCACGCCCCCAGCTTCCAAATCGTGGTTGACAATATTAATATTCAATGTTCTGCATTCTTACTCTTTTTCTTTATGCAGATTAACAATCTTTTATTATTTTATTGAAATTTCCATGAATGTTCAAGGAAATGGGATACAACAGTTTTTCTTTCTTTCTTTTATCCCCCACGCTCCAAGCTTCCAAATCATGGTTGACAACATTAATATTCTTTCTTCTGCATTCTTACTCTTTTTCTTTATGCAGATTACCAATCTTTTTATTATTTTATTGAACTTTCCATGAATGTTCAAGGAAATGGTATACAACAGTTTTTCTTTCATTCTTTTATCCCCCACCCCCTCAAGCTTCCAAATCATGGTTGACAAGATTAATGGTCTATCTTCTGCATTCTTACAATTTTTCTTTATGCAGAATAACAATCTTTTTATTATTTTACTGAAATTTCCATGAATGTTCAAGGAAATGGGATACAACAGTTGTTCTTTCTTTCTTTTATCCAGCACCCCCGCCTTCTTCCAAATCATGGTTGACAACATTAATATTCAATATTCTGCATTCTTACACTTTTACTTTATGCAGATTAAAAATCTTTTTCTTATTTTATTGAAATTTCCATGAATGTTCAAGGAAATGGGATACAACAGTTTTTCTTTCTTTCTTTTATCCCCCACAACCCCCCAGCTTCTAAAACATGGTTGACAACATTAATATTCTATCTTCTGCATTCTTACTCTTTTTCTTTATGCAGATCAACAATCTTTTTATTATTTTATTGAAATTTCTATGAATGTTCAAGGAAATGGGATGCAACAGTTTTTCTTTCTTTCTTTCATCCCCCTACCCCCCCAGCTTCCAAATCATGGTTGACAACATTAATATTCCATCTTCTGCATTCTTACACTTTTTCTTTATGCAGATTAACAATCTTTTATTATTTTATTGAAATTTCCATGAATGTTCAAGGAAATGTGATACAACAGTTTATCTTTCTTTCTTTTATCCCGCACAACCCCCCAGATTCCAAATCATTGTTGACAACATTAACATTCAATCTTCTGCATTCTTAATCTTTTTCTTTATGCAGATTAACAATCTTTTATTATTTTATTGAAATTTCATGAATGTTCAAGGAAATGGGATACAATATTTTCTCTTTCTTTCTTTTATCCCCCACTCCCCAAGCTTCCAAATCATGGTTGACAACATGAATATTCTATCTTCTGCATTCTTACTCTGTTTCTTTATGCAGATTACCAATCGTTTTATTAGTTTCTTGAAATTTCCATGAATGTTCAAGGAAATGGTGTACAACAGTTTTTCTTTCTTTATTTTATCCCCCACCACCCCCACCTTCCAAATCATGGTTGACAACATTAATATTCAATCTTTTGTAATCTTACAATTTTTCTTTATGTAAATAACAATCTATTTATTATTTTATTGAAATTTCCATGAATGTCCAAGGAAATGGGATACAACATTTTTTCTTTCTTTCTTTTATCCCCCACGCCCCCAGCTTCCAAATCGTGGTTGACAACATTAATATTCTATCTTCTGCATTCTTACTCTTTTTCTTTATGCAGATTAACAATCTTTTTATTATTTTATTGAAATTTCCATGAATGTTCAAGGAAATGGGATACAACAGTTTTTCTTTCTTTCTTTTATCCCCCAACACGCCCCAGCTTCCCAATCATGGTTGACAACATTAATATTCTATCTTCTGCATTCTTACTCTTTTTCTCTGTGCAGATTAACAATCTTTTTCTTATTTTATTGAAATTTCCATGAATGTTCAAGGAAATGGAATACAACAGTTTTTCTTTCTTTCTTTTATCCCCCAACACCTCCCACCTTCCAAATCATGGTTGGCAACAGTAATATTCAATCTTGTGCATTCTTACACTTTTACTTTATGCAGATTAACAATCTTTTTATTATTTTATTAAAATTTCCATGAATATTCAAGGAAATTGGATACAACAGTTTTTCTTACTTTCTTTTATCCCCCACCCCCCTAGCTTCCAAATGATGCTTGACAACATTAATATTATATCTTGTGCATTCTTACACTTTTTCTTTATGCAGCCTAACAATCTTTTTATTATTTTTTTGAAATTTCCATTAATGTTCAAGGAAATGTGATACAACATTATTTATTTCTTTCTTTCATCCCGCACGCCCCCAGCTTCCAAATCGTGGTTGACAATATTAATATTCAATGTTCTGCATTCTTACACTTTTTCTTTATGCAGATTAACAATTTTTTATTATTTTATTGAAATTTCCATGAATGTTCAAGGAAATGGGATACAACAGTTTTTCTTTCTTTCTTTCATCCCCCTACACCCCCAGCTTCCAAATCATTGTTGACAACATTAATATTCCATCTTCTGCATTCTTACTCTTTTTCTCTGTGCAGATTAACAATCTTTTTATTATTTTATTGAAATTTCCATGAATGTTCAAGGAAATGGGATACAACAGTTTTTCTTTCTTTCTTTTATCCCGCACAACCCCCCAGATTCCAAATCATTGTTGACAACATTAACATTCAATCTTCTGCACTCTTAATCTTTTTCATTATGCAGATTAACAATCTTTTTATTATTTTATTGAAATTGCCATGAATGTTCAAGGAAATGGGATACAACATTTTTTCTTTCTTTCTTTTATCCTCCAGCGCCCCCAGCTTCCAAATCATGGTTGACAACATTAATATTCTATCTTCTGCATTCTTACTCTTTTTCTCTATGCAGATTAACAATCTTTTTATTATTGTATTGAAATTTCCATGAATGTTCAAGGAAATTGGATAAAACAGTTTTTCTTTCTTTCTTTTATCCCGCACAACCCCCCAGATTCCAAATCATTGTTGACAACATTAACATTCTATCTTTGTCATTCTTACTCTTTTTCTCTATGCAGATTAAGAATCTGTTTATTATTTTATTGAAATTTCAATGAATGTTGATAGAAATGTGACACAAGTGTTTTTCTTTCTTTCTTTTATCCCCCACCCCACCAGCTTCCAAATCATGGTTCACAACACTAATATTCTATCTTCTGCATTCTTACACTTTTTCTTTATGTATATTAACAATCTTTTTATTATTTTATTGAAATTTCATTGAATGTTCAAGGAAATGGGATACAACACTTCTTCTTTCTTTCTATCATCCCCCAACTCAACCAGCTTCCAAATCATGGTTGACAACATTAATATTCTATCTTCTGCATTCTTACTATTTTTCTGTATGCAGATTACCAATCTTTTTATTATTTTATTGAAATTTCCATGAATGTTCAAGGAAATGGGATACAACAGTATTTCTTTCATTCTTTTATCCCCCACCCCCCCAGCTTCCCAACATGATTGAAAACATTCATATTCTACCTTCTGCATTCTTACTGTTTTTCTCTATGCAGATTAACAATCTTTTATTATTTTATTGAAATTTCCATGAATGTTCAAGGAAATGGGATACAACACTTTTTCTTTCTTTCTTTTATCCCCCACCCCCGCAAGCTTCCAAATCATGGTTGACAACATGAACATTCTATCTCCTGCATTCTTACTCTTTTTCTTTATGCTGATTAACAATCTTTTATTATTTTATTGAAATTTCCATGAATGTTCAAGGAAATGGGATACAACAGTTTTTCTTTCTTTCTTTTATCCCCCACGCTCCAAGCTTCCAAATCATGGTTGACAACATTAATATTCTATCTACTGCATAATTACTCTTTTTCTTTATGCAGATTAACAATCTTTTTATTATTTTATTGAACTTTCCATGAATGTTCAAGGAAATGGTATACAACTGTTTTTCTTTCTTTCTTTTATCCCCCACTCCCCCCCAGTTTACAAACCATGGTTGAACTCATTAACATCCTATCTCCTGCATTCTTATTCTTTTTCTTTATGCAGATTAACAATCTTTTATTATTTTATTGAAATTTCCATGAATGTTCAAGGAAATGGAATACAACAGTTTTTCTTTCTTTCTTTTATCCCCCTCCTCCCCCAGCTTCCGTATCATGGTTGGCAACATTAATATTCTATCTTCTGCATTCTTACTCTTTTTCTTTATGCATATTAACAATTTTTTTTATTATTTTATTGAAATTTCCATGAATGGTCAAGGAAATGGAATACAACAGTTTTTCTTTCTTTCTTTTATCCCCCACCACCTCCCACCTTCCAAATCATGGTTGGCAACAGTAATATTCAATCTTGTGCATTCTTACACTTTTACTTTATGCAGATTAACAATCTTTTTATTATTTTATTAAAATTTCCATGAATGTTCAAGGAAATTGGATACAATAGTTTTTCTTACTTTCTTTTATCCCCCACCCCCTAGCTTCCAAATGATGCTTGACAACATTAATATTATATCTTGTGCATTCTTACACTTTTTCTTTATGCAGATTAACAATTTTTTATTATTTTATTGAAATTTCCATGAATGTTCAAGGAAATGGGATACAACAGATTTTCTTTCTTTCTTTCATCCCCCTACACCCCCAGCTTCCAAATCATTGTTGACAACATTAATATTCCATCTTCTGCATTCTTACTCTTTTTCTTTATGCAGATTAACAATCTTTTATTATTTTATTGAAATTTCCATGAAAGTTCAAGTAAATGGGATACAACAGTTTTTCTTTCTTTCTTTTATCCCCCAACACGCCCCAGCTTCCCAATCATGGTTGACAACATTAATATTCTATCTTCTGCATTCTTACTCTTTTTCTCTGTGCAGATTAACAATCTTTTTATTATTTTATTGAAATTTCCATGAATGTTCAAGGAAATGGGATACAACAGTTTTTCTTTCTTTCTTTTATCCCGCACAACCCCCCAGATTCCAAATCATTGTTGACAACATTAACATTCAATCTTCTGCACTCTTAATCTTTTTCATTATGCA
Source organism: Cynocephalus volans (assembly GCF_027409185.1). Taxonomy (NCBI): domain Eukaryota; kingdom Metazoa; phylum Chordata; class Mammalia; order Dermoptera; family Cynocephalidae; genus Cynocephalus; species Cynocephalus volans. The sequence continues at coordinate 61,224,590 of NC_084463.1, read as the reverse complement.
GATTAACAATCTTTTTATTATTTTATTGAAATTGCCATGAATGTTCAAGGAAATGGGATACAACATTTTTTCTTTCTTTCTTTTATCCTCCAGCGCCCCCAGCTTCCAAATCATGGTTGACAACATTAATATTCTATCTTCTGCATTCTTACTCTTTTTCTCTATGCAGATTAACAATCTTTTTATTATGGTATTGAAATTTCCATGAATGTTCAAGGAAATTGGATAAAACAGTTTTTCTTTCTTTCTTTTATCCCGCACAACCCCCCAGATTCCAAATCATTGTTGACAACATTAACATTCTATCTTCGTCATTCTTACTCTTTTTCTCTATGCAGATTAAGAATCTGTTTATTATTTTATTGAAATTTCAATGAATGTTGATAGAAATGTGACACAAGTGTTTTTCTTTCTTTCTTTTATCCCCCACCCCACCAGCTTCCAAATCATGGTTCACAACACTAATATTCTATCTTCTGCATTCTTACACTTTTTCTTTATGTATATTAACAATCTTTTTATTATTTTATTGAAATTTCCATGAATGTTCAAGGAAATGGGATACAACACTTCTTCTTTCTTTCTATCATCCCCCAACTCAACCAGCTTCCAAATCATGGTTGACAACATTAATATTCTATCTTCTGCATTCTTACTATTTTTCTGTATGCAGATTACCAATCTTTTTATTATTTTATTGAAATTTCCATGAATGTTCAAGGAAATGGGATACAACAGTTTTTCTTTCATTCTTTTATCCCCCACCCCCCCAGCTTCCCAACATGATTGAAAACATTCATATTCTACCTTCTGCATTCTTACTGTTTTTCTCTATGCAGATTAACAATCTTTTATTATTTTATTGAAATTTCCATGAATGTTCAAGGAAATGGGATACAACACTTTTTCTTTCTTTCTTTTATCCCCCACCCCCGCAAGCTTCCAAATCATGGTTGACAACATGAACATTCTATCTCCTGCATTCTTACTCTTTTTCTTTATGCTGATTAACAATCTTTTATTATTTTATTGAAATTTCCATGAATGTTCAAGGAAATGGGATACAACAGTTTTTCTTTCTTTCTTTTATCCCCCACGCTCCAAGCTTCCAAATCATGGTTGACAACATTAATATTCTATCTACTGCATAATTACTCTTTTTCTTTTTGCAGATTAACAATCTTTTTATTATTTTATTGAACTTTCCATGAATGTTCAAGGAAATGGTATACAACTGTTTTTCTTTCTTTCTTTTATCCCCCACTCCCCCCCAGTTTACAAACCATGGTTGAAAACATTAACATCCTATCTCCTGCATTCTTATTCTTTTTCTTTATGCAGATTAACAATCTTTTATTATTTTATTGAAATTTCCATGAATGTTCAAGGAAATGGAATACAACAGTTTTTCTTTCTTTCTTTTATCCCCCTCCTCCCCCAGCTTCCGTATCATGGTTGGCAACATTAATATTCTATCTTCTGCATTCTTACTCTTTTTCTTTATGCATATTAACAATTTTTTTTATTATTTTATTGAAATTTCCATGAATGTTCAAGGAAATGGAATACAACAGTTTTTCTTTCTTTCTTTTATCCCCCTCCTCCCCCAGCTTCCGTATCATGGTTGGCAACATTAATATTCTATCTTCTGCATTCTTACTCTTTTTCTTTATGCATATTAACAATTTTTTTTATTATTTTATTGAACTTTCCATGAATGTTCAAGGAAATGGTATACAACAGTTTTTCTTTCATTCTTTTATCCCCCACCCCCTCAAGCTTCCAAATCATGGTTGACAAGATTAATGGTCTATCTTCTGCATTCTTACAATTTTTCTTTATGCAGAATAACAATCTTTTTATTATTTTACTGAAATTTCCATGAATGTTCAAGGAAATGGGATACAACAGTTGTTCTTTCTTTCTTTTATCCAGCACCCCCGCCTTCTTCCAAATCATGGTTGACAACATTAATATTCAATATTCTGCATTCTTACACTTTTACTTTATGCAGATTAAAAATCTTTTTCTTATTTTATTGAAATTTCCATGAATGTTCAAGGAAATGGGATACAACAGTTTTTCTTTCTTTCTTTTATCCCCCACAACCCCCCAGCTTCTAAAACATGGTTGACAACATTAATATTCTATCTTCTGCATTCTTACTCTTTTTCTTTATGCAGATCAACAATCTTTTTATTATTTTATTGAAATTTCTATGAATGTTCAAGGAAATGGGATGCAACAGTTTTTCTTTCTTTCTTTCATCCCCCTACCCCCCCAGCTTCCAAATCATGGTTGACAACATTAATATTCCATCTTCTGCATTCTTACACTTTTTCTTTATGCAGATTAACAATCTTTTATTATTTTATTGAAATTTCCATGAATGTTCAAGGAAATGTGATACAACAGTTTATCTTTCTTTCTTTTATCCCGCACAACCCCCCAGATTCCAAATCATTGTTGACAACATTAACATTCAATCTTCTGCATTCTTAATCTTTTTCTTTATGCAGATTAACAATCTTTTATTATTTTATTGAAATTTCATGAATGTTCAAGGAAATGGGATACAATATTTTCTCTTTCTTTCTTTTATCCCCCACTCCCCAAGCTTCCAAATCATGGTTGACAACATGAATATTCTATCTTCTGCATTCTTACTCTGTTTCTTTATGCAGATTACCAATCGTTTTATTAGTTTCTTGAAATTTCCATGAATGTTCAAGGAAATGGTGTACAACAGTTTTTCTTTCTTTATTTTATCCCCCACCACCCCCACCTTCCAAATCATGGTTGACAACATTAATATTCAATCTTTTGTAATCTTACAATTTTTCTTTATGTAAATAACAATCTATTTATTATTTTATTGAAATTTCCATGAATGTCCAAGGAAATGGGATACAACATTTTTTCTTTCTTTCTTTTATCCCCCACGCCCCCAGCTTCCAAATCGTGGTTGACAACATTAATATTCTATCTTCTGCATTCTTACTCTTTTTCTTTATGCAGATTAACAATCTTTTTATTATTTTATTGAAATTTCCATGAATGTTCAAGGAAATGGGATACAACAGTTTTTCTTTCTTTCTTTTATCCCCCAACACGCCCCAGCTTCCCAATCATGGTTGACAACATTAATATTCTATCTTCTGCATTCTTACTCTTTTTCTCTGTGCAGATTAACAATCTTTTTCTTATTTTATTGAAATTTCCATGAATGTTCAAGGAAATGGAATACAACAGTTTTTCTTTCTTTCTTTTATCCCCCAACACCTCCCACCTTCCAAATCATGGTTGGCAACAGTAATATTCAATCTTGTGCATTCTTACACTTTTACTTTATGCAGATTAACAATCTTTTTATTATTTTATTAAAATTTCCATGAATATTCAAGGAAATTGGATACAACAGTTTTTCTTACTTTCTTTTATCCCCCACCCCCCTAGCTTCCAAATGATGCTTGACAACATTAATATTATATCTTGTGCATTCTTACACTTTTTCTTTATGCAGCCTAACAATCTTTTTATTATTTTTTTGAAATTTCCATTAATGTTCAAGGAAATGTGATACAACATTATTTATTTCTTTCTTTCATCCCGCACGCCCCCAGCTTCCAAATCGTGGTTGACAATATTAATATTCAATGTTCTGCATTCTTACACTTTTTCTTTATGCAGATTAACAATTTTTTATTATTTTATTGAAATTTCCATGAATGTTCAAGGAAATGGGATACAACAGTTTTTCTTTCTTTCTTTCATCCCCCTACACCCCCAGCTTCCAAATCATTGTTGACAACATTAATATTCCATCTTCTGCATTCTTACTCTTTTTCTCTGTGCAGATTAACAATCTTTTTATTATTTTATTGAAATTTCCATGAATGTTCAAGGAAATGGGATACAACAGTTTTTCTTTCTTTCTTTTATCCCGCACAACCCCCCAGATTCCAAATCATTGTTGACAACATTAACATTCAATCTTCTGCACTCTTAATCTTTTTCATTATGCAGATTAACAATCTTTTTATTATTTTATTGAAATTGCCATGAATGTTCAAGGAAATGGGATACAACATTTTTTCTTTCTTTCTTTTATCCTCCAGCGCCCCCAGCTTCCAAATCATGGTTGACAACATTAATATTCTATCTTCTGCATTCTTACTCTTTTTCTCTATGCAGATTAACAATCTTTTTATTATTGTATTGAAATTTCCATGAATGTTCAAGGAAATTGGATAAAACAGTTTTTCTTTCTTTCTTTTATCCCGCACAACCCCCCAGATTCCAAATCATTGTTGACAACATTAACATTCTATCTTTGTCATTCTTACTCTTTTTCTCTATGCAGATTAAGAATCTGTTTATTATTTTATTGAAATTTCAATGAATGTTGATAGAAATGTGACACAAGTGTTTTTCTTTCTTTCTTTTATCCCCCACCCCACCAGCTTCCAAATCATGGTTCACAACACTAATATTCTATCTTCTGCATTCTTACACTTTTTCTTTATGTATATTAACAATCTTTTTATTATTTTATTGAAATTTCATTGAATGTTCAAGGAAATGGGATACAACACTTCTTCTTTCTTTCTATCATCCCCCAACTCAACCAGCTTCCAAATCATGGTTGACAACATTAATATTCTATCTTCTGCATTCTTACTATTTTTCTGTATGCAGATTACCAATCTTTTTATTATTTTATTGAAATTTCCATGAATGTTCAAGGAAATGGGATACAACAGTATTTCTTTCATTCTTTTATCCCCCACCCCCCCAGCTTCCCAACATGATTGAAAACATTCATATTCTACCTTCTGCATTCTTACTGTTTTTCTCTATGCAGATTAACAATCTTTTATTATTTTATTGAAATTTCCATGAATGTTCAAGGAAATGGGATACAACACTTTTTCTTTCTTTCTTTTATCCCCCACCCCCGCAAGCTTCCAAATCATGGTTGACAACATGAACATTCTATCTCCTGCATTCTTACTCTTTTTCTTTATGCTGATTAACAATCTTTTATTATTTTATTGAAATTTCCATGAATGTTCAAGGAAATGGGATACAACAGTTTTTCTTTCTTTCTTTTATCCCCCACGCTCCAAGCTTCCAAATCATGGTTGACAACATTAATATTCTATCTACTGCATAATTACTCTTTTTCTTTATGCAGATTAACAATCTTTTTATTATTTTATTGAACTTTCCATGAATGTTCAAGGAAATGGTATACAACTGTTTTTCTTTCTTTCTTTTATCCCCCACTCCCCCCCAGTTTACAAACCATGGTTGAACTCATTAACATCCTATCTCCTGCATTCTTATTCTTTTTCTTTATGCAGATTAACAATCTTTTATTATTTTATTGAAATTTCCATGAATGTTCAAGGAAATGGAATACAACAGTTTTTCTTTCTTTCTTTTATCCCCCTCCTCCCCCAGCTTCCGTATCATGGTTGGCAACATTAATATTCTATCTTCTGCATTCTTACTCTTTTTCTTTATGCATATTAACAATTTTTTTTATTATTTTATTGAAATTTCCATGAATGGTCAAGGAAATGGAATACAACAGTTTTTCTTTCTTTCTTTTATCCCCCACCACCTCCCACCTTCCAAATCATGGTTGGCAACAGTAATATTCAATCTTGTGCATTCTTACACTTTTACTTTATGCAGATTAACAATCTTTTTATTATTTTATTAAAATTTCCATGAATGTTCAAGGAAATTGGATACAATAGTTTTTCTTACTTTCTTTTATCCCCCACCCCCTAGCTTCCAAATGATGCTTGACAACATTAATATTATATCTTGTGCATTCTTACACTTTTTCTTTATGCAGATTAACAATTTTTTATTATTTTATTGAAATTTCCATGAATGTTCAAGGAAATGGGATACAACAGATTTTCTTTCTTTCTTTCATCCCCCTACACCCCCAGCTTCCAAATCATTGTTGACAACATTAATATTCCATCTTCTGCATTCTTACTCTTTTTCTTTATGCAGATTAACAATCTTTTATTATTTTATTGAAATTTCCATGAAAGTTCAAGTAAATGGGATACAACAGTTTTTCTTTCTTTCTTTTATCCCCCAACACGCCCCAGCTTCCCAATCATGGTTGACAACATTAATATTCTATCTTCTGCATTCTTACTCTTTTTCTCTGTGCAGATTAACAATCTTTTTATTATTTTATTGAAATTTCCATGAATGTTCAAGGAAATGGGATACAACAGTTTTTCTTTCTTTCTTTTATCCCGCACAACCCCCCAGATTCCAAATCATTGTTGACAACATTAACATTCAATCTTCTGCACTCTTAATCTTTTTCATTATGCAGATTAACAATCTTTTTATTATTTTATTGAAATTGCCATGAATGTTCAAGGAAATGGGATACAACATTTTTTCTTTCTTTCTTTTATCCTCCAGCGCCCCCAGCTTCCAAATCATGGTTGACAACATTAATATTCTATCTTCTGCATTCTTACTCTTTTTCTCTATGCAGATTAACAATCTTTTTATTATGGTATTGAAATTTCCATGAATGTTCAAGGAAATTGGATAAAACAGTTTTTCTTTCTTTCTTTTATCCCGCACAACCCCCCAGATTCCAAATCATTGTTGACAACATTAACATTCTATCTTCGTCATTCTTACTCTTTTTCTCTATGCAGATTAAGAATCTGTTTATTATTTTATTGAAATTTCAATGAATGTTGATAGAAATGTGACACAAGTGTTTTTCTTTCTTTCTTTTATCCCCCACCCCACCAGCTTCCAAATCATGGTTCACAACACTAATATTCTATCTTCTGCATTCTTACACTTTTTCTTTATGTATATTAACAATCTTTTTATTATTTTATTGAAATTTCCATGAATGTTCAAGGAAATGGGATACAACACTTCTTCTTTCTTTCTATCATCCCCCAACTCAACCAGCTTCCAAATCATGGTTGACAACATTAATATTCTATCTTCTGCATTCTTACTATTTTTCTGTATGCAGATTACCAATCTTTTTATTATTTTATTGAAATTTCCATGAATGTTCAAGGAAATGGGATACAACAGTTTTTCTTTCATTCTTTTATCCCCCACCCCCCCAGCTTCCCAACATGATTGAAAACATTCATATTCTACCTTCTGCATTCTTACTGTTTTTCTCTATGCAGATTAACAATCTTTTATTATTTTATTGAAATTTCCATGAATGTTCAAGGAAATGGGATACAACACTTTTTCTTTCTTTCTTTTATCCCCCACCCCCGCAAGCTTCCAAATCATGGTTGACAACATGAACATTCTATCTCCTGCATTCTTACTCTTTTTCTTTATGCTGATTAACAATCTTTTATTATTTTATTGAAATTTCCATGAATGTTCAAGGAAATGGGATACAACAGTTTTTCTTTCTTTCTTTTATCCCCCACGCTCCAAGCTTCCAAATCATGGTTGACAACATTAATATTCTATCTACTGCATAATTACTCTTTTTCTTTTTGCAGATTAACAATCTTTTTATTATTTTATTGAACTTTCCATGAATGTTCAAGGAAATGGTATACAACTGTTTTTCTTTCTTTCTTTTATCCCCCACTCCCCCCCAGTTTACAAACCATGGTTGAAAACATTAACATCCTATCTCCTGCATTCTTATTCTTTTTCTTTATGCAGATTAACAATCTTTTATTATTTTATTGAAATTTCCATGAATGTTCAAGGAAATGGAATACAACAGTTTTTCTTTCTTTCTTTTATCCCCCTCCTCCCCCAGCTTCCGTATCATGGTTGGCAACATTAATATTCTATCTTCTGCATTCTTACTCTTTTTCTTTATGCATATTAACAATTTTTTTTATTATTTTATTGAAATTTCCATGAATGGTCAAGGAAATGGAATACAACAGTTTTTCTTTCTTTCTTTTATCCCCCACCACCTCCCACCTTCCAAATCATGGTTGGCAACAGTAATATTCAATCTTGTGCATTCTTACACTTTTACTTTATGCAGATTAACAATCTTTTTATTATTTTATTAAAATTTCCATGAATGTTCAAGGAAATTGGATACAATAGTTTTTCTTACTTTCTTTTATCCCCCACCCCCCTAGCTTCCAAATGATGCTTGACAACATTAATATTATATCTTGTGCATTCTTACATTTTTTCTTTATGCAGATTAACAATTTTTTATTATTTTATTGAAATTTCCATGAATGTTCAAGGAAATGGGATACAACAGATTTTCTTTCTTTCTTTCATCCCCCTACACCCCCAGCTTCCAAATCATTGTTGACAACATTAATATTCCATCTTCTGCATTCTTACTCTTTTTCTTTATGCAGATTAACAATCTTTTATTATTTTATTGAAATTTCCATGAAAGTTCAAGGAAATGGGATACAACAGATTTTCTTTCTTTCTTTCATCCCCCTACACCCCCAGCTTCCCAATCATGGTTGACAACATTAATATTCTATCTTCTGCATTCTTACTCTTTTTCTCTGTGCAGATTAACAATCTTTTTATTATTTTATTGAAATTTCCATGAATGTTCAAGGAAATGGGATACAACAGTTTTTCTTTCTTTCTTTTATCCCGCACAACCCCCCAGATTCCAAATCATTGTTGACAACATTAACATTCAATCTTCTGCACTCTTAATCTTTTTCATTATGCAGATTAACAATCTTTTTATTATTTTATTGAAATTGCCATGAATGTTCAAGGAAATGGGATACAACATTTTTTCTTTCTTTCTTTTATCCTCCAGCGCCCCCAGCTTCCAAATCATGGTTGACAACATTAATATACTATCTTCTGCATTCTTACTCTTTTTCTCTATGCAGATTAACAATCTTTTTATTATGGTATTGAAATTTCCATGAATGTTCAAGGAAATTGGATAAAACAGTTTTTCTTTCTTTCTTTTATCCCGCACAACCCCCCAGATTCCAAATCATTGTTGACAACATTAACATTCTATCTTAGTCATTCTTACTCTTTTTCTCTATGCAGATTAAGAATTTGTTTATTATTTTATTGAAATTTCAATGAATGTTGATAGAAATGTGACACAAGTGTTTTTCTTTCTTTCTTTTATCCCCCACCCCACCAGCTTCCAAATCATGGTTCACAACACTAATATTCTATCTTCTGCATTCTTACACTTTTTCTTTATGTATATTAACAATCTTTTTATTATTTTATTGAAATTTCCATGAATGTTCAAGGAAATGGGATACAACACTTCTTCTTTCTTTCTATCATCCCCCAACTCAACCAGCTTCCAAATCATGGTTGACAACATTAATATTCTATCTTCTGCATTCTTACTATTTTTCTGTATGCAGATTACCAATCTTTTTATTATTTTATTGAAATTTCCATGAATGTTCAAGGAAATGGGATACAACAGTTTTTCTTTCATTCTTTTATCCCCCACCCCCCCAGCTTCCCAACATGATTGAAAACATTCATATTCTACCTTCTGCATTCTTACTGTTTTTCTCTATGCAGATTAACAATCTTTTATTATTTTATTGAAATTTCCATGAATGTTCAAGGAAATGGGATACAACACTTTTTCTTTCTTTCTTTTATCCCCCACCCCCGCAAGCTTCCAAATCATGGTTGACAACATGAACATTCTATCTCCTGCATTCTTACTCTTTTTCTTTATGCTGATTAACAATCTTTTATTATTTTATTGAAATTTCCATGAATGTTCAAGGAAATGGGATACAACAGTTTTTCTTTCTTTCTTTTATCCCCCACGCTCCAAGCTTCCAAATCATGGTTGACAACATTAATATTCTATCTACTGCATAATTACTCTTTTTCTTTTTGCAGATTAACAATCTTTTTATTATTTTATTGAACTTTCCATGAATGTTCAAGGAAATGGTATACAACTGTTTTTCTTTCTTTCTTTTATCCCCCACTCCCCCCCAGTTTACAAACCATGGTTGAAAACATTAACATCCTATCTCCTGCATTCTTATTCTTTTTCTTTATGCAGATTAACAATCTTTTATTATTTTATTGAAATTTCCATGAATGTTCAAGGAAATGGAATACAACAGTTTTTCTTTCTTTCTTTTATCCCCCTCCTCCCCCAGCTTCCGTATCATGGTTGGCAACATTAATATTCTATCTTCTGCATTCTTACTCTTTTTCTTTATGCATATTAACAATTTTTTTTATTATTTTATTGAAATTTCCATGAATGGTCAAGGAAATGGAATACAACAGTTTTTCTTTCTTTCTTTTATCCCCCACCACCTCCCACCTTCCAAATCATGGTTGGCAACAGTAATATTCAATCTTGTGCATTCTTACACTTTTACTTTATGCAGATTAACAATCTTTTTATTATTTTATTAAAATTTCCATGAATGTTCAAGGAAATTGGATACAATAGTTTTTCTTACTTTCTTTTATCCCCCACCCCCCTAGCTTCCAAATGATGCTTGACAACATTAATATTATATCTTGTGCATTCTTACACTTTTTCTTTATGCAGATTAACAATTTTTTATTATTTTATTGAAATTTCCATGAATGTTCAAGGAAATGGGATACAACAGATTTTCTTTATTTCTTTCATCCCCCTACACCCCCAGCTTCCAAATCATTGTTGACAACATTAATATTCCATCTTCTGCATTCTTACTCTTTTTCTTTATGCAGATTAACAATCTTTTATTATTTTATTGAAATTTCCATGAAAGTTCAAGGAAATGGGATACAACAGATTTTCTTTCTTTCTTTCATCCCCCTACACCCCCAGCTTCCCAATCATGGTTGACAACATTAATATTCTATCTTCTGCATTCTTACTCTTTTTCTCTGTGCAGATTAACAATCTTTTTATTATTTTATTGAAATTTCCATGAATGTTCAAGGAAATGGGATACAACAGTTTTTCTTTCTTTCTTTTATCCCGCACAACCCCCCAGATTCCAAATCATTGTTGACAACATTAACATTCAATCTTCTGCACTCTTAATCTTTTTCATTATGCAGATTAACAATCTTTTTATTATTTTATTGAAATTGCCATGAATGTTCAAGGAAATGGGATACAACATTTTTTCTTTCTTTCTTTTATCCTCCAGCGCCCCCAGCTTCCAAATCATGGTTGACAACATTAATATTCTATCTTCTGCATTCTTACTCTTTTTCTCTATGCAGATTAACAATCTTTTTATTATTGTATTGAAATTTCCATGAATGTTCAAGGAAATGGGATACAACAGTTTTTCTTTCTTTCTTTTATCCCGCACAACCCCCCAGATTCCAAATCATTGTTGACAACATTAACATTCTATCTTCGTCATTCTTACTCTTTTTCTCTATGCAGATTAAGAATCTGTTTATTATTTTATTGAAATTTCAATGAATGTTCATAGAAATGTGACACAAGTGTTTTTCTTTCTTTCTTTTATCCCCCACCCCACCAGCTTCCAAATCATGGTTCACAACACTAATATTCTATCTTCTGCATTCTTACACTTTTTCTTTATGTATATTAACAATCTTTTTATTATTTTATTGAAATTTCCATGAATGTTCAAGGAAATGGGATACAACACTTCTTCTTTCTTTCTATCATCCCCCAACCCAACCAGCTTCCAAATCATGGTTGACAACATTAATATTCTATCTTCTGCATTCTTACTATTTTTCTGTATGCAGATTACCAATCTTTTTATTATTTTATTGAAATTTCCATGAATGTTCAAGGAAATGGGATACAACAGTTTTTCTTTCATTCTTTTATCCCCCACCCCCCCAGCTTCCCAACATGATTGAAAACATTCATATTCTACCTTCTGCATTCTTACTGTTTTTCTCTATGCAGATTAACAATCTTTTATTATTTTATTGAAATTTCCATGAATGTTCAAGGAAATGGGATACAACACTTTTTCTTTCTTTCTTTTATCCCCCACCCCCGCAAGCTTCCAAATCATGGTTGACAACATGAACATTCTATCTCCTGCATTCTTACTCTTTTTCTTTATGCTGATTAACAATCTTTTATTATTTTATTGAAATTTCCATGAATGTTCAAGGAAATGGGATACAACAGTTTTTCTTTCTTTCTTTTATCCCCCACGCTCCAAGCTTCCAAATCATGGTTGACAACATTAATATTCTATCTACTGCATAATTACTCTTTTTCTTTATGCAGATTAACAATCTTTTTATTATTTTATTGAACTTTCCATGAATGTTCAAGGAAATGGTATACAACTGTTTTTCTTTCTTTCTTTTATCCCCCACTCCCCCCCAGTTTACAAATCATGGTTGAAAACATTAACATCCTATCTCCTGCATTCTTATTCTTTTTCTTTATGCAGATTAACAATCTTTTATTATTTTATTGAAATTTCCATGAATGTTCAAGGAAATGGAATACAACAGTTTTTCTTTCTTTCTTTTATCCCCCTCCTCCCCCAGCTTCCGTATCATGGTTGGCAACATTAATATTCTATCTTCTGCATTCTTACTCTTTTTCTTTATGCATATTAACAATTTTTTTTATTATTTTATTGAAATTTCCATGAATGGTCAAGGAAATGGGATACAACAGTTTTTCTTTCTTCTTTTATCGCCCACGCCCCCCAGCTTCCAAATCATGGTTGACAATATTAATATACTATCTTCTGCATTCTTACACTTTTTCTTTATGCAGACTAATAATCTTTTTATTATTTTATTGAAATCTCCATGAATGTTCAAGGAAATGTGATACAACATTATTTCTTTCATTCTTTTATCCCCCACGCTCCCAGCTTCCAAATCGTGGTTGACAACATTAATATTCAATATTCTGCATTCTTACACTTTTTCTTTATGCAGCTTAACAATCTTTTTATTATTTTCTTGAAATTTCCATGAATGTTCAAGGAAATGGGATACAACAGTTTTTCTTTCATTCTTTTATCCCCCACCCCCCCAGCTTCCAAATCATGATTGAAAACATTAATATTCTACTTTCTGCATTCTTACTGTTTTTCTTTATGCAGATTAACAATCTTTTCTTATTTTATTGAAATTTCCATGAATGTTCAAGGAAATGGGATACAACACTTTTTCTTTCTTTCTTTTATCCCCCACCCCCGCCAGCTTCCAAATCATGGTTGACAACATGAACATTCTATCTCCTGCATTCTTACTCTTTTTCTTTATGCAGATTAACAATCTTTTATTATTTTATTGAAATTTCCATGAATGTTCAAGGAAATGGGATACAACAGTTTTTCTTTCTTTCTTTCATCCCCCACTTGCCCGCAGATTCTAATTCATGGTTGACAACATTAATATTCTATCTTCTGCATTCTTACTCTCTTTCTTTATGCAGATTAACAATCTTTTTATAATTTTATTGAAATTTCCATGAATGTTCAAGGAAATGGGATACAACAGTTTTTCTTTCTTTCTTTCATCCTCCACCCCCCCAGCTTCCAAATCATGGTTGACAACATAATATTGTATCTTCTCCCTTCATACTCTTTTTCTTTATGCATTTAACAATCTTGTCATTATTTTATGGAAATTTCATGAATGTTCAAGGAAATGGGATAGAACATTTTCTCTTTCTTTCTTTTATCCCCCACTCCCCAAGCTTCCAAATCATGGTTGACAACATTAATATTCTATCTTCTGAATTCTTACTCTTTTTCTTTATGCAGATTACCAATCTTTTTAATATTTTATTGAAATTTCCATGAATGTTCAAGGAAATGGGATACAACAGATTTTCTTTCTTTCTTTCATCCCCCTACACCCCCAGCTTCCAAATCATTGTTGACAACATTAATATTCCATCTTCTGCATTCTTACTCTTTTTCTTTATGCAGATTAACAATCTTTTATTATTTTATTGAAATTTCCATGAAAGTTCAAGTAAATGGGATACAACAGTTTTTCTTTCTTTCTTTTATCCCCCAACACGCCCCAGCTTCCCAATCATGGTTGACAACATTAATATTCTATCTTCTGCATTCTTACTCTTTTTCTCTGTGCAGATTAACAATCTTTTTATTATTTTATTGAAATTTCCATGAATGTTCAAGGAAATGGGATACAACAGTTTTTCTTTCTTTCTTTTATCCCGCACAACCCCCCAGATTCCAAATCATTGTTGACAACATTAACATTCAATCTTCTGCACTCTTAATCTTTTTCATTATGCAGATTAACAATCTTTTTATTATTTTATTGAAATTGCCATGAATGTTCAAGGAAATGGGATACAACATTTTTTCTTTCTTTCTTTTATCCTCCAGCGCCCCCAGCTTCCAAATCATGGTTGACAACATTAATATTCTATCTTCTGCATTCTTACTCTTTTTCTCTATGCAGATTAACAATCTTTTTATTATGGTATTGAAATTTCCATGAATGTTCAAGGAAATTGGATAAAACAGTTTTTCTTTCTTTCTTTTATCCCGCACAACCCCCCAGATTCCAAATCATTGTTGACAACATTAACATTCTATCTTCGTCATTCTTACTCTTTTTCTCTATGCAGATTAAGAATCTGTTTATTATTTTATTGAAATTTCAATGAATGTTCATAGAAATGTGACACAAGTGTTTTTCTTTCTTTCTTTTATCCCCCACCCCACCAGCTTCCAAATCATGGTTCACAACACTAATATTCTATCTTCTGCATTCTTACCCTTTTTCTTTATGTATATTAACAATCTTTTTATTATTTTATTGAAATTTCCATGAATGTTCAAGGAAATGGGATACAACACTTCTTCTTTCTTTCTATCATCCCCCAACCCAACCAGCTTCCAAATCATGGTTGACAACATTAATATTCTATCTTCTGCATTCTTACTATTTTTCTGTATGCAGATTACCAATCTTTTTATTATTTTATTGAAATTTCCATGAATGTTCAAGGAAATGGGATACAACAGTTTTTCTTTCATTCTTTTATCCCCCAACCCCCCAGCTTCCCAACATGATTGAAAACATTCATATTCTACCTTCTGCATTCTTACTGTTTTTCTCTATGCAGATTAACAATCTTTTATTATTTTATTGAAATTTCCATGAATGTTCAAGGAAATGGGATACAACACTTTTTCTTTCTTTCTTTTATCCCCCACCCCCGCAAGCTTCCAAATCATGGTTGACAACATGAACATTCTATCTCCTGCATTCTTACTCTTTTTCTTTATGCTGATTAACAATCTTTTATTATTTTATTGAAATTTCCATGAATGTTCAAGGAAATGGGATACAACAGTTTTTCTTTCTTTCTTTTATCCCCCACGCTCCAAGCTTCCAAATCATGGTTGACAACATTAATATTCTATCTACTGCATAATTACTCTTTTTCTTTATGCAGATTAACAATCTTTTTATTATTTTAATTGAACTTTCCATGAATGTTCAAGGAAATGGTATACAACTGTTTTTCTTTCTTTCTTTTATCCCCCACTCCCCCCCAGTTTACAAATCATGGTTGAAAACATTAACATCCTATCTCCTGCATTCTTATTCTTTTTCTTTATGCAGATTAACAATCTTTTATTATTTTATTGAAATTTCCATGAATGTTCAAGGAAATGGAATACAACAGTTTTTCTTTCTTTCTTTTATCCCCCTCCTCCCCCAGCTTCCGTATCATGGTTGGCAACATTAATATTCTATCTTCTGCATTCTTACTCTTTTTCTTTATGCATATTAACAATTTTTTTTATTATTTTATTGAAATTTCCATGAATGGTCAAGGAAATGGGATACAACAGTTTTTCTTTCTTCTTTTATCGCCCACGCCCCCCAGCTTCCAAATCATGGTTGACAATATTAATATTCTATCTTCTGCATTCTTACACTTTTTCTTTATGCAGACTAATAATCTTTTTATTATTTTATTGAAATCTCCATGAATGTTCAAGGAAATGTGATACAACATTATTTCTTTCATTCTTTTATCCCCCACGCTCCCAGCTTCCAAATCGTGGTTGACAACATTAATATTCAATATTCTGCATTCTTACACTTTTTCTTTATGCAGATTAACAATCTTTTTATTATTTTCTTGAAATTTCCATGAATGTTCAAGGAAATGGGATACAACAGTTTTTCTTTCATTCTTTTATCCCCCACCCCCCCAGCTTCCAAATCATGATTGAAAACATTAATATTCTACGTTCTGCATTCTTACTGTTTTTCTTTATGCAGATTAACAATCTTTTCTTATTTTATTGAAATTTCCATGAATGTTCAAGGAAATGGGATACAACACTTTTTCTTTCTTTCTTTTATCCCCCAACCCCGCCAGCTTCCAAATCATTGTTGACAACATGAACATTCTATCTCCTGCATTCTTACTCTTTTTCTTTATGCAGATTAACAATCTTTTATTATTTTATTGAAATTTCCATGAATGTTCAAGGAAATGGGATACAACAGTTTTTCTTTCTTTCTTTTATCCCCCACGCTCCAAGCTTCCAAATCATGGTTGACAACATTCATATTCTATCTTCTGCATTCTTACTCTTTTTCTTTATGCAGATTACCAATCTTTTTATTATTTTATTGAACTTTCCATGAATGTTCAAGGAAATGATATACAACAGTTTTTCTTTCATTCTTTTATCCCCCACCCCCCCAAGCTTCCAAATCATGGTTGACAAGATTAATAGTCTATCTTCTGCATTCTTACAATTTTTCTTTATGCAGAATAACAATCTTTTTATTATTTTACTGAAATTTCCATGAATGTTCAAGGAAATGTGATACAACATTATGTCTTTCTTTCTTTCATCCCGCACGCCCCCAGCTTCCAAATCGTGGTTGACAATATTAATATTCAATGTTCTGCATTCTTACACTTTTTCTTTATGCAGATTAACAATTTTTTATTATTTTATTGAAATTTCCATGAATGTTCAAGGAAATGGGATACAACAGTTTTTCTTTCTTTCTTTTATCCAGCACCCCGGCCATCTTCCAAATCATGGTTGACAACATTAATATTCAATCTTCTGCATTCTTTCACTTTTACTTTATGCAGATTAACAATCTTTTTCTTATTTTATTGAAATTTCCATGAATGTTCAAGGAAATGGGATCCAACAGTTTTTCTTTCTTTCTTTTATCCCGCACAACCCCCCAGCTTCCAAATGATTGTTGACAACATTAACATTCTCTCTTGTGCATTCTTACACTTTTTCTTTATGTAAATAACAATCTATTTATTATTTTATTGAAATTGCCATGAATGTTCAAGGAAATGGGATACAACATTTTTTCTTTCTTTCTTTTATCCTCCAGCGCCCCCAGCTTCCAAATCATGGTTGACAACATTAATATTCTATCTTCTGCATTCTTACTCTTTTTCTCTATGCAGATTAACAATCTTTTTATTATTGTATTGAAATTTCCATGAATGTTCAAGGAAATGGGATACAACAGTTTTTCTGTCTTTATTTTATCCCTCATAACCCCCCAGATTCCAAATCATTGTTGACAACATTAACATTCTATCTTCGTCATTCTTACTCTTTTTCTCTATGCAGATTTAGAATCTCTTTATTATTTTATTGAAATTTCAATGAATGTTCATAGAACTGTGACACAAGAGTTTTTCTTTCTTTCTTTTATCCCCCACCCCAACAGCTTCCAAATCTTGGTTCCCAACACTAATATTCTATCTTCTGCATTCTTACACTTTTTCTTTATGCATATTAACAATCTTTTTATTATTTTATTGAAATTTCCATGAATGTTCAAGGAAATGGGATACAACACTTCTTCTTTCTTTCTATCATCCCCCAACCCAACCAGCTTCCAAATCATGGTTGACAACATTAATATTCTATCTACTGCATAATTACTCTTTTTCTTTATGCAGATTAACAATCTTTTTATTATTTTATTGAACTTTCCATGAATGTTCAAGGAAATGGTATACAACTGTTTTTCTTTCTTTCTTTTATCCCCCACTCCCCCCCAGTTTACAAATCATGGTTGAAAACATTAACATCCTATCTCCTGCATTCTTATTCTTTTTCTTTATGCAGATTAACAATCTTTTATTATTTTTTTGAAATTTCCATGAATGTTCAAGGAAATGGGATAGAACAGTTTTTTTTTTCTTTCTTTCATCCCCCACCCTCCCAGCTTCCATATCAAGGTTGACAACATAATATTGTATCTTCTGCCTTCATACTCTTTTTCTTTATGCATTTAATAATCTTGTCATTATTTTACTGAAATTTCATGAATGTTCAAGGAAATGGGATACAACATTTTCTCTTTCTTTCTTTCATCCCCCACTCCCCAAGCTTCCAAATCATGGTTGACAACATTAATATTCTATCTTCTGCATTCTTACTCTTTTTCGTTATGCAGATTAACTATCTTTTTATTATTTTATTGAAATTTCCATGAATGTTCAAGGAAATGGGATACAACAGTTTTTCTTACTTTCTTTTATCCCCCACACCCCCAGCTTCCAAATCATGGTTGACAACATTAATATTCTACCTTCTGCATTCTTACACTTTTTCTTTATGCAGACTAACAATCTTTTTATTATTTTATTGAAATTTCCATGAATGTTCAAGGAAATGTGATACAACATTATGTCTTTCTTTCTTTCATCCCGCACGCCCCCAGCTTCCAAATCGTGGTTGACAATATTAATATTCAATGTTCTGCATTCTTACACTTTTTCTTTATGCAGATTAACAATTTTTTATTATTTTATTGAAATTTCCATGAATGTTCAAGGAAATGGGATACAAAGGTTTTTCTTACTTTCTTTTATCCCCCACACCCCTAGCTTCCAAATGATGCTTGACAACATTAATATTATATCTTGTGCATTCTTACACTTTTTCTTTATGCAGACTAACAATCTTTTTATTATTTTATTGAAATTTCCATGAATGTTCAAGGAAATGTGATACAACATTATTTCTTTCTTTCTTTCATCCCGCACGCAACCAGCTTCCAAATCGTGATTGACAATATTAATATTCAATGTTCTGCATTCTTACACTTTTTCTTTATGCAGATTAACAATTTTTTATTATTTTATTGAAATTTCCATGAATGTTCAAGGAAATGGGATACAACAGTTTTTCTTTCTTTCTTTCATCCCCCTACACCCCCAGCTTCCAAATCATTGTTGACAACATTAATATTCCATCTTCTGCATTCTTACTCTTTTTCTTTATGCAGATTAACAATCTTTTATTATTTTATTGAAATTTCCATGAAAGTTCAAGGAAATGGGATACAACAGTTTTTCCTTCTTTCTTTTATCCCCCAACACGCCCCAGCTTCCCAATCATGGTTGACAACATTAATATTCTATCTTCTGCATTCTTACTCTTTTTCTCTGTGCAGATTAACAATCTTTTTATTATTTTATTGAAATTTCCATGAATGTTCAAAGAAATGGGATACAACAGTTTTTCTTTCTTTCTTTTATCCCGCACAACTCCCCAGATTCTAAATCATTGTTGACAACATTAACATACAATCTTCTGCACTCTTAATCTTTTTCATTATGCAGATTAACAATCTTTTTATTATTTTATTGAAATTGCCATGAATGTTCAAGGAAATGGGATACAACATTTTTTCTTTCTTTCTTTTACCCTCCAGCGCCCCCAGCTTCCAAATCATGGTTGACAACATTAATATTCTATCTTCTGCATTCTTACTCTTTTTCTCTATGCAGATTAACAATCTTTTTATTATTGTATTGAAATTTCCATGAATGTTCAAGGAAATGGGATACAACAGTTTTTCTTTCTTTCTTTTATCCCCCACCCCACCAGCTTCCAAATCATGGTTCACAACACTAATATTCTATCTTCTGCATTCTTACACTTTTTCTTTATGTATATTAACAATCTTTTTATTATTTTATTGAAATTTCCATGAATGTTCAAGGAAATGGGATACAACACTTCTTCTTTCTTTCTATCATCCCCCAACCCAACCAGGTTCCAAATCATGGTTGACAACATTAATATTCTATCTTCTGCATTCTTACTATTTTTCTTTATGCAGATTACCAATCTTTTTATTATTTTATTGAAATTTCCATGAATGTTCAAGGAAATGGGATACAACAGTTTTTCTTTCATTCTTTTATCCCCCACCCCCCCAGCTTCCCAACATGATTGAAAACATTCATATTCTACCTTGTGCATTCTTAGTGTTTTTCTCTATGCAGATTAACAATCTTTTATTATTTTATTGAAATTTCCATGAATGTTCAAGGAAATGGGATACAACACTTTTTCTTTCTTTCTTTTATCCCCCACCCCCGCCAGCTTGCAAATCATGGTTGACAACATGAACATTCTATCTCCTGCATTCTTACTCTTTTTCTTTATGCAGATTAACAATCTTTTATTATTTTATTGAAATTTCCATGAATGTTCAAGGAAATGGGATACAACAGTTTTTCTTTCTTTCTTTTATCCCCCACGCTCCAAGCTTCCAAATCATGGTTGACAACATTAATATTCTATCTTCTGCATTCTTACTCTTTTTCTTTATGCAGATTACCAATCTTTTTATTATTTTATTGTACTTTCCATGAATGTTCAAGGAAATGGTATACAACAGTTTTTCTTTCATTCTTTTATCCCCCACCCCCCCAAGGTTCCAAATCATGGTTGACAAGATTAATAGTCTATCTTCTGCATTCTTACACTTTTACTTTATGCAGATTAACAATCTTTTTATTATTTTATTGAAATTTCCATGAATGTTCAAGGAAATGGGATACAACAGTTTTTCTTTCTTTCTTTCATCCCCCTACACCCCCAGCTTCCAAATCATTGTTGACAACATTAATATTCTATCTTCTGCATTCTTACTCTTTTTCTCAATGCAGAATAACAATCTTTTTATTATTGTATTGAAATTTCCATGAATGTTCAAGGAAATGGGATACAACAGTTTTTCTTTCTTTCTTTTATCCCGCACAACCCCCCAGATTCCAAATCATGGTTGACAACATTAACATTCTATCTTCATCTTTCTTACTCTTTTTCTCTATGCAAATTAAGAATCTTTTTATTAGTTTATTGAAATTTCCATGAATGTTCAAGTAAATGTGATACAACAGTTTTTCTTTCATTCTTTTATCCCCCACCCCCCCAGCTTCCAAATCATGATTGAAAACATTAATATTCTACCTTCTGCATTCTTACTGTTTTTCTTTATGCAGATTAACAATCTTTTCTAATTTTATTGAAATTTCCATGAATGTTCAAGGAAATGGGATACAACACTTTTTCTTTCTTTCTTTTATCCCCCAACCCCGCCAGCTTCCAAATCATTGTTGACAACATGAACATTCTATCTCCTGCATTCTTACTCTTTTTCTTTATGCAGATTAACAATCTTTTATTATTTTATTGAAATTTCCATGAATGTTCAAGGAAATGGGATACAACAGTTTTTCTTTCTTTCTTTTATCCCCCACGCTCCAAGCTTCCAAATCATGGTTGACAACATTAATATTCTATCTTCTGCATTCTTACTCTTTTTCTTTATGCAGATTACCAATCTTTTTATTATTTTATTGAACTTTCCATGAATGTTCAAGGAAATGATATACAACAGTTTTTCTTTCATTCTTTTATCCCCCACCCCCCCAAGCTTCCAAATCATGGTTGACAAGATTAATAGTCTATCTTCTGCATTCTTACAATTTTTCTTTATGCAGAATAACAATCTTTTTATTATTTTACTGAAATTTCCATGAATGTTCAAGGAAATGTGATACAACATTATGTCTTTCTTTCTTTCATCCCGCACGCCCCCAGCTTCCAAATCGTGGTTGACAATATTAATCTTCAATGTTCTGCATTCTTACACTTTTTCTTTATGCAGATTAACAATTTTTTATTATTTTATTGAAATTTCCATGAATGTTCAAGGAAATGGGATACAACAGTTTTTCTTTCTTTCTTTTATCCAGCACCCCGGCCATTTTCCAAATCATGGTTGACAACATTAATATTCAATCTTCTGCATTCTTTCACTTTTACTTTATGCAGATTAACAATCTTTTTCTTATTTTATTGAAATTTCCATGAATGTTCAAGGAAATGGGATCCAACAGTTTTTCTTTCTTTCTTTTATCCCGCACAACCCCCCAGCTTCCAAATGATTGTTGACAACATTAACATTCTATCTTCTGCATTCTTACACTTTTTCTTTATGTAAATAACAATCTATTTATTATTTTATTGAAATTTCCATGAATGTTCAAGGAAATGGGATACAAAGGTTTTTCTTACTTTCTTTTATCCCCCACACCCCTAGCTTCCAAATGATGCTTGACAACATTAATATTATATCTTGTGCATTCTTACACTTTTTCTTTATGCAGACTAACAATCTTTTTATTATTTTATTGAAATTTCCATGAATGTTCAAGGAAATGTGATACAACATTATTTCTTTCTTTCTTTCATCCCGCACGCAACCAGCTTCCAAATCGTGATTGACAATATTAATATTCAATGTTCTGCATTCTTACACTTTTTCTTTATGCAGATTAACAATTTTTTATTATTTTATTGAAATTTCCATGAATGTTCAAGGAAATGGGATACAACAGTTTTTCTTTCTTTCTTTCATCCCCCTACACCCCCAGCTTCCAAATCATTGTTGACAACATTAATATTCCATCTTCTGCATTCTTACTCTTTTTCTTTATGCAGATTAACAATCTTTTATTATTTTATTGAAATTTCCATGAAAGTTCAAGGAAATGGGATACAACAGTTTTTCCTTCTTTCTTTTATCCCCCAACACGCCCCAGCTTCCCAATCATGGTTGACAACATTAATATTCTATCTTCTGCATTCTTACTCTTTTTCTCTGTGCAGATTAACAATCTTTTTATTATTTTATTGAAATTTCCATGAATGTTCAAGGAAATGGGATACAACAGTTTTTCTTTCTTTCTTTTATCCCGCACAACTCCCCAGATTCTAAATCATTGTTGACAACATTAACATACAATCTTCTGCACTCTTAATCTTTTTCATTATGCAGATTAACAATCTTTTTATTATTTTATTGAAATTGCCATGAATGTTCAAGGAAATGGGATACAACATTTTTTCTTTCTTTCTTTTACCCTCCAGCGCCCCCAGCTTCCAAATCATGGTTGACAACATTAATATTCTATCTTCTGCATTCTTACTCTTTTTCTCTATGCAGATTAACAATCTTTTTATTATTGTATTGAAATTTCCATGAATGTTCAAGGAAATGGGATACAACAGTTTTTCTTTCTTTCTTTTATCCCCCACCCCACCAGCTTCCAAATCATGGTTCACAACACTAATATTCTATCTTCTGCATTCTTACACTTTTTCTTTATGTATATTAACAATCTTTTTATTATTTTATTGAAATTTCCATGAATGTTCAAGGAAATGGGATACAACACTTCTTCTTTCTTTCTATCATCCCCCAACCCAACCAGGTTCCAAATCATGGTTGACAACATTAATATTCTATCTTCTGCATTCTTACTATTTTTCTTTATGCAGATTACCAATCTTTTTATTATTTTATTGAAATTTCCATGAATGTTCAAGGAAATGGGATACAACAGTTTTTCTTTCATTCTTTTATCCCCCACCCCCCCAGCTTCCCAACATGATTGAAAACATTCATATTCTACCTTGTGCATTCTTAGTGTTTTTCTCTATGCAGATTAACAATCTTTTATTATTTTATTGAAATTTCCATGAATGTTCAAGGAAATGGGATACAACACTTTTTCTTTCTTTCTTTTATCCCCCACCCCCGCCAGCTTGCAAATCATGGTTGACAACATGAACATTCTATCTCCTGCATTCTTACTCTTTTTCTTTATGCAGATTAACAATCTTTTATTATTTTATTGAAATTTCCATGAATGTTCAAGGAAATGGGATACAACAGTTTTTCTTTCTTTCTTTTATCCCCCACGCTCCAAGCTTCCAAATCATGGTTGACAACATTAATATTCTATCTTCTGCATTCTTACTCTTTTTCTTTATGCAGATTACCAATCTTTTTATTATTTTATTGTACTTTCCATGAATGTTCAAGGAAATGGTATACAACAGTTTTTCTTTCATTCTTTTATCCCCCACCCCCCCAAGCTTCCAAATCATGGTTGACAAGATTAATAGTCTATCTTCTGCATTCTTACACTTTTACTTTATGCAGATTAACAATCTTTTTATTATTTTATTGAAATTTCCATGAATGTTCAAGGAAATGGGATACAACAGTTTTTCTTTCTTTCTTTCATCCCCCTACACCCCCAGCTTCCAAATCATTGTTGACAACATTAATATTCTATCTTCTGCATTCTTACTCTTTTTCTCAATGCAGAATAACAATCTTTTTATTATTGTATTGAAATTTCCATGAATGTTCAAGGAAATGGGATACAACAGTTTTTCTTTCTTTCTTTTATCCCGCACAACCCCCCAGATTCCAAATCATGGTTGACAACATTAACATTCTATCTTCATCTTTCTTACTCTTTTTCTCTATGCAAATTAAGAATCTTTTTATTAGTTTATTGAAATTTCCATGAATGTTCAAGTAAATGTGATACAACAGTTTTTCTTTCATTCTTTTATCCCCCACCCCCCCAGCTTCCAAATCATGATTGAAAACATTAATATTCTACCTTCTGCATTCTTACTGTTTTTCTTTATGCAGATTACCAATCTTTTCTAATTTTATTGAAATTTCCATGAATGTTCAAGGAAATGGGATACAACACTTTTTCTTTCTTTCTTTTATCCCCCAACCCCGCCAGCTTCCAAATCATTGTTGACAACATGAACATTCTATCTCCTGCATTCTTACTCTTTTTCTTTATGCAGATTAACAATCTTTTATTATTTTATTGAAATTTCCATGAATGTTCAAGGAAATGGGATACAACAGTTTTTCTTTCTTTCTTTTATCCCCCACGCTCCAAGCTTCCAAATCATGGTTGACAACATTAATATTCTATCTTCTGCATTCTTACTCTTTTTCTTTATGCAGATTACCAATCTTTTTATTATTTTATTGAACTTTCCATGAATGTTCAAGGAAATGATATACAACAGTTTTTCTTTCATTCTTTTATCCCCCACCCCCCCAAGCTTCCAAATCATGGTTGACAAGATTAATAGTCTATCTTCTGCATTCTTACAATTTTTCTTTATGCAGAATAACAATCTTTTTATTATTTTACTGAAATTTCCATGAATGTTCAAGGAAATGTGATACAACATTATGTCTTTCTTTCTTTCATCCCGCACGCCCCCAGCTTCCAAATCGTGGTTGACAATATTAATATTCAATGTTCTGCATTCTTACACTTTTTCTTTATGCAGATTAACAATTTTTTATTATTTTATTGAAATTTCCATGAATGTTCAAGGAAATGGGATACAACAGTTTTTCTTTCTTTCTTTTATCCAGCACCCCGGCCATTTTCCAAATCATGGTTGACAACATTAATATTCAATCTTCTTTTTTTTTTTTTTTTTTTTTTTTTTTTTTTTTTTTTTTTTTTAATTTTATTTTGTCGATATACATTGTAGCTGATTAATGCTCCCCATCACCACAACCTCCCTCCCTTCTCCCTCCCCCCCTCCCCCCCAACAATGTCCTTTCTGTTTGCTTGTTGTATCAACTTCAAATAATTGTGGTTGTTATATCTTCTTCCCTCCCCCCCCCCGATTTGTGTGTGTGTGTGTATGTGTGCGTGTGATTAATATTCAATCTTCTGCATTCTTTCACTTTTACTTTATGCAGATTAACAATCTTTTTCTTATTTTATTGAAATTTCCATGAATGTTCAAGGAAATGGGATCCAACAGTTTTTCTTTCTTTCTTTTATCCCGCACAACCCCCCAGCTTCCAAATGATTGTTGACAACATTAACATTCTATCTTCTGCATTCTTACACTTTTTCTTTATGTAAATAACAATCTATTTATTATTTTATTGAAATTGCCATGAATGTTCAAGGAAATGGGATACAAAATTTTTTCTTTCTTTCTTTTATCCTCCAGCGCCCCCAGCTTCCAAATCATGGTTGACAACATTAATATTCTATCTTCTGCATTCTTACTCTTTTTCTCTATGCAGATTAACAATCTTTTTATTATTGTATTGAAATTTCCATGAATGTTCAAGGAAATGGGATACAACAGTTTTTCTGTCTTTATTTTATCCCTCATAACCCCCCAGATTCCAAATCATTGTTGACAACATTAACATTCTATCTTCGTCAATCTTACTCTTTTTCTCTATGCAGATTTAGAATCTCTTTATTATTTTATTGAAATTTCAATGAATGTTCATAGAACTGTGACACAAGAGTTTTTCTTTCTTTCTTTTATCCCCCACCCCAACAGCTTCCAAATCTTGGTTCCCAACACTAATATTCTATCTTCTGCATTCTTACACTTTTTCTTTATGCATATTAACAATCTTTTTATTATTTTATTGAAATTTCCATGAATGTTCAAGGAAATGGGATACAACAGTTTTTCTTTCATTCTTTTATCCCCCACCCCCCCAGCTTCCAAATCATGTTTGAAAACATTAAGATTCTACCGTCAGCATTCTTACTGTTTTTCTTTATGCAGATTAACAATCTTTTCTTATTTTATTGAAATTTCCATGAAAGTTCAAGGAAATGGGATACAACACTTCTTCTTTCTTTCTATCATCCCCCAACCCAACCAGCTTCCAAATCATGGTTGACAACATTAATATTCTATCTTCTGCATTCTTACTATTTTTCTTTATGCAGATTACCAATCTTTTTATTATTTTATTGAAATTTCCATGAATGTTCAAGGAAATGGGATACAACAGTTTTTCTTTCATTCTTTTATCCCCCACCCCCCCAGCTTCCCAACATGATTGAAAACATTCATATTCTACCTTCTGCATTCTTACTGTTTTTCTCTATGCAGATTAACAATCTTTTATTATTTTATTGAAATTTCCATGAATGTTCAAGGAAATGGTATACAACACTTTTTCTTTCTTTCTTTTATCCCCCACCCCCGCAAGCTTCCAAATCATGGTTGACAACATGAACATTCTATCTCCTGCATTCTTACTCTTTTTCTTTATGCTGATTAACAATCTTTTATTATTTTATTGAAATTTCCATGAATGTTCAAGGAAATGGGATACAACAGTTTTTCTTTCTTTCTTTTATCCCCCACGCTCCAAGCTTCCAAATCATGGTTGACAACATTAATATTCTATCTACTGCATAATTACTCTTTTTCTTTATGCAGATTAACAATCTTTTTATTATTTTATTGAACTTTCCATGAATGTTCAAGGAAATGGTATACAACTGTTTTTCTTTCTTTCTTTTATCCCCCACTCCCCCCCAGTTTACAAATCATGGTTGAAAACATTAACATCCTATCTCCTGCATTCTTATTCTTTTTCTTTATGCAGATTAACAATCTTTTATTATTTTTTTGAAATTTCCATGAATGTTCAAGGAAATGGGATAGAACAGTTTTTTTTTTCTTTCTTTCATCCCCCACCCTCCCAGCTTCCATATCAAGGTTGACAACATAATATTGTATCTTCTGCCTTCATACTCTTTTTCTTTATGCATTTAACAATCTTGTCATTATTTTACTGAAATTTCATGAATGTTCAAGGAAATGGGATACAACATTTTCTCTTTCTTTCTTTCATCCCCCACTCCCCAAGCTTCCAAATCATGGTTGACAACATTAATATTCTATCTTCTGCATTCTTACTCTTTTTCGTTATGCAGATTAACTATCTTTTTATTATTTTATTGAAATTTCCATGAATGTTCAAGGAAATGGGATACAACAGTTTTTCTTACTTTCTTTTATCCCCCACACCCCCAGCTTCCAAATCATGGTTGACAACATTACTATTCTACCTTCTGCATTCTTACACTTTTTCTTTATGCAGACTAACAATCTTTTTATTATTTTATTGAAATTTCCATGAATGTTCAAGGAAATGTGATACAACATTATGTCTTTCTTTCTTTCATCCCGCACGCCCCCAGCTTCCAAATCGTGGTTGACAATATTAATATTCAATGTTCTGCATTCTTACACTTTTTCTTTATGCAGATTAACAATTTTTTATTATTTTATTGAAATTTCCATGAATGTTCAAGGAAATGGGATACAAAGGTTTTTCTTACTTTCTTTTATCCCCCACACCCCTAGCTTCCAAATGATGCTTGACAACATTAATATTATATCTTGTGCATTCTTACACTTTTTCTTTATGCAGACTAACAATCTTTTTATTATTTTATTGAAATTTCCATGAATGTTCAAGGAAATGTGATACAACATTATTTCTTTCTTTCTTTCATCCCGCACGCAACCAGCTTCCAAATCGTGATTGACAATATTAATATTCAATGTTCTGCATTCTTACACTTTTTCTTTATGCAGATTAACAATTTTTTATTATTTTATTGAAATTTCCATGAAAGTTCAAGGAAATGGGATACAACAGTTTTTCTTTCTTTCTTTTATCCCCCAACACGCCCCAGCTTCCCAATCATGGTTGACAACATTAATATTCTATCTTCTGCATTCTTACTCTTTTTCTCTGTGCAGATTAACAATCTTTTTATTATTTTATTGAAATTTCCATGAATGTTCAAGGAAATGGGATACAACAGTTTTTCTTTCTTTCTTTTATCCCGCACAACTCCCCAGATTCTAAATCATTGTTGACAACATTAACATACAATCTTCTGCACTCTTAATCTTTTTCATTATGCAGATTAACAATCTTTTTATTATTTTATTGAAATTGCCATGAATGTTCAAGGAAATGGGATACAACATTTTTTCTTTCTTTCTTTTACCCTCCAGCGCCCCCAGCTTCCAAATCATGGTTGACAACATTAATATTCTATCTTCTGCATTCTTACTCTTTTTCTCTATGCAGATTAACAATCTTTTTATTATTGTATTGAAATTTCCATGAATGTTCAAGGAAATGGGATACAACAGTTTTTCTTTCTTTCTTTTATCCCCCACCCCACCAGCTTCCAAATCATGGTTCACAACACTAATATTCTATCTTCTGCATTCTTACACTTTTTCTTTATGTATATTAACAATCTTTTTATTATTTTATTGAAATTTCCATGAATGTTCAAGGAAATGGGATACAACACTTCTTCTTTCTTTCTATCATCCCCCAACCCAACCAGGTTCCAAATCATGGTTGACAACATTAATATTCTATCTTCTGCATTCTTACTATTTTTCTTTATGCAGATTACCAATCTTTTTATTATTTTATTGAAATTTCCATGAATGTTCAAGGAAATGGGATACAACAGTTTTTCTTTCATTCTTTTATCCCCCACCCCCCCAGCTTCCCAACATGATTGAAAACATTCATATTCTACCTTGTGCATTCTTAGTGTTTTTCTCTATGCAGATTAACAATCTTTTATTATTTTATTGAAATTTCCATGAATGTTCAAGGAAATGGTATACAACTGTTTTTCTTTCTTTCTTTTATCCCCCACTCCCCCCCAGTTTACAAATCATGGTTGAAAACATTAACATCCTATCTCCTGCATTCTTATTCTTTTTCTTTATGCAGATTAACAATCTTTTATTATTTTTTTGAAATTTCCATGAATGTTCAAGGAAATGGGATAGAACAGTTTTTTTTTCTTTCTTTCATCCCCCACCCTCCCAGCTTCCATATCAAGGTTGACAACATAATATTATATCTTCTGCCTTCATACTCTTTTTCTTTATGCATTTAACAATCTTGTCATTATTTTACTGAAATTTCATGAATGTTCAAGGAAATGGGATACAACATTTTCTCTTTCTTTCTTTCATCCCCCACTCCCCAAGCTTCCAAATCATGGTTGACAACATTAATATTCTATCTTCTGCATTCTTACTCTTTTTCGTTATGCAGATTAACTATCTTTTTATTATTTTATTGAAATTTCCATGAATGGTCAAGGAAATGGGATACAACAGTTTTTCTTTCTTTCTTTCATCCCCCACCCCTCCAGCTTCCAAATCATGGTTGACAACATAATATTGTATCTTCTCACTTCATGATCTTTTTCTTTATGCATTTAACAATCTTGTCATTATTTTATTGAAATTTCATGAATGTTCAAGGAAATGGGACACAACATTTTCTCTTTCTTTCTTTCATCCCGCACGCCCCCAGCTTCCAAATCGTGTTTGACAATATTAATATTCAATGTTCTGCATTCTTACACTTTTTCTTTATGCAGATTAACAATTTTTTATTATTTTATTGAAATTTCCATGAATGTTCAAGGAAATGGGATACAACGGTTTTTCTTTCTTTCTTTTATCCCCCACTCCCACAGCTTCCAAAACATGGTTGACAACATTAATATTCTATCTTCTGCATTCTTACTCTTTTTCTCTATGCAGATTAACAATCTTTTTATTATTTTATTGAAATTTCCATGAATTTTCAAGGAAATGGGATACAACAGTTTTTCTTTCTTTCTTTTATCCCGCACAACCCCCCAGCTTCCAAATGATTGTTGACAACATTAACATTCTATCTTCTGCATTCTTACACTTTTTCTTTATGTAAATAACAATCTATTTATTATTGTATTGAAATTGCCATGAATGTTCAAGGAAATGGGATACAACATTTTTTCTTTCTTTCTTTTATCCTCCAGCGCCCCCAGCTTCCAAATCATGGTTGACAACATTAATATTCTCTCTTCTGCATTCTTACTCTTTTTCTCTATGCAGATTAACAATCTTTTTATTATTGTATTGAAATTTCCATGAATGTTCAAGGAAATGGGATACAACAGTTTTTCTGTCTTTCTTTTATCCCTCATAACCCCCCAGATTCCAAATCATTGTTGACAACATTAACATTCTATCTTCGTCATTCTTACTCCTTTTCTCTATGCAGATTTAGAATCTCTTTATTATTTTATTGAAATTTCAATGAATGTTCATAGAACTGTGACACAAGAGTTTTTCTTTCTTTCTTTTATCCCCCACCCCAACAGCTTCCAAATATTGGTTCCCAACACTAATATTCTATCCTCTGCATTCTTACACTTTTTCTTTATGCATATTAACAATCTTTTTATTATTTTATTGAAATTTCCATGAATGTTCAAGGAAATGGGATACAACAGTTTTTCTTTCATTCTTTTATCCCCCACCCCCCCAGCTTCCAAATCATGATTGAAAACATTAATATTCTACCTTCCGCATTCTTACTGTTTTTCTTTATGCAGATTAACAATCTTTTCTTATTTTATTGAAATTTCCATGAAAGTTCAAGGAAATGGGATACAACAGTTTTTCTTTCTTTCTTTTATCCCCCCACACCCCCCAGCTTCCCAATCATGGTTGACAACATTAATATTCTATCTTCTGCATTCTTACTCTTTTTCTCTATGCAGATTAACAATCTTTTATTATTTTATTGAAATTTCCATGAATTTTCAAGGAAATGGGATACAACAGTTTTTCTTTCTTTCTTTTATCCCGCACAACCCCCCAGCTTCCAAATCATTGTTGACAACAATAACATTCTATCTTCTGCATTCTTAAACTTTTTCTTTATGTAAATAACAATCTACTTATTATTTTATTGAAATTTCCATGAATGTCCAAGGAAATGGGATACAACATTTTTTCTTTCTTTCTTTTATCCCCCATGCCCCCAGCTTCCAAATCGTGGTTGACCACATTAAAATTCAATCTTCGGCATTCTTACACTTTTTCTTTATGCAGATGAACAATCTTTTTATTATTTTAATGAAATTTCCATGAATGTTCAAGGAAATGGAATACAACAGTTTTTCTTTCTTTCTTTTATCCCCCACCACCTCCCACCTTCCAAATCATGGTTGGCAACAGTAATATTCAATCTTGTGCATTCTTACACTTTTACTTTATGCAGATTAACAATCTTTTTATTATTTTATTAAAATTTCCATGAATGTTCATGGAAATTGGATACAACAGTTTTTCTTACTTTCTTTTATCCCCCACCCCCCTAGCTTCCAAATGATACTTGACAACATTAATATTATATCTTGTGCATTCTTACACTTTTTCTTTATGCAGATTAACAATTTTTTATTATTTTATTGAAATTTCCATGAATGTTCAAGGAAATGGGATACAACAGTTTTTCTTTCTTTCTTTCATCCCCCTACACCCCCAGCTTCCAAATCATTGTTGACAACATTAATATTCCATCTTCTGCATTCTTACTCTTTTTCTTTATGCAGATTAACAATCTTTTATTATTTTATTGAAATTTCCATGAAAGTTCAAGGAAATGGGATACAACACTTCTTCTTTCTTTCTATCATCCCCCAACCCAACCAGCTTCCAAATCATGGTTGACAACATTAATATTCTATCTTCTGCATTCTTACTCTTTTTCTCTATGTATATTAACAATCTTTTTATTATTTTATTGAAATTTCCATGAATGTTCAAGGAAATGGGATACAACACTTCTTCTTTCTTTCTATCATCCCCCAACCCAACCAGCTTCCAAATCATGATTGAAAACATTAATATTCTACCGTCAGCATTCTTACTGTTTTTCTTTATGCAGATTAACAATCTTTTCTTATTTTATTGAAATTTCCATGAAATTCAAGGAAATGGGATACAACAGTTTTTCTTTCTGTCTTTTATCCCGCACAACCCCCCAGCTTCCAAATCATTGTTGACAACATTAACATTCTATCTTCTGCATTCTTAAACTTTTTCTCTATGTAAATAACAATCTATTTATTATTTTATTGAAATTTCCATGAATGTCCCAGGAAATGGGATACAACATTTTTTCTCTCTTTCTTTTATCCCCCATGCCCCCAGCTTCCAAATCGTGGTTGACCACATTAAAATTCAATCTTCGGCATTGTTACACTTTTTCTTTATGCAGATGAACAATCTTTTTATTATTTTAATGAAATTTCCATGAATGTTCAAGGAAATGGAATACAACAGTTTTTCTTTCTTTCTTTTATCCCCCACCACCTCCCACCTTCCAAATCATGGTTGGCAACAGTAATATTCAATCTTTTGCATTCTTACACTTTTACTTTATGCAGATTAACAATCATTTATTATTTTATTAAAATTTCCATGAATGTTCAAGGAAATTGGATACAACAGTTTTTCTTACTTTCTTTTATCCCCCACCCCCCTAGGTTCCAAATGATGCTTGACAACATTAATATTATATCTTGTGCATTCTTACACTTTTTCTTTATGCAGACTAACAATCTTTTTATTATTTTATTGAAATTTCCATGAATGTTCAAGGAAATGTGATACAACATTATTTCTTTCTTTCTTTCATCCCGCACGCCCCCAGCTTCCAAATCGTGATTGACAATATTAATATTCAATGTTCTGCATTCTTACACTTTTTCTTTATGCAGATTAACAATTTTTTATTATTTTATTGAAATT
Source organism: Cynocephalus volans (assembly GCF_027409185.1). Classification (NCBI taxonomy): domain Eukaryota; kingdom Metazoa; phylum Chordata; class Mammalia; order Dermoptera; family Cynocephalidae; genus Cynocephalus; species Cynocephalus volans. The sequence continues at coordinate 61,190,988 of NC_084463.1, read as the reverse complement.
TCCATGAATGTTCAAGGAAATGGGATACAACAGTTTTTCTTTCTTTCATCCCCCTACACCCCCAGCTTCCAAATCATTGTTGACAACATTAATATTCCATCTTCTGCATTCTTACTCTTTTTCTTTATGCAGATTAACAATCTTTTATTATTTTATTGAAATTTCCATGAAAGTTCAAGGAAATGGGATACAACAGTTTTTCTTTCTTTCTTTTATCCCCCAACACGCCCCAGCTTCCCAATCATGGTTGACAACATTAATATTCTATCTTCTGCATTCTTACTCTTTTTCTCTGTGCAGATTAACAATCTTTTTATTATTTTATTGAAATTTCCATGAATGTTCAAGGAAATGGGATACAACAGTTTTTCTTTCTTTCTTTTATCCCGCACAACCCCCCAGATTCCAAATCATTGTTGACAACATTAACATTCAATCTTCTGCACTCTTAATCTTTTTCATTATGCAGATTAACAATCTTTTTATTATTTTATTGAAATTGCCATGAATGTTCAAGGAAATGGGATACAACATTTTTTCTTTCTTTCTTTTATCCTCCAGCGCCCCCAGCTTCCAAATCATGGTTGACAACATTAATATTCTATCTTCTGCATTCTTACTCTTTTTCTCTATGCAGATTAACAATCTTTTTATTATTGTATTGAAATTTCCATGAATGTTCAAGGAAATGGGATACAACAGTTTTTCTTTCTTTCTTTTATCCAGCACCCACGCCATCTTCCAAATCATGGTTGACAACATTAATATTCAATCTTCTGCATTCTTACACTTTTACTTTATGCAGATTAACAATCGTTTTCTTATTTTATTGAAATTTCCATGAATGTTCAAGGAAATGGGATACAACACTTTTTCTTTCTTTCTTTTATCCCCCACAACCCCCCAGCTTCCAAAACATGGTTGACAACATTAATATTCTATCTTCTGCATTCTTACTCTTTTTCTTTATGCAGATTAACAATCTTTTTATGATTGTATTGAAATTTCCATGAATGTTCATGGAAATGGGATACAACAGTTTTTCTTTCTTTCTTTTATCCTCCAGCGCCCCCAGCTTCCAAATCATGGTTGACAACATTAATATTCTATCTTCTGCATTCTTACTATCTTTCTTTATGCAGATTAACAATCTTTTTATTATTTTATTGAAATTTCCATGAATGTTCAAGGAAATGGGATAGAACAGTTTTTCTTTCTTTCTTTTATCCCCCACGCCCCCAGCTTCCAAATCGTGGTTGACAACATTAATATTCAATCTTCGGCATTCTTACACTTTTTCTTTATGCAGATGAACAATCTTTTTATTATTTTAATGAAATTTCCATAAATGTTCAAGGAAATGGAATACAACAGTTTTTCTTTCTTTCTTTTATCCCCCACCACGTCCCACCTTCCAAATCATGGTTGGCAACAGTAATATTCAATCTTCTGCATTCTTACACTTTTACTTTATGCCGATTAACAATCTTTTTATTATTTTATTAAAATTTCCATGAATGTTCAAGGAAATTGGATACAACAGTTTTTCTTTCTTTCTTTTATCCCCCACTTGCCCGCAGCTTCTAATTCATTGTTGACAACATTAATATTCTATCTTCTGCATTCTTACTCTCTTTCATTATGGAGATTAACAATCTTTTTATTATTTTATTGAAATTTCCATGAATGTTCAAGGAAATTGGATACAACAGTTTTTCTTTCTTTCTTTCATCCCCCACCCCCCCAGCTTCCAAATCATGGTTGACAACATAATATTGTATCTTCTGCCTTCATACTCTTTTTCTTTATGCATTTAACAATCTTGTCATTATTTTATTGAAATTTCATGAATGTTCAAGGAAATGGGATACAACATTTTCTCTTTCTTTCTTTTATCCCCCACTCCCCAAGCTTCCAAATCATGGTTGACAACATTAATATTCTATCTTCTGCATTCTTACCCTTTTTCTTTATGCAGATTACCAATCTTTTTAATATTTTATTGAAATTTCCATGAATGTTCAAGGCAATGGTATACAACATTTTTTCTTTCTTTCTTATATCCCCCACCACCTCCCACCTTCCAAATCATGGTTGGCAACAGTAATATTCAATCTTGTGCATTCTTACACTTTTACTTTATGCAGATTAACAATCTCTTTATTATTTTATTAAAATATCCATGAATGTTCAAGGAAATTGGATAAAACAGTTTTTCTTACTTTCTTTTATCCCCCACCCCCCCAGCTTCCAAATCATGGTTGACAACATAATATTGTATCTTCTGCCTTCATACTCTTTTTCTTTATGCATTTAACAATCTTGTCATTATTTTATTGAAATGTCCATGAATGTTCAAGGAAATGGGATACAACATTTTCTCTTTCTTTCTTTTATCCCCCACTCCCCAAGCTTCCAAATAATGGTTGGCAACAGTAATATTCTATCTTCTGAATTCTTACACTTTTTCTTTATGCAGACTAACAATCTTTTTATTATTTTATTGAAATTTCCATGAATGTTCAAGGAAATGGGATACAACATTATTTCTTTCTTTCTTTCATCCCGCACGCCCCCAGCTTCCAAATCGTGGTTGACAATATTAATATTCAATGTTCTGCATTCTTACACTTTTTCTTTATGCAGATTAACAATTTTTTATTATTTTATTGAAATTTCCATGAATGTTCAAGGAAATGGGATACAACAGTTTTTCTTTCTTTCTTTCATCCCCCTACCCCCCCAGCTTCCAAATCATGGTTGACAACATTAATATTCCATCTTCTGCTTTCTTACACTTTTTCTTTATGCAGATTAACAATCTTTTATTATTTTATTGAAATTTCCATGAAAGTTCTAGGAAATGGGATACAACAGTTTTTCTTTCTTTCTTTTATCCCCCAACACGCCCCAGCTTCCCAATCATTGTTGACAACATTAATATTCTATCTTCTGCATTCTTACACTTTTTCTCTGTGCAGATTAACAATCTTTTTATTATTTTATTGAAATTTCCATGAATGTTCAAGGAAATTGGATAAAACAGTTTTTCTTTCTTTCTTTTATCCCGCACAACCCCCCAGATTCCAAATCATTGTTGACAACATTAACATTTATTCTTCTGCATTCTTAATCTTTTTCTTTATGCAGATTAACAATCTTTTTATTATTTTATTGAAATTGCCATGAATGTTCAAGGAAATGGGATACAACATTTTTTCTTTCTTTCTTTTATCCTCCAGCGCCTCCAGCTTCCAAATCATGGTTGACAACATTAATATTCTATCTTCTGCATTCTTACTCTTTTTCTCTATGCAGATTAACAATCTTTTTATTATTGTATTGAAATTTCCATGAATGTTCAAGGAAATGGGATACAACAGTTTTTCTTTCTTTCTTTTATCCCGCACAACCCGCCAGATTCCAAATCATTGTTGACAACATAAACATTCTATCTTCGTCATTCTTACTCTTTTTCTCTATGCAGATTAAGAATCTTTTTATTATTTTATTGAAATTTCCATGAATGTTCAAGGAAATGGGATACAACAGTTTTTCTTTCTTTCTATCATCCCCCAACCCCACCAGCTTCCAAATCATGGTTGACAACATTAATATTCTATCTTCTGCATTCTTACTATTTTTCTTTATGCAGATTACCAATCTTTTTATTATTTTATTGAAATTTCCATGAATGTTCAAGGAAATGGGATACAACAGTTTTTCTTTCATTCTTTTATCCCCCACCCCCCCAGCTTCCAAATCATGATTGAAAACATTAATATTCTACCTTCTGCATTCTTACTGTTTTTCTTTAGGCAGAATAACAATCTTTTCTTATTTTATTGAAATTTCCATGAATGTTCAAGGAAATGGGATACAACACTTTTTCTTTCTTTCTTTTATCCCCCACCCCCACCAGCTTCCAAATCATGGTTGACAACATGAACATTCTATCTCCTGCATTCTTACTCTTTTTCTTTATGCAGATTAACAATCTTTTATTATTTTATAGAAATTTCCATGAATGTTCAAGGAAATGGGATACAACAGTTTTTCTTTCTTTCTTTTATCCCCCACCCCCCCAAGCTTCCAAATCATGGTTGACAAGATTAATAGTCTATCTTCTGCATTCTTACACTTTTAATTTATGCAGATTAACAATCTTTTTATTATTTTATTGAAATTTCCATGAATGTTCAAGGAAATGGGATACAACAGTTTTTCTTTCTTTCTTTCATCCCCCACTTACCCGCAGCTTCTAATTCATGGTTGACAACATTAATATTCTATCTTCTGCATTCTTACTCTCTTTCTTTATGCAGATTAACAATATTTTTATTATTTTATTGAAATTTCCATGAATGTTCAAGGAAATGGGATACAACAGTTTTTCTTTCTTTCTTTCATCCCCCACCCCCCCAGCTTCCAAATCATGGTTGACAACATAATATTGTATCTTCTCCCTTCATACTCTTTTTCTTTATGCATTTAACAAACTTGTCATTATTTTATTGAAATTTCATGAATGTTCAAGGAAATGGGATACAACATTTTCTCTTTCTTTCTTTTATCCCCCACTCCCGAAGCTTCCAAATCATGGTTGACATCATTAATATTCTATCTTCTGCATTCTTACTCTTTTTCTTTATGCAGATTACCAATCTTTTTAATATTTTTTTGAAATTTCCATGAATGTTCAAGGAAATGGTATACAACAGTTTTTCTTTCTTTCTTTTATCCCCCACCACCCACCACCTTCCAAATCATGGTTGACAACATTAATATTCAATCTTCTGTATTCTTCCACTTTTTCTTTATGTAAATAACAATCTATTTATTATTTTATTGAAATTTCCATGAATGTCCAAGGAAATGGGATACAACATTTTTTCTTTCTTTCTTTTATCCCCCACGCCCCCAGCTTCCAAATCGTGGTTGACAACATTAATATTCAATCTTCGGCATTCTTACACTTTTTCTTTATGCAGATGAACAATCTTTTTATTATTTTAATGAAATTTCCATGAATGTTCAAGGAAATGGAATACAACAGTTTTTCTTTCTTTCTTTTTTCCCCCACCACCTCCCACCTTCCAAATCATGGTTGGCAACAGTAATATTCAATCTTGTGCATTCTTACACTTTTACTTTATGCAGATTAACAATCTTTTTATTATTTTATTAAAATTTCCATGAATGTTCAAGGAAATTGGATACAACAGTTTTTCTTGCTTTCTTTTATCCCCCACCCCCCCAGCTTCCAAATCAAGTTTGACAACATTAATATTCTATCTTCTGCATTCTTACACTTTTTCTTTATGCAGACTAACAATCTTTTTATTATTTTATTGAAATTTCCATGAATGTTCAAGGAAATGTGATACAACATTATTTCTTTCTTTCTTTCATCCCGCACGCCCCCAGCTTCCAAATCGTGGTTGACAATATTAATATTCAATGTTCTGCATTCTTACACTTTTTCTTTATGCAGATTAACAATTTTTTATTATTTTATTGAAATTTCCATGAATGTTCAAGGAAATGGGATACAACAGTTTTTCTTTCTTTCTTTCATCCCCCTACCCCCCCAGCTTCCAAATCATGGTTGACAACATTAATATTCTATCTTCTGCATTCTTACTCTTTTTCTCTGTGCAGATTAACAATCTTTTTATTATTTTATTGAAATTTCCATGAATGTTCAAGGAAATGGAATACAACAGTTTTTCTTTCTTTCTTTAATCCCGCACAACCCCCCAGATTCCAAATCATTGTTGACAACATTAACATTCATTCTTCTGCATTCTTAATCTTTTTCTTTATGCAGATTAACAATCTTTTTATTATTTTATTGAAATTGCCATGAATGTTCAAGGAAATGGGATACAACATTTTTTCTTTCTTTCTTTTAAACTCCAGCGCCCCCAGCTTCCAAATCATGGTTGACAACATTAATATTCTATCTTCTGCATTCTTACTCTTTTTCTCTATGCAGAATAACAATCTTTTTATTATTGTATTGAAATTTCCATGAATGTTCAAGGAAATGGGATACAACAGTTTTTCTTTCTTTCTTTTATCCCGCACAACCCGCCAGATTCTAAATCATTGTTGACAACATTAACATTCTATCTTCGTCATTCTTACTCTTTTTCTCTATGCAGATTAAGAATCTATTTATTATTTTATTGAAATTTCCATGAATGTTCAAGGAAATGGGATACAACACTTTTTCTTTCTTTCTATCATCCCCCAACCCCACCAGCTTCCAAAACATGGTTGACAACATTAATATTCTATCTTCTGCATTCTTACTATTTTTCTTTATGCAGATTACCAATCTATTTATTATTTTATTGAAATTTCCATGAATGTTCAAGGAAATGGAATACAACAGTTTTTCTTTCATTCTTTTATCCCCCACCCCCCCAGCTTCCAAATCATGATTGAAAACATTAATATTCTACGTTCTGCATTCTTACTGTTTTTCTTTATGCAGATTAACAATCTTTTCTTATTTTATTGAAATTTCCATGAATGTTCAAGGAAATGGGATACAACACTTTTTCTTTCTTTCCTTTATCCCCCACCCCCGCCAGCTTCCAAATCATGGTTGACAACATGAACATTCTATCTCCTGCATTCTTACTCTTTTTCTTTATGCAGATTAACAATCTTTTATTATTTTATTGAAATTTCCATGAATGTTCAAGGAAATGGAATACAACAGTTTTTCTTTCTTTCTTTCATCCCCCACTTTCCCGCAGCTTCTAATTCATGGTTGACAACATTAATATTCTATCTTCTGCATTCTTACTCTCTTTCTTTATGCAGATTAACAATCTTTTTATTATTTTATTGAAATTTCCATGAATGTTCAAGGAAATGGGATAGAACAGTTTTTATTTCTTTCTTTTATCCCCCACGCCCCCAGCTTCCAAATCGTGGTTGACAACATTAATATTCAATCTTCGGCATTCTTACACTTTTTCTTTATGCAGATGAACAATCTTTTTATTATTTTAATGAAATTTCCATAAATGTTCAAGGAAATGGAATAGAACAGTTTTTCTTTCTTTCTTTTATCCCCCACCACGTCCCACCTTCCAAATCATGGTTGGCAACAGTAATATTCAATCTTCTGCATTCTTACACTTTTACTTTATGCCGATTAACAATCTTTTTATTATTTTATTAAAATTTCCATGAATGTTCAAGGAAATTGGATACAACAGTTTTTCTTTCTTTCTTTTATCCCCCACTTGCCCGCAGCTTCTAATTCATTGTTGACAACATTAATATTCTATCTTCTGCATTCTTACTCTCTTTCTTTATGCAGATTAACAATCTTTTTATTATTTTATTGAAATTTCCATGAATGTTCAAGGAAATTGGATACAACAGTTTTTCTTTCTTTCTTTCATCCCCCACCCCCCCAGCTTCCAAATCATGGTTGACAACATAATATTGTATCTTCTGCCTTCATACTCTTTTTCTTTATGCATTTAACAATCTTGTCATTATTTTATTGAAATTTCATGAATGTTCAAGGAAATGGGATACAACATTTTCTCTTTCTTTCTTTTATCCCCCACTCCCCAAGCTTCCAAATCATGGTTGACAACATTAATATTCTATCTTCTGCATTCTTACCCTTTTTCTTTATGCAGATTACCAATCTTTTTAATATTTTATTGAAATTTCCATGAATGTTCAAGGCAATGGTATACAACATTTTTTCTTTCTTTCTTATATCCCCCACCACCTCCCACCTTCCAAATCATGGTTGGCAACAGTAATATTCAATCTTGTGCATTCTTACACTTTTACTTTATGCAGATTAACAATCTCTTTATTATTTTATTAAAATATCCATGAATGTTCAAGGAAATTGGATAAAACAGTTTTTCTTACTTTCTTTTATCCCCCAACCCCCCAGCTTCCAAATCATGGTTGACAACATAATATTGTATCTTCTGCCTTCATACTCTTTTTCTTTATGCATTTAACAATCTTGTCATTATTTTATTGAAATGTCCATGAATGTTCAAGGAAATGGGATACAACATTTTCTCTTTCTTTCTTTTATCCCCCACTCCCCAAGCTTCCAAATCATGGTTGGCAACAGTAATATTCTATCTTCTGAATTCTTACACTTTTTCTTTATGCAGATTAACAATTTTTTATTATTTTATTGAAATTTCCATGAATGTTCAAGGAAATGGGATACAACAGTTTTTCTTTCTTTCTTTCATCCCCCTACCCCCCCAGCTTCCAAATCATGGTTGACAACATTAATATTCCATCTTCTGCTTTCTTACACTTTTTCTTTATGCAGATTAACAATCTTTTATTATTTTATTGAAATTTCCATGAAAGTTCTAGGAAATGGGATACAACAGTTTTTCTTTCTTTCTTTTATCCCCCAACACGCCCCAGCTTCCCAATCATTGTTGACAACATTAATATTCTATCTTCTGCATTCTTACACTTTTTCTCTGTGCAGATTAACAATCTTTTTATTATTTTATTGAAATTTCCATGAATGTTCAAGGAAATTGGATAAAACAGTTTTTCTTTCTTTCTTTTATCCCGCACAACCCCCCAGATTCCAAATCATTGTTGACAACATTAACATTCATTCTTCTGCATTCTTAATCTTTTTCTTTATGCAGATTAACAATCTTTTTATTATTTTATTGAAATTGCCATGAATGTTCAAGGAAATGGGATACAACATTTTTTCTTTCTTTCTTTTATCCTCCAGCGCCTCCAGCTTCCAAATCATGGTTGACAACATTAATATTCTATCTTCTGCATTCTTACTCTTTTTCTCTATGCAGATTAACAATCTTTTTATTATTGTATTGAAATTTCCATGAATGTTCAAGGAAATGGGATACAACAGTTTTTCTTTCTTTCTTTTATCCCGCACAACCCGCCAGATTCCAAATCATTGTTGACAACATTAACATTCTATCTTCGTCATTCTTACTCTTTTTCTCTATGCAGATTAAGAATCTTTTTATTATTTTATTGAAATTTCCATGAATGTTCAAGGAAATGGGATACAACAGTTTTTCTTTCTTTCTATCATCCCCCAACCCCACCAGCTTCCAAATCATGGTTGACAACATTAATATTCTATCTTCTGCATTCTTACTATTTTTCTTTATGCAGATTACCAATCTTTTTATTATTTTATTGATATTTCCATGAATGTTCAAGGAAATGGGATACAACAGTTTTTCTTTCATTCTTTTATCCCCCACCCCCCCAGCTTCCAAATCATGATTGAAAACATTAATATTCTACCTTCTGCATTCTTACTGTTTTTCTTTAGGCAGAATAACAATCTTTTCTTATTTTATTGAAATTTCCATGAATGTTCAAGGAAATGGGATACAACACTTTTTCTTTCTTTCTTTTATCCCCCACCCCCGCCAGCTTCCAAATCATGGTTGACAACATGAACATTCTATCTCCTGCATTCTTACTCTTTTTCTTTATGCAGATTAACAATCTTTTATTATTTTATAGAAATTTCCATGAATGTTCAAGGAAATGGGATACAACAGTTTTTCTTTCTTTCTTTTATCCCCCACCCCCCCAAGCTTCCAAATCATGGTTGACAAGATTAATAGTCTATCTTCTGCATTCTTACACTTTTAATTTATGCAGATTAACAATCTTTTTATTATTTTATTGAAATTTCCATGAATGTTCAAGGAAATGGGATACAACAGTTTTTCTTTCTTTCTTTCATCCCCCACTTACCCGCAGCTTCTAATTCATGGTTGACAACATTAATATTCTATCTTCTGCATTCTTACTCTCTTTCTTTATGCAGATTAACAATATTTTTATTATTTTATTGAAATTTCCATGAATGTTCAAGGAAATGGGATACAACAGTTTTTCTTTCTTTCTTTCATCCCCCACCCCCCCAGCTTCCAAATCATGGTTGACAACATAATATTGTATCTTCTCCCTTCATACTCTTTTTCTTTATGCATTTAACAATCTTGTCATTATTTTATTGAAATTTCATGAATGTTCAAGGAAATGGGATACAACATTTTCTCTTTCTTTCTTTTATCCCCCACTCCCGAAGCTTCCAAATCATGGTTGACATCATTAATATTCTATCTTCTGCATTCTTACTCTTTTTCTTTATGCAGATTACCAATCTTTTTAATATTTTTTTGAAATTTCCATGAATGTTCAAGGAAATGGTATACAACAGTTTTTCTTTCTTTCTTTTATCCCCCACCACCCACCACCTTCCAAATCATGGTTGACAACATTAATATTCAATCTTCTGTATTCTTCCACTTTTTCTTTATGTAAATAACAATCTATTTATTATTTTATTGAAATTTCCATGAATGTCCAAGGAAATGGGATACAACATTTTTTCTTTCTTTCTTTTATCCCCCACGCCCCCAGCTTCCAAATCGTGGTTGACAGCATTAATATTCAATCTTCGGCATTCTTACACTTTTTCTTTATGCAGATGAACAATCTTTTTATTATTTTAATGAAATTTCCATGAATGTTCAAGGAAATGGAATACAACAGTTTTTCTTTCTTTCTTTTTTCCCCCACCACCTCCCACCTTCCAAATCATGGTTGGCAACAGTAATATTCAATCTTGTGCATTCTTACACTTTTACTTTATGCAGATTAACAATCTTTTTATTATTTTATTAAAATTTCCATGAATGTTCAAGGAAATTGGATACAACAGTTTTTCTTGCTTTCTTTTATCCCCCACCCCCCCAGCTTCCAAATCAAGTTTGACAACATTAATATTCTATCTTCTGCATTCTTACACTTTTTCTTTATGCAGACTAACAATCTTTTTATTATTTTATTGAAATTTCCATGAATGTTCAAGGAAATGTGATACAACATTATTTCTTTCTTTCTTTCATCCCGCACGCCCCCAGCTTCCAAATCGTGGTTGACAATATTAATATTCAATGTTCTGCATTCTTACACTTTTTCTTTATGCAGATTAACAATTTTTTATTATTTTATTGAAATTTCCATGAATGTTCAAGGAAATGGGATACAACAGTTTTTCTTTCTTTCTTTCATCCCCCTACCCCCCCAGCTTCCAAATCATGGTTGACAACATTAATATACTATCTTCTGCATTCTTACTCTTTTTCTCTGTGCAGATTAACAATCTTTTTATTATTTTATTGAAATTTCCATGAATGTTCAAGGAAATGGAATACAACAGTTTTTCTTTCTTTCTTTAATCCCGCACAACCCCCCAGATTCCAAATCATTGTTGACAACATTAACATTCATTCTTCTGCATTCTTAATCTTTTTCTTTATGCAGATTAACAATCTTTTTATTATTTTATTGAAATTGCCATGAATGTTCAAGGAAATGGGATACAACATTTTTTCTTTCTTTCTTTTATCCTCCAGCGCCCCCAGCTTCCAAATCATGGTTGACAACATTAATATTCTATCTTCTGCATTCTTACTCTTTTTCTCTATGCAGAATAACAATCTTTTTATTATTGTATTGAAATTTCCATGAATGTTCAAGGAAATGGGATACAACAGTTTTTCTTTCTTTCTTTTATCCCGCACAACCCGCCAGATTCCAAATCATTGTTGACAACATTAACATTCTATCTTCGTCATTCTTACTCTTTTTCTCTATGCAGATTAAGAATCTATTTATTATTTTATTGAAATTTCCATGAATGTTCAAGGAAATGGGATACAACACTTTTTCTTTCTTTCTATCATCCCCCAACCCCACCAGCTTCCAAAACATGGTTGACAACATTAATATTCTATCTTCTGCATTCTTACTATTTTTCTTTATGCAGATTACCAATCTATTTATTATTTTATTGAAATTTCCATGAATGTTCAAGGAAATGGGATACAACAGTTTTTCTTTCATTCTTTTATCCCCCACCCCCCCAGCTTCCAAATCATGATTGAAAACATTAATATTCTACGTTCTGCATTCTTACTGATTTTCTTTATGCAGATTAACAATCTTTTCTTATTTTATTGAAATTTCCATGAATGTTCAAGGAAATGGGATACAACACTTTTTCTTTCTTTCTTTTATCCCCCACCCCCGCCAGCTTCCAAATCATGGTTGACAACATGAACATTCTATCTCCTGCATTCTTACTCTTTTTCTTTATGCAGATTAACAATCTTTTATTATTTTATTGAAATTTCCATGAATGTTCAAGGAAATGGAATACAACAGTTTTTCTTTCTTTCTTTCATCCCCCACTTGCCCGCAGCTTCTAATTCATGGTTGACAACATTAATATTCTATCTTCTGCATTCTTACTCTCTTTCTTTATGCAGATTAACAATCTTTTTATTATTTTATTGAAATTTCCATGAATGGTCAAGGAAATGGGATACAACAGTTTTTCTTTCTTTCTTTCATCCCCCTACACCCCCAGCTTCCAAATCATTGTTGACAACATTAATATTCCATCTTCTGCATTCTTACTCTTTTTCTTTATGCAGATTAACAATCTTTTATTATTTTATTGAAATTTCCATGAATGTTCAAGGAAATGGGATACAACAGTTTTTCTTTCTTTCTTTTATCCCGCACAACCCCCCAGAATCCCAATCATTGTTGACAACATTAACATTCAATCTTCTGCACTCTTAATCTTTTTCATTATGCAGAATAACAATCTTTTTATTATTTTATTGAAATTTCCATGAATGTTCAAGGAAATGGGATACAACAGTTTTTCATTCTTTCTTTTATCCCGCACAACCCCCCAGATTCCAAACCATTGTTGACAACATTAACATTCATTCTTCTGCATTCTTAAACTTTTTCTTTATGCAGATTAACAATCTTTTTATTATTTTATTGAAATTGCCATGAATGTTCAAGGAAATGGGATACAACATTTTTTCTTTCTTTCTTTTATCCTCCAGCGCCCCCAGCTTCCAAATCATGGTTGACAACATTAATATTCTATCTTCTGCATTCTTACTCTTTTTCTCTATGCAGATTAACAATCTTTTTATTATTGTATTGAAATTTCCATGAATGTTCAAGGAAATGGGATACAACAGTTTTTCTTTCTTTCTTTTATCCCGCACAACCCCCCAGATTCCAAATCATTGTTGACAACATTAACATTCTATCTTCATCTTTCTTACTCTTTTTCTCTATGCAAATTAAGAATCTTTTTATTACTTTATTGAAATTTCCATGAATGTTCAAGGAAATGGGATACAACAGTTTTTCTTTCATTCTTTTATCCCCCACCCCCCCAGCTTCCAAATCATGATTGAAAACATTAATATTCTACCTTCTGCATTCTTACTGTTTTTCTTTATGCAGATTAACAATCTTTTCTTATTTTATTGAAATTTCCATGAATGTTCAAGGAAATGGGATACAACACTTTTTCTTTCTTTCTTTTATCCCCCAACCCCGCCAGCTTCCAAATCATTGTTGACAACATGAACATTCTATCTCCTGCATTCTTACTCTTTTTCTTTATGCAGATTAACAATCTTTTATTATTTTATTGAAATTTCCATGAATGTTCAAGGAAATGGGATACAACAGTTTTTCTTTCTTTCTTTTATCCCCCACGCTCCAAGCTTCCAAATCATGGTTGACAACATTAATATTCTATCTTCTGCATTCTTTCTCTTTTTCTTTATGCAGATTACCAATCTTTTTATTATTTTATTGAACTTTCCATGAATGTTCAAGGAAATGGTATACAACAGTTTTTCTTTCATTCTTTTATCCCCCACCCCCCCAAGCTTCCAAATCATGGTTGACAACATTAATATTCTATCTTCTGCATTCTTAGACTTTTACTTTATGCAGATTAACAATCTTTTTATTATTTTAATGAAATTTCCATGAATGTCCAAGGAAATGGGATACGACATTTTTTCTTTCTTTCTTTTATCCCCCACGCCCCCAGCTTCCAAATCGTGGTTGACAACATTAATATTCTATCTTCTGCATTCTTACTGTTTTTCTTTATGCAGATTAACAATCTTTTTATTATTGTATTGATATTTCCATGAAAGTTCAAGGAAATGGGATACAACAGTTTGTCTTTCTTTCTTTTATCCCCCCACACCCCCCAGCTTCCCAATCATGGTTGACATCATTAATATTCTATCTTCTGCATTCTTACTCTTTTTCTCTATGCAGATTAACAATCTTTTTATTATTTTATTGAAATTTCCATTAATTTTCAAGGAAATGGGATACAACAGTTTTTCTTTCTTTCTTTTATCCCGCACAACCCCCCAGCTTCCAAATCATTGTTGACAACATTAACATTCTATCTTCTGCATTCTTACACTTTTTCTTTATGTAAATAACAATCTATTTATTATTTTATTGAAATTTCCATGAATGTCCAAGGAAATGGGATACAACATTTTTTCTTTCTTTCTTTTATCCCCCATGCCCCCAGCTTCCAAATCGTGGTTGACAACATTAATATTCAATCTTCGGCATTCTTACACTTTTTCTTTATGCAGATGAACAATCTTTTTATTATTTTAATGAAATTTCCACGAATGTTCAAGGAAATGGAATACAACAGTTTTTCTTTCTTTCTTTTATCCCCCACCACCTCCCACCTTCCAAATCATGGTTGGAAACAGTAATATTCAATCTTGTGCATTCTTACACTTTATACTTTATGCAGATTAACAATCTTTTTATTATTTTATTAAAATTTCCATGAATGTTCAAGGAAATTGGATACAACAGTTTTTCTTACTTTCTTTTAACCCCACCCCCCTAGCTTCCAAATGATGCTTGACAACATTAATATTATATCTTGTGCATTCTTACACTTTTTCTTTATGCAGACTAACAATCTTTTTATTATTTTTTTGAAATTTCCATTAATGTTCAAGGAAATGTGATACAACATTATTTATTTCTTTCTTTCATCCCGCACGCCCCCAGCTTCCAAATCGTGGTTGACAATATTAATATTCAATGTTCTGCATTCTTACACTTTTTCTTTATGCAGATTAACAATTTTTTATTATTTTATTGAAATTTCCATGAATGTTCAAGGAAATGGGATACAACAGTTTTTCTTTCTTTCTTTTATCCCGCACAACCCCCCAGATTCCAAATCATTGTTGACAACGTTAACATTCAATCTTCTGCATTCTTAATCTTTTTCTTTATGCAGATTAACAATCTTTTATTATTTTATTGAAATTTCCATGAATGTTCAAGGAAATGGGATACAACATTTTTTCTTTCTTTCTTTTATCCTCCAGCGCCCACAGCTTCCAAATCATTGTTGACAACATTAATATACTATCTTCTGCATTCTTACTCTTTTTCTCTGTGCAGATTAACAATCTTTTTATTATTTTATTGAAATTTCCATGAATGTTCAAGGAAATGGAATAAAACAGTTTTTCTTTCTTTCTTTTATCCCGCACAACCCCCCAGATTCCAAATCATTGTTGACAACATTAACATTCTATCTTCGTCATTCTTCCTCTTTTTCTCTATGCAGATTAAGAATCTTTTTATTATTTTATTGAAATTTCCATGAATGTTCAAGGAAATGGGATAAAACACTTTTTCTTTCTTTCTATCATCCCCCAACCCCACCAGCTTCCAAGTCATGGTTGACAACATGAACATTCTATCTCCTGCATTCTTACTCTTTTTCTTTATGCAGATTAACAATCTTTTATTATTTTTTTGAAATTTCCATGAATGTTCAAGGAAATGGGATACAACAGTTTTTTTTTCTTTCTTTCATCCCCCACCCTCCCAGCTTCCAAATCATGGTTGACAACATAATATTATATCTTCTGCCTTCATACTCTTTTTCTTTATGCATTTAACAATCTTGTCATTATTTTACTGAAATTTCATGAATGTTCAAGGAAATGGAATACAACATTTTCTCTTTCTTTCTTTTATCCCCCACTCCCCAAGATTCCAAATCATGGTTGACAACATTAATATTCTATCTTCTGCATTCTTACTCTTTTTCTTTATACAGATTACCAATCTTTTAAATATTTTATTGAAATTTCCATGAATGTTCAAGGAAATGGTATACAACAGTTTTTCTTTCTTTCTTTTATCCCCCACCACCCACCACCTTCCAAATCATGGTTGACAACATTAATATTCAATCTTCTGTATTCTTACACTTTTTCTTTATGTAAATAACAATCTATTTATTATTTTATTGAAATTTCCATGAATGTCCAAGGAAATGGGATACAACATTATTTCATTCTTTCTTTCATCCCCCTACCCCCCCAGCTTCCAAATCATGGTTGAAAACATTAATATTCCATCTTCTGCATTCTTACTATTTTTCTTTATGCAGATTAACAATCTTTTATTATTTTATTGAAATTTCCATGAATGTTCAAGGAAATGGGATACAACAGTTTTTCTTTCTTTCTTTTATCCCCTAACACGCCCCAGCTTCCCAATCATGGTTGACAACATTAATATTCTATCTTCTGCATTCTTACTCATATTCTCTGTGCAGATTAACAATCTTTTTATTATTTTATTGAAATTTCCATGAATGTTCAAGGAAATGGGATACAACTGTTTTTCTTTCTTTCTTTTATCCCCCACCCCCGCTAGCTTCCAAATCATGGTTGACAACATGAACATTCTATCTCCTGCATTCTTACTCTTTTTCTTTATGCAGATTAACAATCTTTTTATTATTGTATTGAAATTTCCATGAATGTTCAAGGAAATGGGATACAACAGTTTTTCTTTCTTTCTTTTATCCCCCACCCCCGCCAGCTTCCAAATCATGGTTGACAACATGAACATTCTATCTCCTGCATTCTTACTCTTTTTCTTTATGCAGATTAACAATCTTTTTATTATTGTATTGAAATTTCCATGAATGTTCAAGGAAATGGGATACAACAGTTTTTTTTTCTTTCTTTCATTCCCCACCCTCCCAGCTTCCAAATCGTGGTTGAAAATATTAATATTCAATCTTCTGTATTCTTACACTTTTTCTTTATGTAAATAACAATCTATTTATTATTTTATTGAAATTTCCATGAATGTCCAAGGAAATGGGATACAACATTTTTTCCTTCTTTCTTTAATCCCCCAGGCCCCCAGCTTCCAAATCGTGGTTGACAACATTAATATTCAATCTTCGGCATTCTTACACTTTTTCTTTATGCAGTTGAACAATCTTTTTATTATTTTAATGAAATTTCCATGAATGTTCAAGGAAATGGAATACAACTGTTTTTCTTTCTTTCTTTTATCTCCCACCACCTCCCACCTTCCAAATCATGGTTGGCAACAGTAATATTCAATCTTGTGCATTCTTACACTTTTACTTTATGCAGATTAACAATCTTTTTATTATTTTATTGAAATTTCCATGAATGTTCAAGGAAATGGGATACAACAGTTTTTCTTTCTTTCTTTCATCCCCCTACACCCCCAGCTTCCAAATCATTGTTGACAACATTAATATTCCATCTTCTGCATTCTTACTCTTTTTCTCTGTGCAGATTAACAATCTTTTTATTATTTTATTGAAATTTCCATGAATGTTCAAGGAAATGGGATACAACAGTTTTTCTTTCTTTCTTTTATCCCGCACAACCCCCCAGATTCCAAATCATTGTTGAGAACATTAACATTCAATCTTCTGCACTCTTAATCTTTTTCATTATGCAGATTAACAATCTTTTTATTATTTTATTGAAATTGCCATGAATGTTCAAGGAAATGGGATACAACATTTTTTCTTTCTTTCTTTTATCCTCCAGCGCCCCCAGCTTCCAAATCATGGTTGACAACATTAATATTCTATCTTCTGCATTCTTACTCTTTTTCTCTATGCAGATTAACAATCTTTTTATTATTGTATTGAAATTTCCATGAATGTTCAAGGAAATTGGATAAAACAGTTTTTCTTTCTTTCTTTTATCCCGCACAACCCCCCAGATTCCAAATCATTGTTGACAACATTAACATTCTATCTTTGTCATTCTTACTCTTTTTCTCTATGCAGATTAAGAATCTGTTTATTATTTTATTGAAATTTCAATGAATGTTGATAGAAATGTGACACAAGTGTTTTTCTTTCTTTCTTTTATCCCCCACCCCACCAGCTTCCAAATCATGGTTCACAACACTAATATTCTATCTTCTGCATTCTTACACTTTTTCTTTATGTATATTAACAATCTTTTTATTATTTTATTGAAATTTCCATGAATGTTCAAGGAAATGGGATACAACACTTCTTCTTTCTTTCTATCATCCCCCAACTCAACCAGCTTCAAAATCATGGTTGACAACATTAATATTCTATCTTCTGCATTCTTACTATCTTTCTGTATGCAGATTACCAATCTTTTTATTATTTTATTGAAATTTCCATGAATGTTCAAGGAAATGGGATACAACAGTTTTTCTTTCATTCTTTTATCCCCCACCCCCCCAGCTTCCCAACATGATTGAAAACATTCATATTCTACCTTCTGCATTCTTACTGTTTTTCTCTATGCAGATTACCAATCTATTTATTATTTTATTGAAATTTCCATGAATGTTCAAGGAAATGGGATACAACAGTTTTTCTTTCATTCTTTTATCCCCCACCCCCCCAGCTTCCAAATCATGATTGAAAACATTAATATTCTACGTTCTGCATTCTTACTGTTTTTCTTTATGCAGATTAACAATCTTTTCTTATTTTATTGAAATTTCCATGAATGTTCAAGGAAATGGGATACAACACTTTTTCTTTCTTTCTTTTATCCCCCACCCCCGCCAGCTTCCAAATCATGGTTGACAACATGAACATTCTATCTCCTGCATTCTTACTCTTTTTCTTTATGCAGATAAACAATCTTTTATTATTTTATTGAAATTTCCATGAATGTTCAAGGAAATGGAATACAACAGTTTTTCTTTCTTTCTTTCATCCCCCACTTGCCCGCAGCTTCTAATTCATGGTTGACAACATTAATATTCTATCTTCTGCATTCTTACTCTCTTTCTTTATGCAGATTAACAATCTTTTTATTATTTTATTGAAATTTCCATGAATGTTCAAGGAAATGGGATACAACAGTTTTTCTTTCTTTCTTTCATCCCCCACCCCCCCAGCTTCCAAATCATGGTTGACAACATAATATTGTATCTTCTCCCTTCATATTCTTTTTCTTTATGCATTTAACAATCTTGTCATTATTTTATTGAAATTTCATGAATGTTCAAGGAAATGGGATACAACATTTTCTCTTTCTTTCTTTTATCCCCCACTCCCGAAGCTTCCAAATCATGGTTGACAACATTAGTATTCTATCTTCTGCATTCTTACTCTTTTTCTTTATGCAGATTACCAATCTTTTTAATATTTTTTTGAAATTTCCATGAATGTTCAAGGAAATGGTATACAACAGTTTTTCTTTCTTTCTTTTATCCCCCACCACCCACCACCTTCCAAATCATGGTTGACAACATTAATATTCAATCTTCTGTATTCTTACACTTTTTCTTTATGTATATAACAATCTATTTATTATATTATTGAAATTTCCATGAATGTCCAAGGAAATGGGATACAATATTTTTTCTTTCTTTCTTTTATCCCCCACGCCCCCAGCTTCCAAGTCGTGGTTGACAACATTAATATTCAATCTTCGGCATTCTTACACTTTTTCTTTATGCAGATGAACAATCTTTTTATTATTTTAATGAAATTTCCATGAATGTTCAAGGAAATGGAATACAACAGTTTTTCTTTCTTTCTTTTTTCCCCCACCACCTCCCACCTTCCAAATCATGGTTGGCAACAGTAATATTCAATCTTGTGCATTCTTACACTTTTACTTTATGCAGATTAACAATCTTTTTATTATTTTATTAAAATTTCCATGAATGTTCAAGGAAATTGGATACAACAGTTTTTCTTACTTTCTTTTATCCACCACCACCCCAGCTTCCAAATCAAGTTTGACAACATTAATATTCTATCTTCTGCATTCTTACACTTTTTCTTTATGCAGACTAACAATTTTTTATTATTTTATTGAAAATTCCATAAATGTTCAAGGAAATGGGATACAACAGATTTTCTTTCTTTCTTTTTTCCCCCACCACCTCCCACCTTCCAAATCATGGTTGGCAACAGTAATATTCAATCTTGTGCATTCTTACACTTTTACTTTATGCAGATTAACAATCTTTTTATTATTTTATTGAAATTTCCATGAATGTTCAACGAAATGGGATACAACAGTTTTTCTTTCTTTCTTTCATCCCCCTACCCCCCCAGTTTCCAAATCATGGTTGACAACATTTATATTCTATCTTCTGCATTCTTACTATTTTTCTTTATGCAGATTACCAATCTTTTTATTATTTTATTGTACTTTCCATGAATGTTCAAGGAAATGGTATACAACAGTTTTTCTTTCATTCTTTTATCCCCCACCCCCCCAAGCTTCCAAATCATGGTTGACAAGATTAATAGTCTATCTTCTGCATTCTTACACTTTTACTTTATGCAGATTAACAATCTTTTTATTATTTTATTGAAATTTCCATGAATGTTCAAGGAAATGGGATACAACAGTTTTTCTTTCTTTCTTTCATCCCCCTACACCCCCAGCTTCCAAATCATTGTTGACAACATTAATATTCTATCTTCTGCATTCTTACTCTTTTTCTCAATGCAGAATAACAATCTTTTTATTATTGTATTGAAATTTCCATGAATGTTCAAGGAAATGGGATACAACAGTTTTTCTTTCTTTCTTTTATCCCGCACAACCCCCCAGATTCCAAATCATGGTTGACAACATTAACATTCTATCTTCATCTTTCTTACTCTTTTTCTCTATGCAAATTAAGAATCTTTTTATTAGTTTATTGAAATTTCCATGAATGTTCAAGTAAATGGGATACAACAGTTTTTCTTTCATTCTTTTATCCCCCACCCCCCCAGCTTCCAAATCATGATTGAAAACATTAATATTATACCTTCTGCATTCTTACTCTTTTTCTTTATGCAGATTAACAATCTTTTCTAATTTTATTGAAATTTCCATGAATGTTCAAGGAAATGATATACAACAGTTTTTCTTTCATTCTTTTATCCCCCACCCCCCCAAGCTTCCAAATCATGGTTGACAAGATTAATAGTCTATCTTCTGCATTCTTACAATTTTTCTTTATGCAGAATAACAATCTTTTATTATTTTACTGAAATTTCCATGAATGTTCAAGGAAATGTGATACAACATTATGTCTTTCTTTCTTTCATCCCGCACGCCCCCAGCTTCCAAATCGTGGTTGACAATATTAATATTCAATGTTCTGCATTCTTACACTTTTTCTTTATGCAGATTAACAATTTTTTATTATTTTATTGAAATTTCCATGAATGTTCAAGGAAATGGGATACAACAGTTTTTCTTTCTTTCTTTTATCCAGCACCCCGGCCATCTTCCAAATCATGGTTGACAACATTAATATTCAATCTTCTGCATTCTTTCACTTTTACTTTATGCAGATTAACAATCTTTTTCTTATTTTATTGAAATTTCCATGAATGTTCAAGGAAATGGGATCCAACAGTTTTTCTTTCTTTCTTTTATCCCGCACAACCCCCCAGCTTCCAAATGATTGTTGACAACATTAACATTCTCTCTTGTGCATTCTTACACTTTTTCTTTATGTAAATAACAATCTATTTATTATTTTATTGAAATTGCCATGAATGTTCAAGGAAATGGGATACAACATTTTTTCTTTCTTTCTTTTATCCTCCAGCGCCCCCAGCTTCCAAATCATGGTTGACAACATTAATATTCTATCTTCTGCATTCTTACTCTTTTTCTCTATGCAGATTAACAATCTTTTTATTATTGTATTGAAATTTCCATGAATGTTCAAGGAAATGGGATACAACAGTTTTTCTGTCTTTATTTTATCCCTCATAACCCCCCAGATTCCAAATCATTGTTGACAACATTAACATTCTATCTTCGTCATTCTTACTCTTTTTCTCTATGCAGATTTAGAATCTCTTTATTATTTTATTGAAATTTCAATGAATGTTCATAGAACTGTGACACAAGAGTTTTTCTTTCTTTCTTTTATCCCCCACCCCAACAGCTTCCAAATCTTGGTTCCCAACACTAATATTCTATCTTCTGCATTCTTACACTTTTTCTTTATGCATATTAACAATCTTTTTATTATTTTATTGAAATTTCCATGAATGTTCAAGGAAATGGGATACAACACTTCTTCTTTCTTTCTATCATCCCCCAACCCAACCAGCTTCCAAATCATGGTTGACAACATTAATATTCTATCTACTGCATAATTACTCTTTTTCTTTATGCAGATTAACAATCTTTTTATTATTTTATTGAACTTTCCATGAATGTTCAAGGAAATGGTATACAACTGTTTTTCTTTCTTTCTTTTATCCCCCACTCCCCCCCAGTTTACAAATCATGGTTGAAAACATTAACATCCTATCTCCTGCATTCTTATTCTTTTTCTTTATGCAGATTAACAATCTTTTATTATTTTTTTGAAATTTCCATGAATGTTCAAGGAAATGGGATAGAACAGTTTTTTTTTTCTTTCTTTCATCCCCCACCCTCCCAGCTTCCATATCAAGGTTGACAACATAATATTGTATCTTCTGCCTTCATACTCTTTTTCTTTATGCATTTAATAATCTTGTCATTATTTTACTGAAATTTCATGAATGTTCAAGGAAATGGGATACAACATTTTCTCTTTCTTTCTTTCATCCCCCACTCCCCAAGCTTCCAAATCATGGTTGACAACATTAATATTCTATCTTCTGCATTCTTACTCTTTTTCGTTATGCAGATTAACTATCTTTTTATTATTTTATTGAAATTTCCATGAATGTTCAAGGAAATGGGATACAACAGTTTTTCTTAATTTCTTTTATCCCCCACACCCCCAGCTTCCAAATCATGGTTGACAACATTAATATTCTACCTTCTGCATTCTTACACTTTTTCTTTATGCAGACTAACAATCTTTTTATTATTTTATTGAAATTTCCATGAATGTTCAAGGAAATGTGATACAACATTATGTCTTTCTTTCTTTCATCCCGCACGCCCCCAGCTTCCAAATCGTGGTTGACAATATTAATATTCAATGTTCTGCATTCTTACACTTTTTCTTTATGCAGATTAACAATTTTTTATTATTTTATTGAAATTTCCATGAATGTTCCAGGAAATGGGATACAAAGGTTTTTCTTACTTTCTTTTATCCCCCACACCCCTAGCTTCCAAATGATGCTTGACAACATTAATATTATATCTTGTGCATTCTTACACTTTTTCTTTATGCAGATTACCAATCTTTTTATTATTTTATTGAAATTTCCATGAATGTTCAAGGAAATGGGATACAACAGTTTTTCTTTCATTCTTTTATCCCCCACCCCCCCAGCTTCCAAATCATGATTGAAAACATTAATATTCTACGTTCTGCATTCTTACTGTTTTTCTTTATGCAGATTAACAATCTTTTCTTATTTTATTGAAATTTCCATGAATGTTCAAGGAAATGGGATACAACACTTTTTCTTTCTTTCTTTTATCCCCCACCCCCGCCAGCTTCCAAATCATGGTTGACAACATGAACATTCTATCTCCTGCATTCTTACTCTTTTTCTTTTTTTTTTTTTTTTTTTTTTTTTTTTTTTTTTTTATATTTTATTTTATTTTATTTTATTTTTTTTTTTTTAATTTTATTTTGTCGATATACATTGTAGCTGATTAATGCTCCCCATCACCAAAACCTCCCTCCCTTCTCCCTCCCCCCTCCCCCCAACAATGTCCTTTCTGTTTGCTTGTTGTATCAACTTCAATTAATTGTTGTTGTTATATCTTCTTACTCTTTTTCTTTATGCAGATTAACAATCTTTTATTATTTTATTGAAATTTCCATGAATGTTCAAGGAAATGGGATACAACAGTTTTTCTTTCTTTCTTTCATCCCCCACTTGCCCGCAGATTCTAATTCATGGTTGACAACATTATTATTCTATCTTCTGCATTCTTACTCTCTTTCTTTATGCAGATTAACAATCTTTTTATAATTTTATTGAAATTTCCATGAATGTTCAAGGAAATGGGATACAACAGTTTTTCTTTCTTTCTTTCATCCTCCACCCCCCCAGCTTCCAAATCATGGTTGACAACATAATATTGTATCTTCTCCCTTCATACTCTTTTTCTTTATGCATTTAACAATCTTGTCATTATTTTATTGAAATTTCATGAATGTTCAAGGAAATGGGATACAACATTTTCTCTTTCTTTCTTTTATCCCCCACTCCCCAAGCTTCCAAATCATGGTTGACAACATTAATATTCTATCTTCTGCATTCTTACTCTTTTTCTTTATGCAGATTACCAATCTTTTTAATATTTTATTGAAATTTCCATGAATGTTCAAGGAAATGGTATACAACAGTTTTTCTTTCTTTCTTTTATCCCCCACCACCCACCACCTTCCAAATCATGGTTGACAACATTAATATTCAATCTTCTGTATTCTTACACTTTTTCTTTATGTAAATAACAATCTATTTATTATTTTATTGAAATTTCCATGAATGTCCAAGGAAATGGGATACAACATTTTTTCTTTCTTTCTTTTATCCCCCACGCCCCCAGCTTCCAAATCGTGGTTGACAACATTAATATTCAATCTTCGGCATTCTTACACTTTTTCTTTATGCAGATGAACAATCTTTTTATTATTTTAATGAAATTTCCATGAATGTTCAAGGAAATGGAATACAACAGTTTTTCTTTCTTTCTTTTTTCCCCCACCACCTCCCACCTTCCAAATCATGGTTGGCAACAGTAATATTCAATCTTGTGCATTCTTACACTTTTACTTTATGCAGATTAACAATCTTTTTATTATTTTATTAAAATTTCCATGAATGTTCAAGGAAATTGGATACAACAGTTTTTCTTACTTTCTTTTATCCCCACCCCCCCAGCTTCCAAATCAAGTTTGACAACATTAATATTCTATCTTCTGCATTCTTACACTTTTTCTTTATGCAGACTAACAATCTTTTTATTATTTTATTGAAATTTCCATGAATGTTCAAGGAAATGTGATACAACATTATTTCTTTCTTTCTTTAATCCCGCACGCCCCCAGCTTCCAAATCGTGGTTGGCAATATTAATATTCAATGTTCTGCATTCTTACACTTTTTCTTTATGCAGATTAACAATTTTTAATTATTTTATTGAAATTTCCATGAATGTTCAACGAAATGGGATACAACAGTTTTTCTTTCTTTCTTTCATCCCCCTACCACCCCAGTTTCCAAATCATGGTTGACAACATTTATATTCTATCTTCTGCATTCTTACTCTTTTTCTCTGTGCAGATTAACAATTTTTTATTATTTTATTGAAATTTCCATGAATGTTCAAGGAAATGGGATACAACAGTTTTTCTTTCTTTCTTTTATCCCGCACAACCCCCCAGATTCCAAATCATGGTTGACAACATTAACATTCTATCTTCATCTTTCTTACTCTTTTTCTCTATGCAAATTAAGAATCTTTTTATTAGTTTATTGAAATTTCCATGAATGTTCAAGTAAATGGGATACAACAGTTTTTCTTTCATTCTTTTATCCCCCACCCCCCCAGCTTCCAAATCATGATTGAAAACATTAATATTCTACCTTCTGCATTCTTACTGTTTTTCTTTATGCAGATTAACAATCTTTTCTAATTTTATTGAAATTTCCATGAATGTTCAAGGAAATGGGTTACAACAGTTTTTCTTTCTTTCTTTTACCCCCCACGCTCCAAGCTTCCAAATCATGGTTGACAACATTAATATTCTATCTTCTGCATTCTTACTCTTTTTCTTTATGCAGATTACCAATCTTTTTATTATTTTATTGAACTTTCCATGAATGTTCATGGAAATGATATACAACAGTTTTTCTTTCATTCTTTTATCCCCCACCCCCCCAAGCTTCCAAATCATAGTTGACAAGATTAATAGTCTATCTTCTGCATTCTTACAATTTTTCTTTATGCAGAATAACAATCTTTTTATTATTTTACTGAAATTTCCATGAATGTTCAAGGAAATGTGATACAACATTATGTCTTTCTTTCTTTCATCCCGCACGCCCCCAGCTTCCAAATCGTGGTTGACAATATTAATATTCAATGTTCTGCATTCTTACACTTTTTCTTTATGCAGATTAACAATTTTTTATTATTTTATTGAAATTTCCATGAATGTTCAAGGAAATGGGATACAACAGTTTTTCTTTCTTTCTTTTATCCAGCACCCCGGCCATCTTCCAAATCATGGTTGACAACATTAATATTCAATCTTCTGCATTCTTTCACTTTTACTTTATGCAGATTAACAATCTTTTTCTTATTTTATTGAAATTTCCATGAATGTTCAAGGAAATGGGATCCAACAGTTTTTCTTTCTTTCTTTTATCCCGCACAACCCCCCAGCTTCCAAATGATTGTTGACAACATTAACATTCTATCTTCTGCATTCTTACACTTTTTCTTTATGTAAATAACAATCTATTTATTATTTTATTGAAATTGCCATGAATGTTCAAGGAAATGGGATACAACAGTTTTTCTTTCATTCTTTTATCCCCCACCCCCCCAGTTTCCAAATCATGATTGAAAACATTAAGATTCTACCGTCAGCATTCTTACTGTTTTTCTTTATGCAGATTAACAATCTTTTCTTATTTTATTGAAATTTCCATGAAAGTTCAAGGAAATGGGATACAACAGTTTTTCTTTCTTTCTTTTATCCCCCCACACCCCCCAGCTTCCCAATCATGGTTGACAACATTAATATTCTATCTTCTGCATTCTTACTCTTTTTCTCTATGCAGATTAACAATCTTTTTATTATTTTATTGAAATTTCCATGAGTGTTCAAGGAAATGGGATACAACACTTCTTCTTTCTTTCTATCATCCCCCAACCCAACCAGCTTCCAAATCATGGTTGACAACATTAATATTCTATCTTCTGCATTCTTACTATTTTTCTTTATGCAGATTACCAATCTTTTTATTATTTTATTGAAATTTCCATGAATGTTCAAGGAAATGGGATACAACAGTTTTTCTTACATTCTTTTATCCCCCACCCCCCCAGCTTCCCAACATGATTGAAAACATTCATATTCTACCTTCTGCATTCTTACTGTTTTTCTCTATGCAGATTAACAATCTTTTATTATTTTATTGAAATTTCCATGAATGTTCAAGGAAATGGTATACAACACTTTTTCTTTCTTTCTTTTATCCCCCACCCCCGCAAGCTTCCAAATCATGGTTGACAACATGAACATTCTATCTCCTGCATTCTTACTCTTTTTCTTTATGCTGATTAACAATCTTTTATTATTTTATTGAAATTTCCATGAATGTTCAAGGAAATGGGATACAACAGTTTTTCTTTCTTTCTTTTATCCCCCACGCTCCAAGCTTCCCAATCATGGTTGACAACATTAATATTCTATCTACTGCATAATTACTCTTTTTCTTTATGCAGATTAACAATCTTTTTATTATTTTATTGAACTTTCCATGAATGTTCAAGGAAATGGTATACAACTGTTTTTCTTTCTTTCTTTTATCCACCACTCCCCCCCAGTTTACAAATCATGGTTGAAAACATTAACATCCTATCTCCTGCATTCTTATTCTTTTTCTTTATGCAGATTAACAATCTTTTATTATTTTTTTGAAATTTCCATGAATGTTCAAGGAAATGGGATAGAACAGTTTTTTTTTTCTTTCTTTCATCCCCCACCCTCCCAGCTTCCATATCAAGGTTGACAACATAATATTGTATCTTCTGCCTTCATACTCTTTTTCTTTATGCATTTAACAATCTTGTCATTATTTTACTGAAATTTCATGAATGTTCAAGGAAATGGGATACAACATTTTCTCTTTCTTTCTTTCATCCCCCACTCCCCAAGCTTCCAAATCATGGTTGACAACATTAATATTCTATCTTCTGCATTCTTACTCTTTTTCGTTATGCAGATTAACTATCTTTTTATTATTTTATTGAAATTTCCATGAATGTTCAAGGAAATGGGATACAACAGTTTTTCTTACTTTCTTTTATCCCCCACACCCCCAGCTTCCAAATCATGGTTGACAACATTAATATTCTACCTTCTGCATTCTTACACTTTTTCTTTATGCAGACTAACAATCTTTTTATTATTTTATTGAAATTTCCATGAATGTTCAAGGAAATGTGATACAACATTATGTCTTTCTTTCTTTCATCCCGCACGCCCCCAGCTTCCAAATCGTGGTTGACAATATTAATATTCAATGTTCTGCATTCTTACACTTTTTCTTTATGCAGATTAACAATTTTTTATTATTTTATTGAAATTTCCATGAATGTTCAAGGAAATGGGATACAAAGGTTTTTCTTACTTTCTTTTATCCCCCACACCCCTAGCTTCCAAATGATGCTTGACAACATTAATATTATATCTTGTGCATTCTTACACTTTTTCTTTATGCAGACTAACAATCTTTTTATTATTTTATTGAAATTTCCATGAATGTTCAAGGAAATGTGATACAACATTATTTCTTTCTTTCTTTCATCCCGCACGCAACCAGCTTCCAAATCGTGATTTACAATATTAATATTCAATGTTCTGCATTCTTACACTTTTTCTTTATGCAGATTAACAATTTTTTATTATTTTATTGAAATTTCCATGAATGTTCAAGGAAATGGGATACAACAGTTTTTCTTTCTTTCTTTCATCCCCCTACACCCCCAGCTTCCAAATCATTGTTGACAACATTAATATTCCATCTTCTGCATTCTTACTCTTTTTCTTTATGCAGATTAACAATCTTTTATTATTTTATTGAAATTTCCATGAAAGTTCAAGGAAATGGGATACAACAGTTTTTCTTTCTTTCTTTTATCCCCCAACACGCCCCAGCTTCCCAATCATGGTTGACAACATTAATATTCTATCTTCTGCATTCTTACTCTTTTTCTCTGTGCAGATTAACAATCTTTTTATTATTTTATTGAAATTTCCATGAATGTTCAAGGAAATGGGATACAACAGTTTTTCTTTCTTTCTTTTATCCCGCACAACTCCCCAGATTCTAAATCATTGTTGACAACATTAACATACAATCTTCTGCACTCTTAATCTTTTTCATTATGCAGATTAACAATCTTTTTATTATTTTATTGAAATTTCCATGAATGTTCAAGGAAATGGGATACAACATTTTTTCTTTCTTTCTTTTACCCTCCAGCGCCCCCAGCTAACAAATCATGGTTGACAACATTAATATTCTATCTTCTGCATTCTTACTCTTTTTCTCTATGCAGATTAACAATCTTTTTATTATTGTATTGAAATTTCCATGAATGTTCAAGGAAATGGGATACAACAGTTTTTCTTTCTTTCTTTTATCCCCCACCCCACCAGCTTCCAAATCATGGTTCACAACACTAATATTCTATCTTCTGCATTCTTACACTTTTTCTTTATGTATATTAACAATCTTTTTATTATTTTATTGAAATTTCCATGAATGTTCAAGGAAATGGGATACAACACTTCTTCTTTCTTTCTATCATCCCCCAACCCAACCAGGTTCCAAATCATGGTTGACAACATTAATATTCTATCTTCTGCATTCTTACTATTTTTCTTTATGCAGATTACCAATCTTTTTATTATTTTATTGAAATTTCCATGAATGTTCAAGGAAATGGGATACAACAGTTTTTCTTTCATTCTTTTATCCCCCACCCCCCCAGCTTCCCAACATGATTGAAAACATTCATATTCTACCTTGTGCATTCTTAGTGTTTTTCTCTATGCAGATTAACAATCTTTTATTATTTTATTGAAATTTCCTTGAATGTTCAAGGAAATGGTATACAACTGTTTTTCTTTCTTTCTTTTATCCCCCACTCCCCCCCAGTTTACAAATCATGGTTGAAAACATTAACATCCTATCTCCTGCATTCTTATTCTTTTTCTTTATGCAGATTAACAATCTTTTATTATTTTTTTGAAATTTCCATGAATGTTCAAGGAAATGGGATAGAACGGTTTTTTTTTCTTTCTTTCATCCCCCACCCTCCCAGCTTCCATATCAAGGTTGACAACATAATATTGTATCTTCTGCCTTCATACTCTTTTTCTTTATGCATTTAACAATCTTGTCATTATTTTACTGAAATTTCATGAATGTTCAAGGAAATGGGATACAACATTTTCTCTTTCTTTCTTTCATCCCCCACTCCCCAAGCTTCCAAATCATGGTTGACAACATTAATATTCTATCTTCTGCATTCTTACTCTTTTTCGTTATGCAGATTAACTATCTTTTTATTATTTTATTGAAATTTCCATGAATGTTCAAGGAAATGGGATACAACAGTTTTTCTTACTTTCTTTTATCCCCCACACCCCCAGCTTCCAAATCATGGTTGACAACATTAATATTCTACCTTCTGCATTCTTACACTTTTTCTTTATGCAGACTAACAATCTTTTTATTATTTTATTGAAATTTCCATGAATGTTCAAGGAAATGGGATACAACATTA
Organism: Cynocephalus volans; assembly: GCF_027409185.1. Lineage (NCBI taxonomy): Eukaryota > Metazoa > Chordata > Mammalia > Dermoptera > Cynocephalidae > Cynocephalus > Cynocephalus volans. Next base: position 61,160,255 of record NC_084463.1, on the reverse strand, counting down.
TGTCTTTCTTTCTTTCATCCCGCACGCCCCCAGCTTCCAAATCGTGGTTGACAATATTAATATTCAATGTTCTGCATTCTTACACTTTTTCTTTATGCAGATTAACAATTTTTTATTATTTTATTGAAATTTCCATGAATGTTCAAGGAAATGGGATACAACGGTTTTTCTTTCTTTCTTTTATCCCCCACTCCCACAGCTTCCAAAACATGGTTGACAACATTAATATTCTATCTTCTGCATTCTTACTCTTTTTCTCTATGCAGATTAACAATCTTTTTATTATTTTATTGAAATTTCCGTGAATTTTCAAGGAAATGGGATACAACAGTTTTTCTTTCTTTCTTTTATCCCGCACAACCCCCCAGCTTCCAAATGATTGTTGACAACATTAACATTCTATCTTCTGCATTCTTACACTTTTTCTTTATGTAAATAACAATCTATTTATTATTGTATTGAAATTTCCATGAATGTTCAAGGAAATGGGATACAACATTTTTTCTTTCTTTCTTTTATCCTCCAGCGCCCCCAGCTTCCAAATCATGGTTGACAACATTAATATTCTCTCTTCTGCATTCTTACTCTTTTTCTCTATGCAGATTAACAATCTTTTTATTATTGTATTGAAATTTCCATGAATGTTCAAGGAAATGGGATACAACAGTTTTTCTGTCTTTCTTTTATCCCTCATAACCCCCCAGATTCCAAATCATTGTTGACAACATTAACATTCTATCTTCGTCATTCTTACTCTTTTTCTCTATGCAGATTTAGAATCTCTTTATTATTTTATTGAAATTTCAATGAATGTTCATAGAACTGTGACACAAGAGTTTTTCTTTCTTTCTTTTATCCCCCACCCCAACAGCTTCCAAATATTGGTTCCCAACACTAATATTCTATCTTCTGCATTCTTACACTTTTTCTTTATGCATATTAACAATCTTTTTATTATTTTATTGAAATTTCCATGAATGTTCAAGGAAATGGGATACAACAGTTTTTCTTTCATTCTTTTATCCCCCACCCCCCCAGCTTCCAAATCATGATTGAAAACATTAATATTCTACCTTCCGCATTCTTACTGTTTTTCTTTATGCAGATTAACAATCTTTTCTTATTTTATTGAAATTTCCATGAAAGTTCAAGGAAATGGGATACAACAGTTTTTCTTTCTTTCTTTTATCCCCCCACACCCCCCAGCTTCCCAATCATGGTTGACAACATTAATATTCTATCTTCTGCATTCTTACTCTTTTTCTTTATGCAGATGAACAATCTTTTTATTATTTTAATGAAATTTCCATGAATGTTCAAGGAAATGGAATACAACAGTTTTTCTTTCTTTCTTTTATCCCCCACCACCTCCCACCTTCCAAATCATGGTGGGCAACAGTAATATTCAATCTTGTGCATTCTTACACTTTTACTTTATGCAGATTAACAATCTTTTTATTATTTTATTAAAATTTCCATGAATGTTCATGGAAATTGGATACAACAGTTTTTCTTACTTTCTTTTATCCCCCACCCCCCTAGCTTCCAAATGATACTTGACAACATTAATATTATATCTTGTGCATTCTTACACTTTTTCTTTATGCAGATTAACAATTTTTTATTATTTTATTGAAATTTCCATGAATGTTCAAGGAAATGGGATACAACAGTTTTTCTTTCTTTCTTTCATCCCCCTACACCCCCAGCTTCCAAATCATTGTTGACAACATTAATATTCCATCTTCTGCATTCTTACTCTTTTTCTTTATGCAGATTAACAATCTTTTATTATTTTATTGAAATTTCCATGAAAGTTCAAGGAAATGGGATACAACACTTCTTCTTTCTTTCTATCATCCCCCAACCCAACCAGCTTCCAAATCATGGTTGACAACATTAATATTCTATCTTCTGCATTCTTACTCTTTTTCTCTATGTATATTAACAATCTTTTTATTATTTTATTGAAATTTCCATGAATGTTCAAGGAAATGGGATACAACATTATGTCTTTCTTTCTTTCATCCCGCACGCCCCCAGCTTCCAAATCGTGGTTGACAATATTAATATTCAATGTTCTGCATTCTTACACTTTTTCTTTATGCAGATTAACAATTTTTTATTATTTTATTGAAATTTCCATGAATGTTCAAGGAAATGGGATACAACGGTTTTTCTTTCTTTCTTTTATCCCCCACTCCCACAGCTTCCAAAACATGGTTGACAACATTAATATTCTATCTTCTGCATTCTTACTCTTTTTCTCTATGCAGATTAACAATCTTTTTATTATTTTATTGAAATTTCCGTGAATTTTCAAGGAAATGGGATACAACAGTTTTTCTTTCTTTCTTTTATCCCGCACAACCCCCCAGCTTCCAAATGATTGTTGACAACATTAACATTCTATCTTCTGCATTCTTACACTTTTTCTTTATGTAAATAACAATCTATTTATTATTGTATTGAAATTTCCATGAATGTTCAAGGAAATGGGATACAACATTTTTTCTTTCTTTCTTTTATCCTCCAGCGCCCCCAGCTTCCAAATCATGGTTGACAACATTAATATTCTCTCTTCTGCATTCTTACTCTTTTTCTCTATGCAGATTAACAATCTTTTTATTATTGTATTGAAATTTCCATGAATGTTCAAGGAAATGGGATACAACAGTTTTTCTGTCTTTCTTTTATCCCTCATAACCCCCCAGATTCCAAATCATTGTTGACAACATTAACATTCTATCTTCGTCATTCTTACTCTTTTTCTCTATGCAGATTTAGAATCTCTTTATTATTTTATTGAAATTTCAATGAATGTTCATAGAACTGTGACACAAGAGTTTTTCTTTCTTTCTTTTATCCCCCACCCCAACAGCTTCCAAATATTGGTTCCCAACACTAATATTCTATCTTCTGCATTCTTACACTTTTTCTTTATGCATATTAACAATCTTTTTATTATTTTATTGAAATTTCCATGAATGTTCAAGGAAATGGGATACAACAGTTTTTCTTTCATTCTTTTATCCCCCACCCCCCCAGCTTCCAAATCATGATTGAAAACATTAATATTCTACCTTCCGCATTCTTACTGTTTTTCTTTATGCAGATTAACAATCTTTTCTTATTTTATTGAAATTTCCATGAAAGTTCAAGGAAATGGGATACAACAGTTTTTCTTTCTTTCTTTTATCCCCCCACACCCCCCAGCTTCCCAATCATGGTTGACAACATTAATATTCTATCTTCTGCATTCTTACTCTTTTTCTTTATGCAGATGAACAATCTTTTTATTATTTTAATGAAATTTCCATGAATGTTCAAGGAAATGGAATACAACAGTTTTTCTTTCTTTCTTTTATCCCCCACCACCTCCCACCTTCCAAATCATGGTTGGCAACAGTAATATTCAATCTTGTGCATTCTTACACTTTTACTTTATGCAGATTAACAATCTTTTTATTATTTTATTAAAATTTCCATGAATGTTCATGGAAATTGGATACAACAGTTTTTCTTACTTTCTTTTATCCCCCACCCCCCTAGCTTCCAAATGATACTTGACAACATTAATATTATATCTTGTGCATTCTTACACTTTTTCTTTATGCAGATTAACAATTTTTTATTATTTTATTGAAATTTCCATGAATGTTCAAGGAAATGGGATACAACAGTTTTTCTTTCTTTCTTTCATCCCCCTACACCCCCAGCTTCCAAATCATTGTTGACAACATTAATATTCCATCTTCTGCATTCTTACTCTTTTTCTTTATGCAGATTAACAATCTTTTATTATTTTATTGAAATTTCCATGAAAGTTCAAGGAAATGGGATACAACACTTCTTCTTTCTTTCTATCATCCCCCAACCCAACCAGCTTCCAAATCATGGTTGACAACATTAATATTCTATCTTCTGCATTCTTACTCTTTTTCTCTATGTATATTAACAATCTTTTTATTATTTTATTGAAATTTCCATGAATGTTCAAGGAAATGGGATACAACACTTCTTCTTTCTTTCTATCATCCCCCAACCCAACCAGCTTCCAAATCATGATTGAAAACATTAATATTCTACCGTCAGCATTCTTACTGTTTTTCTTTATGCAGATTAACAATCTTTTCTTATTTTATTGAAATTTCCATGAAATTCAAGGAAATGGGATACAACAGTTTTTCTTTCTTTCTTTTATCCCCCCACACCCCCCAGCTTCCCAATCATGGTTGACAACATGAACATTCTATCTCCTGCATTCTTACTCTTTTTCTTTATGCAGATTAACAATCTTTTATTATTTTTTTGAAATTTCCATGAATGTTCAAGGAAATGGGATGCAACAGTTTTTCTTTCTTTCTTTCATCCCCCTACCCCCCCCAGGTTCCAAATCATGGTTGACAACATTAATATTCCATCTTCTGCATTCTTACTATTTTTCTTTATGCAGATTAACAATCTTTTATTATTTTATTGAAATTTCCATGAATGTTCAAGGAAATGGGATACAACAGTTTTTCTTTCTTTCTTTTATCCCCCAACACGCCCCAGCTTCCCAATCATGGTTGACAACATTAATATTCTATCTTCTGCATTCTTACTCTTTTTCTCTGTGCAGATTAACAATCTTTTTATTGTTGTATTGAAATTTCCATGAATGTTCAAGGAAATGGGATAAAACAGTTTTTCTTTCTTTCTTTTATCCCGCACAACCCCCCAGATTCCAAATCATTGTTGACAACATTATCATTCTATCTTCGTCATTCTTACTCTTTTTCTCTATGCAGATTAAGAATCTTTTTATTATTTTATTGAAATTTCCATGAATGTTCAAGGAAATGGGATACAACACTTTTTCTTTCTTTCTATCATCCCCCAACCCCACCAGCTTCCAAATCATGGTTGACAACATTAATATTCTATCTTCTGCATTCTTACTCTTTTTCTTTACGCAGAATAACAATCTTTTTATTATTGTATTGAAATATCCATGAATGTTCAAGGAAATGGAATACAACAGTTTTTCTTTCTTTCTTTTATCCCCCACCCCAACAGCTTCCAAGTCATGGTTGACAACATGAACATTCTATCTCCTGCATTCTTACTCTTTTTCTTTATGCAGATTAACAATCTTTTATTATTTTTTTGAAATTTCCATGAATGTTCAAGGAAATGGGATGCAACAGTTTTTCTTTCTTTCTTTCATCCCCCTACCCCCCCAGGTTCCAAATCATGGTTGACAACATTAATATTCCATCTTCTGCATTCTTACTATTTTTCTTTATGCAGATTAACAATCTTTTATTATTTTATTGAAATTTCCATGAATGTTCAAGGAAATGGGATACAACAGTTTTTCTTTCTTTCTTTTATCCCCCAACACGCCCCAGCTTCCCAATCATGGTTGACAACATTAATATTCTATCTTCTGCATTCTTACTCTTTTTCTCTGTGCAGATTAACAATCTTTTTATTATTTTATTGAAATTTCCATGAATGTTCAAGGAAATGGGATACAACAGTTTTTCTTTCTTTCTTTTATCCCCCACAACCCCCCAGCTTCTAAAACATGGTTGACAACATTAATATTCTATCTTCTGCATTCTTACTCTTTTTCTTTATGCAGATTAACAATCTTTTTATTATTGTATTGAAATTTCCATGAATGTTCAAGGAAATGGGATACAACAGTTTTTCTTTCTTTCTTTTATCCCCCATCCCCGCCAGCTTCCAAATCATGGTTGACAACATGAACATTCTATCTCCTGCATTCTTACTCTTTTTCTTTATGCAGATTAACAATCTTATATTATTTTTTCGAAATTTCCATGAATGTTCAAGGAAATGGGATACAACAGTTTTTTTTTCTTTCTTTCATCCCCCACCCTCCCAGCTTCCAAATCGTGGTTGAAAATATTAATATTCAATCTTCTGTATTCTTACACTTTTTCTTTATGTAAATAACAATCCATTTATTATTTTATTGAAATTTCCATGAATGTCCAAGGAAATGGGATACAACATTTTTTCTTTCTTTCTTTAATCCCCCAGGCCCCCAGCTTCCAAATCGTGGTTGACAACATTAATATTCAATCTTCGGCATTCTTACACTTTTTCTTTATGCAGTTGAACAATCTTTTTATTATTTTAATGAAATTTCCATGAATGTTCAAGGAAATTGGATACAACAGTTTTTCTTTCTTTCTTTTATCCCCCACTTGCCCGCAGCTTCTAATTCATGGTTGAAAACATTAATATTCTATCTTCTGCATTCTTACTCTTTTTGGTTATGCAGATTAACTATCTTTTTATTATTTTATTTAAATTTCCATGAATGTTCAAGGAAATGGGATACAACACTTCTTCTTTCTTTCTATCATCCCCCAACCCAACCAGCTTCCAAATCATGGTTGACAACATTAATATTCTATCTTCTGCATTCTTACTCTTTTTCTCTATGTATATTAACAATCTTTTTATTATTTTATTGAAATTTCCATGAATGTTCAAGGAAATGGGATACAACACTTCTTCTTTCTTTCTATCATCCCCCAACCCAACCAGCTTCCAAATCATGATTGAAAACATTAATATTCTACCGTCAGCATTCTTACTGTTTTTCTTTATGCAGATTAACAATCTTTTCTTATTTTATTGAAATTTCCATGAAATTCAAGGAAATGGGATACAACAGTTTTTCTTTCTTTCTTTTATCCCCCCACACCCCCCAGCTTCCCAATCATGGTTGACAACATGAACATTCTATCTCCTGCATTCTTACTCTTTTTCTTTATGCAGATTAACAATCTTTTATTATTTTTTTGAAATTTCCATGAATGTTCAAGGAAATGGGATGCAACAGTTTTTCTTTCTTTCTTTCATCCCCCTACCCCCCCAGGTTCCAAATCATGGTTGACAACATTAATATTCCATCTTCTGCATTCTTACTATTTTTCTTTATGCAGATTAACAATCTTTTATTATTTTATTGAAATTTCCATGAATGTTCAAGGAAATGGGATACAACAGTTTTTCTTTCTTTCTTTTATCCCCCAACACGCCCCAGCTTCCCAATCATGGTTGACAACATTAATATTCTATCTTCTGCATTCTTACTCTTTTTCTCTGTGCAGATTAACAATCTTTTTATTGTTGTATTGAAATTTCCATGAATGTTCAAGGAAATGGGATAAAACAGTTTTTCTTTCTTTCTTTTATCCCGCACAACCCCCCAGATTCCAAATCATTGTTGACAACATTATCATTCTATCTTCGTCATTCTTACTCTTTTTCTCTATGCAGATTAAGAATCTTTTTATTATTTTATTGAAATTTCCATGAATGTTCAAGGAAATGGGATACAACACTTTTTCTTTCTTTCTATCATCCCCCAACCCCACCAGCTTCCAAATCATGGTTGACAACATTAATATTCTATCTTCTGCATTCTTACTCTTTTTCTTTACGCAGAATAACAATCTTTTTATTATTGTATTGAAATATCCATGAATGTTCAAGGAAATGGGATACAACAGTTTTTCTTTCTTTCTTTTATCCCCCACCCCAACAGCTTCCAAGTCATGGTTGACAACATGAACATTCTATCTCCTGCATTCTTACTCTTTTTCTTTATGCAGATTAACAATCTTTTATTATTTTTTTGAAATTTCCATGAATGTTCAAGGAAATGGGATGCAACAGTTTTTCTTTCTTTCTTTCATCCCCCTACCCCCCCAGGTTCCAAATCATGGTTGACAACATTAATATTCCATCTTCTGCATTCTTACTATTTTTCTTTATGCAGATTAACAATCTTTTATTATTTTATTGAAATTTCCATGAATGTTCAAGGAAATGGGATACAACAGTTTTTCTTTCTTTCTTTTATCCCCCAACACGCCCCAGCTTCCCAATCATGGTTGACAACATTAATATTCTATCTTCTGCATTCTTACTCTTTTTCTCTGTGCAGATTAACAATCTTTTTATTATTTTATTGAAATTTCCATGAATGTTCAAGGAAATGGGATACAACAGTTTTTCTTTCTTTCTTTTATCCCCCACAACCCCCCAGCTTCTAAAACATGGTTGACAACATTAATATTCTATCTTCTGCATTCTTACTCTTTTTCTTTATGCAGATTAACAATCTTTTTATTATTGTATTGAAATTTCCATGAATGTTCAAGGAAATGGGATACAACAGTTTTTCTTTCTTTCTTTTATCCCCCATCCCCGCCAGCTTCCAAATCATGGTTGACAACATGAACATTCTATCTCCTGCATTCTTACTCTTTTTCTTTATGCAGATTAACAATCTTATATTATTTTTTTGAAATTTCCATGAATGTTCAAGGAAATGGGATACAACAGTTTTTTTTTCTTTCTTTCATCCCCCACCCTCCCAGCTTCCAAATCGTGGTTGAAAATATTAATATTCAATCTTCTGTATTCTTACACTTTTTCTTTATGTAAATAACAATCCATTTATTATTTTATTGAAATTTCCATGAATGTCCAAGGAAATGGGATACAACATTTTTTCTTTCTTTCTTTAATCCCCCAGGCCCCCAGCTTCCAAATCGTGGTTGACAACATTAATATTCAATCTTCGGCATTCTTACACTTTTTCTTTATGCAGTTGAACAATCTTTTTATTATTTTAATGAAATTTCCATGAATGTTCAAGGAAATTGGATACAACAGTTTTTCTTTCTTTCTTTTATCCCCCACTTGCCCGCAGCTTCTAATTCATGGTTGAAAACATTAATATTCTATCTTCTGCATTCTTACTCTTTTTGGTTATGCAGATTAACTATCTTTTTATTATTTTATTTAAATTTCCATGAATGTTCAAGGAAATGGGATACAACAGTTTTTCTTACTTTCTTTTATCCCCCACCCCCCCCCAGCTTCCAAATCATGGTTGACAACATTAATATTCTATCTTCTGCATTCTTACACTTTTTCTTTATGCAGACTAACAATCTTTTTATTATTTTATTGAAATTTCCATGAATGTTCAAGGAAATGGGATACAACAGTTTTTCTTTCTTTCTTTTATCCCGCACAACCCCCCAGCTTCCAAATCATTGTTGACAACATTAACATTCTATCTTCTGCATTCTTACACTTTTTCTTTATGTAAATAACAATCTATTTATTATTTTATTGAAATTTCCATGAATGTCCAAGGAAATGGGATACAACATTTTTTCTTTCTTTCTTTTATCCCCCATGCCCCCAGCTTCCAAATCGTGGTTGACAACATTAATATTCAATCTTCGGCATTCTTACACTTTTTCTTTATGCAGATGAACAATCTTTTTATTATTTTAATGAAATTTCCATGAATGTTCAAGGAAATGGGATAAAAAAGTTTTTCTTTCTTTCTTTTATCGCCCACCCCCGCCAGCTTCCAAATCATGGTTGACAACATTAACATTCTATCTCCTGCATTCTTACTCTTTTTCTCTGTGCAGATTAACAATCTTTTTATTATTTTATTGAAATTTCCATGAGTGTTCAAGGAAATGGGATACAACAGTTTTTCTTTCTTTCTTTTATCCCGCACAACCCCCCAGATTCCAAATCATTGTTGACAACATTAACATTCAATCTACTGCATTCTTAATCTTTTTCGTTATGCAGATTAACAATCTTTTTATTATTTTATTGAAATTTCCATGAATGTTCAAGGAAATGGTATACAACTGTTTTTCTTTCTTTCTTTTATCCCCCACTGCCCCCCAGTTTACAAATCATGGTTGACAACATTAATATTCGATCTTCTGCATTCTTACTCTTTTTCTTTATGCAGATTAACAATCTTTTTATTATTTTATTGAAATTTCCATGAATGTTCAAGGAAATGGGATACAACAGTTTTTCTTTCTTTCTTTTATCCAGCACCCCTGACATCTTCCAAATCATGGTTGACAACATTAATATTCAATCTTCTGCATTCTTGCACTTTTACTTTATGCAGATTAACAATCTTTTTCTTATTTTATTGAAATTTCCATGAATATTCCAGTAAAGGGGATACAACAGTTTTTCTTTCTTTCTTTTATCCTCCAGCGCCCCCAGCTTCCAAATCATGGTTGACAACATTAATATTCTATCTTCTGCATTCTTACTCTTTTTCTTTATGCAGATTAACAATCTTTTTATTATTTTATTGTACTTTCCATGAATGTTCAAGGAAATGGTATACAACAGTTTTTCTTTCATTCTTTTATCCCCCACCCCCCCAAGCTTCCAAATCATGGTTGACAAGATTAATAGTCTATCTTCTGCATTCTTACACTTTTACTTTATGCAGATTAACAATCTTTTTATTATTTTATTAAAATTTCCATGAATGTTCAAGGAAATTGGATACAACAGTTTTCTTTCTTTCTTTTTTCCCCCACCTGCCGGCAGCTTCTAATTCATGGTTGACAACATTAATATTCTATCTTCTGCATTCTTACTCTCTTTCTTTATGCAGATTAACAATCTTTTTATTATTTTATTGAAATTTCCATGAATGTTCAAGGAAATGGGATACAACAGTTTTTCTTTCTTTCTTTCACCCCCCCCCCCCAGCTTCCAAATCATGGTTGACAACATAATGTTGTATCTTCTCCCTTCATACTCTTTTTCTTTATGCATTTAACAACCTTGTCATTATTTTATTGAAATTTCATGAATGTTCAAGGAAATGGGATACAACATTTTCTCTTTCTTTCTTTTATCCCCCACTCCCCAAGCTTCCAAATCATGGTTGACAACATTAATATTCTATCTTCTGCATTCTTACTCTTTTTCTTTATGCAGATTACCAATCTTTTTAATATTTTATTGAAATTTCCATGAATGTTCAAGGAAATGGTATACAACACTTTTTCTTTCTTTCTTTTATCCCCCACCACTCACCACCTTCCAAATCATGGTTGACAACATTAATATTCAATCTTCTGTATTCTTACACTTTTTCTTTATGTAAATAACAATCTATTTATTATTTTATTGAAATTTCCATGAATGTCCAAGGAAATGGGATACAACATTTTTTCTTTCTTTCTTTTATCCGCCACGCCCCCAGCTTCCAAATCTTGGTTGACAACATTAATATTCAATCTTCGGCATTCTTAAACTTTTTCTTTATGCAGATGAACAATCTTTTTATTATTTTAATGAAATTTCCATGAATGTTCAAGGAAATGGAATACAACAGTTTTTCTTTCTTTCTTTTTTCCCCAACCACCTCCCACCTTCCAAATCATGGTTGGCAACAGTAATATTCAATCTTGTGCATTCTTACACTTTTACTTTATGCAGATTAAAAATCTTTTTATTATTTTATTAAAATTTCCATGAATGTTCAAGGAAATTGGATACAACAGTTTTTCTTACTTTCTTTTATCCCCCACACCCCCCAGCTTCCAAATCAAGTTTGACAACATTAATATTCTATCTTCTGCATTCTTACACTTTTTCTTTATGCAGACTAACAATCTTTTTATTATTTTATTGAAATTTCCATGAATGTTCAAGGAAATGTGATACAACATTATTTCCTACTTTCTTTCATCCCGCACGCCCCCAGCTTCCAAATCGTGGTTGACAATATTAATATTCAATGTTCTGCATTCTTACACTTTTTCTTTGTGCAGATTAACAATTTTTTATTATTTTATTGAAATTTCTATGAATGTTCAAGGAAATGGGATGCAACAGTTTTTCTTTCTTTCTTTCATCCCCCTACCCCCCCAGCTTCCAAATCATGGTTGACAACATTAATATTCCATCTTCTGCATTCTTACTCTTTTTCTTTATGCAGATTAACAATCTTTTATTATTTTATTGAAATTTCCATGAATGTTCAAGGAAATGTGATACAACAGTTTATCTTTCTTTCTTTTATCCCGCACAACCCCCCAGATTCCAAATCATTGTTGACAACATTAACATTCAATCTTCTGCATTCTTAATCTTTTTCTTTATGCAGATTAACAATCTTTTATTATTTTATTGAAATTTCCATGAATGTTCAAGGAAATGGGATACAACATTTTTTCTTTCTTTCTTTTATCCTCCAGCGCCCCCAGCTTCCAAATCATTGTTGACAACATTAATATTGTATCTTCTGCATTCTTACTCTTTTTCTCTATGCAGATTAACAATCTTTTTATTATTGTATTGAAATTTCCATGAATGTTCAAGGAAATGGGATAAAACAGTTTTTCTTTCTTTCTTTTATCCCGCACAACCCCCCAGATTCCAAATCATTGTTGACAACATTAACATTCTATCTTCGTCATTCTTACTCTTTTTCTCTATGCAGATTAAGAATCTTTTTATTATTTTATTGAAATTTCCATGAATGTTCAAGGAAATGGGATACAACACTTTTTTTTCTTTCTATCATCCCCCAACCCCACCAGCTTCCAAATCATGGTTGACAACATTAATATTCTACCTTCTGCATTCTTACTGTTTTTCTTTATGCAGATTAACAATCTTTTCTTATTTTATTGAAATTTCCATGAATGTTCAAGGAAATGGGATACAACACTTTTTCTTTCTTTCTTTTATCCCCCACCCCCGCCAGCTTCCAAATAATGGTTGACAACATGAACATTCTATCTCCTGCATTCTTACTCTTTTTCTTCATGCAGATTAACAATCTTTTATTATTTTATTGAAATTTCCATGAATGTTCAAGGAAATGGGATACAACAGTTTTTCTTTCTTTCTTTTATCCCCCACGCTCCAAGCTTCCAAATCATGGTTGACAAGATTAATGGTCTATCTTCTGCATTCTTACAATTTTTCTTTATGCAGAATAACAATCTTTTTATTATTTTACTGAAATTTCCATGAATGTTCAAGGAAATGGGATACAACAGTTGTTCTTTCTTTCTTTTATCCAGCACCCCCGCCATCTTCCAAATCATGGTTGACAACATTAATATTCTATCTTCTGCATTCTTACTCTTTTTCTTTATGCAGATCAACAATCTTTTTATTATTTTATTGAAATTTCTATGAATGTTCAAGGAAATGGGATGCAACAGTTTTTCTTTCTTTCTTTCATCCCCCTACCCCCCCAGCTTCCAAATCATGGTTGACAACATTAATATTCCATCTTCTGCATTCTTACACTTTTTCTTTATGCAGATTAACAATCTTTTATTATTTTATTGAAATTTCCATGAATGTTCAAGGAAATGTGATACAACAGTTTATCTTTCTTTCTTTTATCCCGCACAACCCCCCAGATTCCAAATCATTGTTGACAACATTAACATTCAATCTTCTGCATTCTTAATCTTTTTCTTTATGCAGATTAACAATCTTTTATTATTTTATTGAAATTTCCATGAATGTTCAAGGAAATGGGATACAACATTTTTTCTTTCTTTCTTTTATCCTCCAGCGCCCACAGCTTCCAAATCATTGTTGACAACATTAATATTCTATCTTCTGCATTCTTACTCTTTTTCTCTATGCAGATTAACAATCTTTTTATTATTGTATTGAAATTTCCATGAATGTTCAAGGAAATGGGATAAAACAGTTTTTCTTTCTTTCTTTTATCCCGCACAACCCCCCAGATTCCAAATCATTGTTGACAACATTAACATTCTATCTTCGTCATTCTTACTCTTTTTCTCTATGCAGATTAAGAATCTTTTTATTATTTTATTGAAATTTCCATGAATGTTCAAGGAAATGGGATAAAACACTTTTTCTTTCTTTCTATCATCCCCCAACCCCACCAGCTTCCAAGTCATGTTTGACAACATGAACATTCTATCTCCTGCATTCTTACTCTTTTTCTTTATGCAGATTAACAATCTTTTATTATTTTTTTGAAATTTCCATGAATGTTCAAGGAAATGGGATACAACAGTTTTTTTTTCTTTCTTTCATCCCCCACCCTCCCAGCTTCCAAATCATGGTTGACAACATAATATTGTATCTTCTGCCTTCATACTCTTTTTCTTTATGCATTTAACAATCTTGTCATTATTTTACTGAAATTTCATGAATGTTCAAGGAAATGGGATACAACATTTTCTCTTTCTTTCTTTCATCCCCCACTCCCCAAGATTCCAAATCATGGTTGACAACATTAATATTCTATCTTCTGCATTCTTACTCTTTTTCTTTATACAGATTACCAATCTTTTAAATATTTTATTGAAATTTCCATGAATGTTCAAGGAAATGGTATACAACAGTTTTTCTTTCTTTCTTTTATCCCCCACCACCCACCACCTTCCAAATCATGGTTGACAACATTAATATTCAATCTTCTGTATTCTTACACTTTTTCTTTATGTAAATAACAATCTATTTATTATTTTATTGAAATTTCCATGAATGTCCAAGGAAATGGGATACAACATTATTTCATTCTTTCTTTCATCCCCCTACCCCCCCAGCTTCCAAATCATGGTTGACAACATTAATATTCCATCTTCTGCATTCTTACTATTTTTCTTTATGCAGATTAACAATCTTTTATTATTTTATTGAAATTTCCATGAATGTTCAAGGAAATGGGATACAACAGTTTTTCTTTCTTTCTTTTATCCCCCACCCCCGCCAGCTTCCAAATCATGGTTGACAACATGAACATTCTATCTCCTGCATTCTTACTCTTTTTCTTTATGCAGATTAACAATCTTTTTATTATTGTATTGAAATTTCCATGAATGTTCAAGGAAATGGGATACAACAGTTTTTCTTTCTTTCTTTTATCCCCCACCCCCGCTAGCTTCCAAATCATGGTTGACAACATGAACATTCTATCTCCTGCATTCTTACTCTTTTTCTTTATGCAGATTAACAATCTTTTTATTATTGTATTGAAATTTCCATGAATGTTCAAGGAAATGGGATACAACAGTTTTTCTTTCTTTCTTTTATCCCCCACCCCCGCCAGCTTCCAAATCATGGTTGACAACATGAACATTCTATCTCCTGCATTCTTACTCTTTTTCTTTATGCAGATTAACAATCTTTTTATTATTGTATTGAAATTTCCATGAATGTTCAAGGAAATGGGATACAACAGTTTTTTTTTCTTTCTTTCATTCCCCACCCTCCCAGCTTCCAAATCGTGGTTGAAAATATTAATATTCAATCTTCTGTATTCTTACACTTTTTCTTTATGTAAATAACAATCTATTTATTATTTTGTTGAAATTTCCATGAATGTCCAAGGAAATGGGATACAACATTTTTTCTTTCTTTCTTTAATCACCCAGGCCCCCAGCTTCCAAATCGTGGTTGACAACATTAATATTCAATCTTCGGCATTCTTACACTTTTTCTTTATGCAGTTGAACAATCTTTTTATTATTTTAATGAAATTTCCATGAATGTTCAAGGAAATGGAATACAACTGTTTTTCTTTCTTTCTTTTATCTCCCACCAACTCCCACCTTCCAAATCATGGTTGGCAACAGTAATATTCAATCTTGTGCATTCTTACACTTTTACTTTATGCAGATTAACAATCTTTTTATTATTTTATTAAAATGTCCATGAATGTTCAAGGAAATTGGATACAACAGTTTTTCTTTCTTTCTTTTATCCCCCACTTGCCCGCAGCTTCTAATTCATGGTTGACAACATTAATATTCTATCTTCTGCATTTTTACCCTTTTTGGTTATGCAGATTAACTATCTTTTTATTATTTTATTGAAATTTCCATGAATGTTCAAGGAAATGGGATACAACAGTTTTTCTTACTTTCTTTTATCCCCCACGCCCCCCAGCTTCCAAATCATGGTTGACAACATTAATATTCTATCTTCTGCATTCTTACACTTTTTCTTTATGCAGACTAACAATCATTTTATTATTTTATTGAAATTTCCATGAATGTTCAAGGAAATTGGATACAACATTATTTCTTTCTTTCTTTCATCCCGCACGACCCCAGCTTCCAAATCGTGGTTGACAATATTAATATTCAATGTTCTGCATTCTTACACTTTTTCTTTATGCAGATTAACAATTTTTTATTATTTTATTGAAATTTCCATGAATGTTCAAGGAAATGCGATACAAAGGTTTTTCTTTCTTTCTTTCATCCCCCTACCCCCCCAGCTTCCAAATCATGGTTGACAACATTAATATTCCATCTTCTGCATTCTTACTCTTTTTCTCTGTGCAGACTAACAATCTTTTTATTATTTTATTGAAATTTCCATGAGTGTTCAAGGAAATGGGATACAACAGTTTTTCTTTCTTTCTTTTATCCCGCACAACCCCCCAGATTCCAAATCATTGTTGACAACATTAACATTCAATCTTCTGCATTCTTAATCTTTTTCGTTATGCAGATTAACAATCTTTTTATTATTTTATTGAAATTGCCATGAATGTTCAAGGAAATGGGATACAACATTTTTTCTTTCTTTCTTTTATCCTCCAGCGCCCCCAGCTTCCAAATCATGGTTGACAACATTAATATTCTATCTTCTGCATTCTTACTCTTTTTCTCTATGCAGATTAACAATCTTTTTATTATTGTATTGAAATTTCCATGAATGTTCAAGGAAATGGGATACAACAGTTTTTCTTTCTTTCTTTTATCCCTCATAACCCCCCAGATTCCAAATCATTGTTGACAACATTAACATTCTATCTTCGTCATTCTTACTCTTTTTCTCTATGCAGATTTAGAATCTCTTTATTATTTTATTGAAATTTCAATGAATGTTCATAGAAATGTGACACAAGAGTTTTTCTTTCTTTCTTTTATCCCCCACCCCAACAGCTTCCAATCTTGGTTCCCAACACTAATATTCTATCTTCTGCATTCTTACACTTTTTCTTTATGCATATTAACAATCTTTTTATTATTTTATTGAAATTTCCATGAATGTTCAAGGAAATGGGATACAACAGTTTTTCTTTCATTCTTTTATCCCCCACCCCCCAGCTTCCAAATCATGATTGAAAACATTAATATTCTACCTTCTGCATTCTTACTGTTTTTCTTTATGCAGATTAACAATCTTTTCTTATTTTATTGAAATTTCCATGAAAGTTCAAGGAAATGGGATACAACAGTTTTTCTTTCTTTCTTTTATCCCCCCACACCCCCCAGCTTCCCAATCATGGTTGACAACATTAATATTCTATCTTCTGCATTCTTACTCTTTTTCTCTATGCAGATTAACAATCTTTTTATTATTTTATTGAAATTTCCATGAATTTTCAAGGAAATTGGATACAACAGTTTTTCTTTCTTTCTTTTATCCCGCACAACCCCCCAGCTTCCAAATCATTGTTGACAACATTAACATTCTATCTTCTGCATTCTTACACTTTTTCTTTATGTAAATAACAATCTATTTATTATTTTATTGAAATTTCCATGAATGTCCAAGGAAATGGGATACAACATTTTTTCTTTCTTTCTTTTATCCCCCATGCCCCCAGCTTCCAAATCGTGGTTGACAACATTAATATTCAATCTTCGGCATTCTTACACTTTTTCTTTATGCAGATGAACAATCTTTTTATTATTTTAATGAAATTTCCACGAATGTTCAAGGAAATGGAATACAACAGTTTTTCTTTCTTTCTTTTATCCCCCACCACCTCCCACCTTCCAAATCATGGTTGGCAACAGTAATATTCAATCTTGTGCATTCTTACACTTTTACTTTATGCAGATTAACAATCTTTTTATTATTTTATTAAAATTTCCATGAATGTTCAAGGAAATTGGATACAACAGTTTTTCTTACTTTCTTTCAACCCCACCCCCCTAGCTTCCAAATGATGCTTGACAACATTAATATTATATCTTGTGCATTCTTACACTTTTTCTTTATGCAGACTAACAATCTTTTTATTATTTTTTTGAAATTTCCATTAATGTTCAAGGAAATGTGATACAACATTATTTATTTCTTTCTTTCATCCCGCACGCCCCCAGCTTCCAAATCGTGGTTGAGAATATTAATATTCAATGTTCTGCATTCTTACACTTTTTCTTTATGCAGATTAACAATTTTTTATTATTTTATTGAAATTTCCATGAATGTTCAAGGAAATGGGATACAACAGTTTTTCTTTCTTTCTTTCATCCCCCTACACCCCCAGCTTCCAAATCATTGTTGACAACATTAATATTCCATCTTCTGCATTCTTACTCTTTTTCTTTATGCAGATTAACAATCTTTTATTATTTTATTGAAATTTCCATGAAAGTTCAAGGAAATGGGATACAACAGTTTTTCTTTATTTCTTTTATCCCGCACAAACCCCAGAATCCAAATCATTGTTGACAACATTAACATTCAATCTTCTGCACTCTTAATCTTTTTCATTATGCAGATTAACAATCTTTTTATTATTTTATTGAAATTTCCATGAATGTTCAAGGAAATGGGATACAACAGTTTTTCTTTCTTTCTTTCATCCCCCTACACCCCCAGCTTCCAAATCATTGTTGACAACATTAATATTCTATCTTCTGCATTCTTACTCTTTTTCTCAATGCAGATTAACAATCTTTTTATTATTCTATTGAAATTTCCATGAATGTTCAAGGAAATGGGATACAACAGTTTTTCTTTCTTTCTTTTATCCCGCACAACCCCCCAGATTCCAAATCATTGTTGACAACATTAACATTCTATCTTCATCTTTCTTACTCTTTTTCTCTATGCAAATTAAGAATCTTTTTATTACTTTATTGAAATTTCCATGAATGTTCAAGGAAATGGGATACAACAGTTTTTCTTTCATTCTTTTATCCCCCACCCCCCCAGCTTCCAAATCATGATTGAAAACATTAATATTCTACCTTCTGCATTCTTACTGTTTTTCTTTATGCAGATTAACAATCTTTTCTAATTTTATTGAAATTTCCATGAATGTTCAAGGAAATGGGATACAACACTTTTTCTTTCTTTCTTTTATCCCCCAACCCCGCCAGCTTCCAAATCATTGTTGACAACATGAACATTCTATCTCCTGCATTCTTACTCTTTTTCTTTATGCAGATTAACAATCTTTTATTATTTTATTGAAATTTCCATGAATGTTCAAGGAAATGGGATACAACAGTTTTTCTTTCTTTCTTTTATCCCCCACGCTCCAAGCTTCCAAATCATGGTTGACAACATTAATATTCGATCTTCTGCATTCTTACTCTTTTTCTTTATGCAGATTACCAATCTTTTTATTATTTTATTGAACTTTCCATGAATGTTCAAGGAAATGGTATACAACAGTTTTTCTTTCATTCTTTTATCCCCCACCCCCCCAAGCTTCCAAATCATGGTTGACAAGATTAATAGTCTATCTTCGGCATTCTTACACTTTTACTTTATGCAGATTAACAATCTTTTTATTATTTTAATGAAATTTCCATGAATGTCCAAGGAAATGGGATACGACATTTTTTCTTTCTTTCTTTTATCCCCCACGCCCCCAGCTTCCAATTCGTGGTTGACAACATTAATATTCAATCTTCGGCATTCTTACTCTTTTTCTTTATGCAGATTAACAATCTTTTATTATTTTTTTGAAATTTCCATGAATGTTCAAGGAAATGGGATACAACAGTTTGTCTTTCTTTCTTTCATCCCCCACCCCCTCAGCTTCCAAATCATGGTTGACAACATAATATTGTATCTTCTGCCTTCATACTCGTTTTCTTTATGCATTTAACAATCTTGTCATTATTTTATTGAAATTTCATGAATGTTCAAGGAAATGGGATACAATATTTTCTCTTTCTTTCTTTTATCCCCCACTCCCCAAGCTTACAAATCATGGTTGACAACATGAATATTCTATCTTCTGCATTCTTACTCTGTTTCTTTATGCAGATTAACAATCGTTTTATTATTTTATTGAAATTTCCATGAATATTCAAGGAAATGGTGTACAACAGTTTTTCTTTCTTTATTTTATCCCGCACAACCCCCCAGATTCCAAACCATTGTTGACAACATTAACATTCATTCTTCTGCATTCTTAAACTTTTTCTTTATGCAGATTAACAATCTTTTTATTATTTTATTGAAATTGCCATGAATGTTCAAGGAAATGGGATACAACATTTTTTCTTTCTTTCTTTTATCCTCCAGCGCCCCCAGCTTCCAAATCATGGTTGACAACATTAATATTCTATCTTCTGCATTCTTACTCTTTTTCTCTATGCAGATTAACAATCTTTTTATTATTGTATTGAAATTTCCATGAATGTTCAAGGAAATGGGATACAACAGTTTTTCTTTCTTTCTTTTATCCCGCACAACCCCCCAGATTCCAAATCATTGTTGACAACATTAACATTCTGTCTTCATCTTTCTCACTCTTTTTCTCTATGCAAATTAAGAATCTTTTTATTACTTTATTGAAATTTCCATGAATGTTCAAGGAAATGGGATACAACAGTTTTTCTTTCATTCTTTTATCCCCCACCCCCCCAGCTTCCAAATCATGATTGAAAACATTAATATTCTACCTTCTGCATTCTTACTGTTTTTCTTTATGCAGATTAACAATCTTTTCTTATTTTATTGAAATTTCCATGAATGTTCAAGGAAATGGGATACAACACTTTTTCTTTCTTTCTTTTATCCCCCAACCCCGCCAGCTTCAAAATCATTGTTGACAACATGAACATTCTATCTCCTGCATTCTTACTCTTTTTCTTTATGCAGATTAACAATCTTTTATTATTTTATTGAAATTTCCATGAATGTTCAAGGAAATGGGATACAACAGTTTTTCTTTCTTTCTTTTATCCCCCACGCTACAAGCTTCCAAATCATGGTTGACAACATTAATATTCTATCTTCTGCATTCTTTCTCTTTTTCTTTATGCAGATTACCAATCTTTTTATTATTTTATTGAACTTTCCATGAATGTTCAAGGAAATGGTATACAACAGTTTTTCTTTCATTCTTTTATCCCCCACCCCACCAAGCTTCCAAATCATGGTTGACAAGATTAATAGTCTATCTTCTGCATTCTTAGACTTTTATTTTATGCAGATTAACAATCTTTTTATTATTTTAATGAAATTTCCATGAATGTCCAAGGAAATGGGATACGACATTTTTTCTTTCTTTCTTTTATCCCCCACGCCCCCAGCTTCCAAATCGTGGTTGACAACATTAATATTCTATCTTCTGCATTCTTACTCTTTTTCTTTATGCAGATTAACAATCTTTTTATTATTGTATTGAAATTTCCATGAATGTTCAAGGAAATGGGATACAACAGTTTTTCTTTCTTTCTTTTATCCCCCAACACGCCCCAGCGTCCCAATCATGGTTGACAACATTAATATTCTATCTTCTGCATTCTTACTCTCTTTCTTTATGCAGATTAACAATCTTTTTATTATTTTATTGAAATTTCCATGAATGTTCAAGGAAATGGGATACAACAGTTTGTCTTTCTTTCTTTCATCCCCCACCCCCTCAGCTTCAAAATCATGGTTGACAACATAATATTGTATCTTCTGCCTTCATACTCGTTTTCTTTATGCATTTAACAATCTTGTCATTATTTTATTGAAATTTCATGAATGTTCAAGGAAATGGGATACAACATTTTCTCTTTCTTTCTTTTATCCCCCACTCCCCAAGCTTCCAAATTATGGTTGACAACATTAATATTCTATCTTCTGCATTCTTACTCTTTTTCTTTATGCAGATTACCAATCGTTTTATTATTTAATTGAAATTTCCATGAATGTTCAAGGAAATGGGATACAAAAGTTTTTCTTTCATTCTTTTATCCCCCACCCCCCCAAGCTTCCAAATCATGGTTGACAACATTAATATTCTATCTTCTGCATTCTTTCTCTTTTTCTTTATGCAGATTACCAATCTTTTTATTATTTTATTGAACTTTCCATGAATGTTCAAGGAAATGGTATACAACAGTTTTTCTTTCATTCTTTTATCCCCCACCCCACCAAGCTTCCAAATCATGGTTGACAAGATTAATAGTCTATCTTCTGCATTCTTAGACTTTTACTTTATGCAGATTAACAATCTTTTTATTATTTTAATGAAATTTCCATGAATGTCCAAGGAAGTGGGATACGACATTTTTTCTTTCTTTCTTTTATCCCCCACGCCCCCAGCTTCCAAATCGTGGTTGACAACATTAATATTCTATCTTCTGCATTCTTACTCTTTTTCTTTATGCAGATTAACAATCTTTTTATTATTGTATTGAAATTTCCATGAATGTTCAAGGAAATGGGATACAACAGTTTTTCTTTCTTTCTTTTATCCCCCAACACGCCCCAGCTTCCCAATCATGGTTGACAACATTAATATTCTATCTTCTGCATTCTTACTCTCTTTCTTTATGCAGATTAACAATCTTTTTATTATTTTATTGAAATTTCCATGAATGTTCAAGGAAATGGGATACAACAGTTTTTCTTTCTTTCTTTTATCCCGCACAACCCCCCAGATTCCAAATCATTGTTGACAACATTAACATTCTATCTTCATCTTTCTTACTCTTTTTCTCTATGCAAATTAAGAATCTTTTTATTACTTTATTGAAATTTCCATGAATGTTCAAGGAAATGGGATACAACAGTTTTTCTTTCATTCTTTTATCCCCCATCCCCCCAGCTTCCAAATCATGATTGAAAACATTAATATTCTACCTTCTGCATTCTTACTGTTTTTCTTTATGCAGATTAACAATCTTTTCTTATTTTATTGAAATTTCCATGAATGTTCAAGGAAATGGGATACAACACTTTTTCTTTCTTTCTTTTATCCCCCAACCCCGCCAGCTTCCAAATCATTGTTGACAACATGAACATTCTATCTCCTGCATTCTTACTCTTTTTCTTTATGCAGATTAACAATCTTTTATTATTTTATTGAAATTTCCATGAATGTTCAAGGAAATGGGATACAACAGTTTTTCTTTCTTTCTTTTATCCCCCACGCTCCAAGCTTCCAAATCATGGTTGACAACATTAATATTCTATCTTCTGCATTCTTTCTCTTTTTCTTTATGCAGATTACCAATCTTTTTATTATTTTATTGAACTTTCCATGAATGTTCAAGGAAATGGTATACAACAGTTTTTCTTTCATTCTTTTATCCCCCACCCCCCCAAGCTTCCAAATCATGGTTGACAACATTAATATTCTATCTTCTGCATTCTTAGACTTTTACTTTATGCAGATTAACAATCTTTTTATTATTTTAATGAAATTTCCATGAATGTCCAAGGAAATGGGATACGACATTTTTTCTTTCTTTCTTTTATCCCCCACGCCCCCAGCTTCCAAATCGTGGTTGACAACATTAATATTCTATCTTCTGCATTCTTACTGTTTTTCTTTATGCAGATTAACAATCTTTTTATTATTGTATTGATATTTCCATGAAAGTTCAAGAAAATGGGATACAACAGTTTGTCTTTCTTTCTTTTATCCCCCCACACCCCCCAGCTTCCCAATCATGGTTGACAACATTAATATTCTATCTTCTGCATTCTTACTCTTTTTCTCTATGCAGATTAACAATCTTTTTATTATTTTATTGAAATTTCCATGAATTATCAAGGAAATGGGATACAACAGTTTTTCTTTCTTTCTTTTATCCCGCACAACCCCCCAGCTTCCAAATCATTGTTGACAACATTAACATTCTATCTTCTGCATTCTTACACTTTTTCTTTATGTAAATAACAATCTATTTATTATTTTATTGAAATTTCCATGAATGTCCAAGGAAATGGGATACAACATTTTTTCTTTCTTTCTTTTATTCCCCATGCCCCCAGCTTCCAAATCGTGGTTGACAACATTAATATTCAATCTTCGGCATTCTTACACTTTTTCTTTATGCAGATGAACAATCTTTTTATTATTTTAATGAAATTTCCACGAATGTTCAAGGAAATGGAATACAACAGTTTTTCTTTCTTTCTTTTATCCCCCACCACCTCCCACCTTCCAAATCATGGTTGGCAACAGTAATATTCAATCTTGTGCATTCTTACACTTTTACTTTATGCAGATTAACAATCTTTTTATTATTTTATTAAAATTTCCATGAATGTTCAAGGAAATTGGATACAACAGTGTTTCTTACTTTCTTTTAACCCCACCCCCCTAGCTTCCAAATGATGCTTGACAACATTAATATTATATCTTGTGCATTCTTACACTTTTTCTTTATGCAGACTAACAATCTTTTTATTATTTTTTTGAAATTTCCATTAATGTTCAAGGAAATGTGATACAACATTATTTATTTCTTTCTTTCATCCCGCACGCCCCCAGCTTCCAAATCGTGGTTGAGAATATTAATATTCCATCTTCTGCATTCTTACTCTTTTTCTTTATGCAGATTAACAATCTTTTATTATTTTATTGAAATTTCCATGAAAGTTCAAGGAAATGGGATACAACAGTTTTTCTTTCTTTCTTTTATCCCGCACAACCCCCCAGAATCCAAATCATTGTTGACAACATTAACATTCAATCTTCTGCACTCTTAATCTTTTTCATTATGCAGATTAACAATCTTTTTATTATTTTATTGAAATTTCCATGAATGTTCAAGGAAATGGGATACAACAGTTTTTCTTTCTTTCTTTCATCCCCCTACACCCCCAGCTTCCAAATCATTGTTGACAACATTAATATTGTATCTTCTGCATTCTTACTCTTTTTCTCTATGCAGATTAACAATCTTTTTATTATTGTATTGAAATTTCCATGAATGTTCAAGGAAATGGGATAAAACAGTTTTTCTTTCTTTCTTTTATCCCGCACAACCCCCCAGATTCCAAATCATTGTTGACAACATTAACATTCTGTCTTCGTCATTCTTACTCTTTTTCTCTATGCAGATTAAGAATCTTTTTATTAGTTTATTGAAATTTCCATGAATGTTCAAGGAAATGGGATACAACACTTTTTCTTT
Source organism: Cynocephalus volans (assembly GCF_027409185.1). Taxonomy (NCBI): domain Eukaryota; kingdom Metazoa; phylum Chordata; class Mammalia; order Dermoptera; family Cynocephalidae; genus Cynocephalus; species Cynocephalus volans. Next base: position 61,135,287 of record NC_084463.1, on the reverse strand, counting down.
CTTTCTATCTTCCCCCAACCCCACCAGCTTCCAAATCATGGTTGACAACATTAATATTCTACCTTCTGCATTCTTACTGTTTTTCTTTATGCAGATTAACAATCTTTTCTTATTTTATTGAAATTTCCATGAATGTTCAAGGAAATGGGATACAACACTTTTTCTTTCTTTCTTTTATCCCCCACCCCCGCCAGCTTCCAAATAATGGTTGACAACATGAACATTCTATCTCCTGCATTCTTACTCTTTTTCTTCATGCAGATTAACAATCTTTTATTATTTTATTGAAATTTCCATGAATGTTCAAGGAAATGGGATACAACAGTTTTTCTTTCTTTCTTTTATCCAGCACCCCCGCCATCTTCCAAATCATGGTTGACAACATTAATATTCAATCTTCTGCATTCTTACACTTTTACTTTATGCAGATTAAAAATCTTTTTCTTATTTTATTGAAATTTCCATGAATGTTCAAGGAAATGGGATACAACAGTTTTTCTTTCTTTCTTTTATCCCCCACAACCCCCCAGCTTCTAAAACATGGTTGACAACATTAATATTCTATCTTCTGCATTCTTACTCTTTTTCTTTATGCAGATCAACAATCTTTTTATTATTTTATTGAAATTTCTATGAATGTTCAAGGAAATGGGATGCAACAGTTTTTCTTTCTTTCTTTCATCCCCCTACCCCCCCAGCTTCCAAATCATGGTTGACAACATTAATATTCCATCTTCTGCATTCTTACACTTTTTCTTTATGCAGATTAACAATCTTTTATTATTTTATTGAAATTTCCATGAATGTTCAAGGAAATGTGATACAACAGTTTATCTTTCTTTCTTTTATCCCGCACAACCCCCCAGATTCCAAATCATTGTTGACAACATTAACATTCAATCTTCTGCATTCTTAATCTTTTTCTTTATGCAGATTAACAATCTTTTATTATTTTATTGAAATTTCCATGAATGTTCAAGGAAATGGGATACAACATTTTTTCTTTCTTTCTTTTATCCTCCAGCGCCCACAGCTTCCAAATCATTGTTGACAACATTAATATTCTATCTTCTGCATTCTTACTCTTTTTCTCTATGCAGATTTACAATCTTTTTATTATTGTATTGAAATTTCCATGAATGTTCAAGGAAATGGGATAAAACAGTTTTTCTTTCTTTCTTTTATCCCGCACAACCCCCCAGATTCCAAATCATTGTTGACAACATTAACATTCTATCTTCGTCATTCTTCCTCTTTTTCTCTATGCAGATTAAGAATCTTTTTATTATTTTATTGAAATTTCCATGAATGTTCAAGGAAATGGGATAAAACACTTTTTCTTTCTTTCTATCATCCCCCAACCCCACCAGCTTCCAAGTCATGGTTGACAACATGAACATTCTATCTCCTGCATTCTTACTCTTTTTCTTTATGCAGATTAACAATCTTTTATTATTTTTTTGAAATTTCCATGAATGTTCAAGGAAATGGGATACAACAGTTTTTTTTTCTTTCTTTCATCCCCCACCCTCCCAGCTTCCAAATCATGGTTGACAACATAATATTGTATCTTCTGCCTTCATACTCTTTTTCTTTATGCATTTAACAATCTTGTCATTATTTTACTGAAATTTCATGAATGTTCAAGGAAATGGGATACAACATTTTCTCTTTCTTTCTTTTATCCCCCACTCCCCAAGATTCCAAATCATGGTTGACAACATTAATATTCTATCTTCTGCATTCTTACTCTTTTTCTTTATACAGATTACCAATCTTTTAAATATTTTATTGAAATTTCCATGAATGTTCAAGGAAATGGTATACAACAGTTTTTCTTTCTTTATTTTATCCCCCACCACCCACCACCTTCCAAATCATGGTTGACAACATTAATATTCAATCTTCTGTATTCTTACACTTTTTCTTTATGTAAATAACAATCTATTTATTATTTTATTGAAATTTCCATGAATGTCCAAGGAAATGGGATACAACATTATTTCATTCTTTCTTTCATCCCCCTACCCCCCCAGCTTCCAAATCATGGTTGAAAACATTAATATTCCATCTTCTGCATTCTTACTATTTTTCTTTATGCAGATTAACAATCTTTTATTATTTTATTGAAATTTCCATGAATGTTCAAGGAAATGGGATACAACAGTTTTTCTTTCTTTCTTTTATCCCCCAACACGCCCCAGCTTCCCAATCATGGTTGACAACATTAATATTCTATCTTCTGCATTCTTACTCATATTCTCTGTGCAGATTAACAATCTTTTTATTATTTTATTGAAATTTCCATGAATGTTCAAGGAAATGGGATACAACTGTTTTTCTTTCTTTCTTTTATCCCCCACCCCCGCTAGCTTCCAAATCATGGTTGACAACATGAACATTCTATCTCCTGCATTCTTACTCTTTTTCTTTATGCAGATTAACAATCTTTTTATTATTGTATTGAAATTTCCATGAATGTTCAAGGAAATGGGATACAACAGTTTTTCTTTCTTTCTTTTATCCCCCACCCCCGCCAGCTTCCAAATCATGGTTGACAACATGAACATTCTATCTCCTGCATTCTTACTCTTTTTCTTTATGCAGATTAACAATCTTTTTATTATTGTATTGAAATTTCCATGAATGTTCAAGGAAATGGGATACAACAGTTTTTTTTTCTTTCTTTCATTCCCCACCCTCCCAGCTTCCAAATCGTGGTTGAAAATATTAATATTCAATCTTTTGTATTCTTACACTTTTTCTTTATGTAAATAACAATCTATTTATTATTTTATTGAAATTTCCATGAATGTCCAAGGAAATGGGATACAACATTTTTTCCTTCTTTCTTTAATCCCCCAGGCCCCCAGCTTCCAAATCGTGGTTGACAACATTAATATTCAATCTTCGGCATTCTTACACTTTTTCTTTATGCAGTTGAACAATCTTTTTATTATTTTAATGAAATTTCCATGAATGTTCAAGGAAATGGAATACAACTGTTTTTCTTTCTTTCTTTTATCTCCCACCACCTCCCACCTTCCAAATCATGGTTGGCAACAGTAATATTCAATCTTGTGCATTCTTACACTTTTACTTTATGCAGATTAACAATCTTTTTATTATTTTATTAAAATGTCCATGAATGTTCAAGGAAATTGGATACAACAGTTTTTCTTTCTTTCTTTTATCCCCCACTTGCCCGCAGCTTCTAATTCATGGTTGACAACATTAATATTCTATCTTCTGCATTTTTACTCTTTTTGGTTATGCAGATTAACTATCTTTTTATTATTTTATTGAAATTTCCATGAATGTTCAAGGAAATGGGATACAACAGTTTTTCTTACTTTCTTTTATCCCCCACCCACCCCAGCTTCCAAATCATGGTTGACAACATTAATATTCTATCTTCTGCATTCTTACACTTTTTCTTTATGCAGACTAACAATCTTTTTATTATTTTATTGAAATTTCCATGAATGTTCACGGAAATTGGATACAACATTATTTCTTTCTTTCTTTCATCCCGCACGCCCCCAGCTTCCAAATCGTGGTTGACAATATTAATATTCAATGTTCTGCATTCTTACACTTTTTCTTTATGCAGATTAACAATCTTTTATTATTTTATTGAAATTTCCATGAATGTTCAAGGAAATGCGATACAAAGGTTTTTCTTTCTTTCTTTCATCCCCCTACCCCCCCAGCTTCCAAATCATGGTTGACAACATTAATATTCCATCTTCTGCATTCTTACTCTTTTTCTCTGTGCAGACTAACAATCTTTTTATTATTTTATTGAAATTTCCATGAGTGTTCAAGGAAATGGGATACAACAGTTTTTCTTTCTTTCTTTTATCCCGCACAACCCCCCAGATTCCAAATCATTGTTGACAACATTAACATTCAATCTTCTGCATTCTTAATCTTTTTCGTTATGCAGATTAACAATCTTTTTATTATTTTATTGAAATTGCCATGAATGTTCAAGGAAATGGGATACAACATTTTTTCTTTCTTTCTTTTATCCTCCAGCGCCCCCAGCTTCCAAATCATGGTTGACTACACTAATATTCTATCTTCTGCATTCTTACTCTTTTTCTCTATGCAGATTAACAATCTTTTTATTATTGTATTGAAATTTCCATGAATGTTCAAGGAAATGGGATACAACAGTTTTTCTTTCTTTCTTTTATCCCTCATAACCCCCCAGATTCCAAATCATTGTTGACAACATTAACATTCTATCTTCGTCATTCTTACTCTTTTTCTCTATGCAGATTTAGAATCTCTTTATTATTTTATTGAAATTTCAATGAATGTTCATAGAAATGTGACACAAGAGTTTTTCTTTCTTTCTTTTATCCCCCACCCCAACAGCTTCCAATCTTGGTTCCCAACACTAATATTCTATCTTCTGCATTCTTACACTTTTTCTTTATGCATATTAACAATCTTTTTATTATTTTATTGAAATTTCCATGAATGTTCAAGGAAATGGGATACAACAGTTTTTCTTTCATTCTTTTATCCCCCACCCCCCAGCTTCCAAATCATGATTGAAAACATTAATATTCTACCTTCTGCATTCTTACTGTTTTTCTTTATGCAGATTAACAATCTTTTCTTATTTTATTGAAATTTCCATGAAAGTTCAAGGAAATGGGATACAACAGTTTTTCTTTCTTTCTTTTATCCCCCCACACCCCCCAGCTTCCCAATCATGGTTGACAACATTAATATTCTATCTTCTGCATTCTTACTCTTTTTCTCTATGCAGATTAACAATCTTTTTATTATTTTATTGAAATTTCCATGAATTTTCAAGGAAATGGGATACAACAGTTTTTCTTTCTTTCTTTTATCCCGCACAACCCCCCAGCTTCCAAATCATTGTTGACAACATTAACATTCTATCTTCTGCATTCTTACACTTTTTCTTTATGTAAATAACAATCTATTTATTATTTTATTGAAATTTCCATGAATGTCCAAGGAAATGGGATACAACATTTTTTCTTTCTTTCTTTTATCCCCCATGCCCCCAGCTTCCAAATCGTGGTTGACAACATTAATATTCAATCTTCGGCATTCTTACACTTTTTCTTTATGCAGATGAACAATCTTTTTATTATTTTAATGAAATTTCCACGAATGTTCAAGGAAATGGAATACAACAGTTTTTCTTTCTTTCTTTTATCCCCCACCACCTCCCACCTTCCAAATCATGGTTGGCAACAGTAATATTCAATCTTCTGCATTCTTACACTTTTACTTTATGCAGATTAACAATCTTTTTATTATTTTATTAAAATTTCCATGAATGTTCAAGGAAATTGGATACAACAGTTTTTCTTACTTTCTTTTAACCCCACACCCCTAGCTTCCAAATGATGCTTGACAACATTAATATTATATCTTGTGCATTCTTACACTTTTTCTTTATGCAGACTAACAATCTTTTTATTATTTTTTTGAAATTTCCATTAATGTTCAAGGAAATGTGATACAACATTATTTATTTCTTTCTTTCATCCCGCACGCCCCCAGCTTCCAAATCGTGGTTGAGAATATTAATATTCAATGTTCTGCATTCTTACACTTTTTCTTTATGCAGATTAACAATTTTTTATTATTTTATTGAAATTTCCATGAATGTTCAAGGAAATGGGATACAACAGTTTTTCTTTCTTTCTTTCATCCCCCTACACCCCCAGCTTCCAAATCATTGTTGACAACATTAATATTCCATCTTCTGCATTCTTACTCTTTTTCTTTATGCAGATTAACAATCTTTTATTATTTTATTGAAATTTCCATGAAAGTTCAAAGAAATGGGATACAACAGTTTTTCTTTCTTTCTTTTATCCCGCACAAACCCCAGAATCCAAATCATTGTTGACAACATTAACATTCAATCTTCTGCACTCTTAATCTTTTTCATTATGCAGATTAACAATCTTTTTATTATTTTATTGAAATTTCCATGAATGTTCAAGGAAATGGGATACAACAGTTTTTCTTTCTTTCTTTCATCCCCCTACACCCCCACCTTCCAAATCGTGGTTGACAACATTAACATTCAATCTTCTGCACTCTTAATCTTTTTCATTATGCAGATTAACAATCTTTTTATTATTTTATTGAAATTTCCATGAAAGTTCAAAGAAATGGGATACAACAGTTTTTCTTTCTTTCTTTTATCCCGCACAAACCCCAGAATCCAAATCATGGTTGACAAGATTAATAGTCTATCTTCTGCATTCTTAGACTTTTACTTTATGCAGATTAACAATTTTTATTATTTTAATGAAATTTCCATGAATGTCCAAGGAAATGGGATACGACATTTTTTCTTTCTTTCTTTTATCCCCCACGCCCCCAGCTTCCAAATCGTGGTTGACAACATTAATATTCTATCTTCTGCATTCTTACTCTTTTTCTTTATGCAGATTAACAATCTTTTTATTATTGTATTGAAATTTCCATGAATGTTCAAGGAAATGGGATACAACAGTTTTTCTTTCTTTCTTTTATCCCCCAACACGCCCCAGCTTCCCAATCATGGTTGACAACATTAATATTCTATCTTCTGCATTCTTACTCTCTTTCTTTATGCAGATTAACAATCTTTTTATTATTTTATTGAAATTTCCAGGAATGTTCAAGGAAATGGGATACAACAGTTTGTCTTTCTTTCTTTCATCCCCCACCCCCTCAGCTTCAAAATCATGGTTGACAACATAATATTGTATCTTCTGCCTTCATACTCGTTTTCTTTATGCATTTAACAATCTTGTCATTATTTTATTGAAATTTCATGAATGTTCAAGGAAATGGGATACAACATTTTCTCTTTCTTTCTTTTATCCCCCACTCCCCAAGCTTCCAAATCATGGTTGACAACATTAATATTCTATCTTCTGCATTCTTACTCTTTTTCTTTATGCAGATTACCAATCGTTTTATTATTTAATTGAAATTTCCATGAATGTTCAAGGAAATGGTATACAAAAGTTTTTCTTTCATTCTTTTATCCCCCACACCCCCAAGCTTCCAAATCATGGTTGACAAGATTAATAGTCTATCTTCTGCATTCTTACACTTTTACTTTATGCAGATTAACAATCTTTTTATTATTTTAATGAAATTTCCATGAATGTCCAAGGAAATGGGATACGACATTTTTTCTTTCTTTCTTTAATCCCCCACGCCCCCAGCTTCCAAATCGTGGTTGACAACTTTAATATTCAATCTTCGGCATTCTTACTCTTTTTCTTTATGCAGATTAACAACCTTTTATTATTTTTTTGAAATTTCCATGAATGTTCAAGGAAATGGGATACAACAGTTTGTCTTTCTTTCTTTCATCCCCCACCCCCTCAGCTTCCAAATCATGGTTGACAACATAATATTGTATCTTCTGCCTTCATACTCGTTTTCTTTATGCATTTAACAATCTTGTCATTATTTTATTGAAATTTCATGAATGTTCAAGGAAATGGGATACAATATTTTCTCTTTCTTTCTTTTATCCCCCACTCCCCAAGCTTCCAAATCATGGTTGACAACATGAATATTCTATCTTCTGCATTCTTACTCTGTTTCTTTATGCAGATTACCAATCGTTTTATTATTTTATTGAAATTTCCATGAATGTTCAAGGAAATGGTATACAACAGTTTTTCTTTCTTTATTTTATCCCCCACCACCCCCACCTTCCAAATCATGGTTGACAACATTAATATTCAATCTTCTGTAATCTTACAATTTTTCTTTATGTAAATAACAATCTATTTATTATTTTATTGAAATTTCCATGAATGTCCAAGGAAATGGGATACAACATTTTTTCTTTCTTTCTTTTATCCCCCACTCCCCCAGCTTCCAAATCGTGGTTGACAACATTAATATTCTATCTTCTGCATTCTTACTCTTTTTCTTTATGCAGATTAACAATCTTTTTATTATTTTATTGAAATTTCCATGAATGTTCAAGGAAATGGGATACAACAGTTTTTCTTTCTTTCTTTTATCCCCCAACACGCCCCAGCTTCCCAATCATGGTTGACAACATTAATATTCTATCTTCTGCATTCTTACTCTTTTTCTCTGTGCAGATTAACAATCTTTTTCTTATTTTATTGAAATTTCCATGAATGTTCAAGGAAATGGAATACAACAGTTTTTCTTTCTTTCTTTTATCCCCCACCACCTCCCACCTTCCAAATCATGGTTGGCAACAGTAATATTCAATCTTGTGCATTCTTACACTTTTACTTTATGCAGATTAACAATCTTTTTATTATTTTATTAAAATTTCCATGAATGTTCAAGGAAATTGGATACAACAGTTTTTCTTACTTTCTTTTATCCCCCACCCCCCTAGCTTCCAAATGATGCTTGACAACATTAATATTATATCTTGTGCATTCTTACACTTTTTCTTTATGCAGCCTAACAATCTTTTTATTATTTTTTTGAAATTTCCATTAATGTTCAAGGAAATGTGATACAACATTATTTATTTCTTTCTTTCATCCCGCACGCCCCCAGCTTCCAAATCGTGGTTGACAATATTAATATTCAATGTTCTGCATTCTTACACTTTTTCTTTATGCAGATTAACAATTTTTTATTATTTTATTGAAATTTCCATGAATGTTCAAGGAAATGGGATACAACAGTTTTTCTTTCTTTCTTTCATCCCCCTACACCCCCAGCTTCCAAATCATTGTTGACAACATTAATATTCAATCTTCTGCATTCTTACTCTTTTTCTTTATGCAGATTAACAATCTTTTATTATTTTATTGAAATTTCCATGAAAGTTCAAGGAAATGGGATACAACAGTTTTTCTTTCTTTCTTTTATCCCGCACAACCCCCCAGAATCCCAATCATTGTTGACAACATTAACATTCAATCTTCTGCACTCTTAATCTTTTTCATTATGCAGAATAACAATCTTTTTATTATTTTATTGAAATTTCCATGAATGTTCAAGGAAATGGGATACAACAGTTTTTCATTCTTTCTTTTATCCCGCACAACCCCCCAGATTCCAAACCATTGTTGACAACATTAACATTCATTCTTCTGCATTCTTAAACTTTTTCTTTATGCAGATTAACAATCTTTTTATTATTTTATTGAAATTGCCATGAATGTTCAAGGAAATGGGATACAACATTTTTTCTTTCTTTCTTTTATCCTCCAGCGCCCCCAGCTTCCAAATCATGGTTGACAACATTAATATTCTATCTTCTGCATTCTTACTCTTTTTCTCTATGCAGATTAACAATCTTTTTATTATTGTATTGAAATTTCCATGAATGTTCAAGGAAATGGGATACAACAGTTTTTCTTTCTTTCTTTTATCCCGCACAACCCCCCAGATTCCAAATCATTGTTGACAACATTAACATTCTATCTTCATCTTTCTTACTCTTTTTCTCTATGCAAATTAAGAATCTTTTTATTACTTTATTGAAATTTCCATGAATGTTCAAGGAAATGGGATACAACAGTTTTTCTTTCATTCTTTTATCCCCCACCCCCCCAGCTTCCAAATCATGATTGAAAACATTAATATTCTACCTTCTGCATTCTTACTGTTTTTCTTTATGCAGATTAACAATCTTTTCTTATTTTATTGAAATTTCCATGAATGTTCAAGGAAATGGGATACAACACTTTTTCTTTCTTTCTTTTATCCCCCAACCCCGCCAGCTTCCAAATCATTGTTGACAACATGAACATTCTATCTCCTGCATTCTTACTCTTTTTCTTTATGCAGATTAACAATCTTTTATTATTTTATTGAAATTTCCATGAATGTTCAAGGAAATGGGATACAACAGTTTTTCTTTCTTTCTTTTATCCCCCACGCTCCAAGCTTCCAAATCATGGTTGACAACATTAATATCCTATCTTCTGCATTCTTTCTCTTTTTCTTTATGCAGATTACCAATCTTTTTATTATTTTATTGAACTTTCCATGAATGTTCAAGGAAATGGTATACAACAGTTTTTCTTTCATTCTATTATCCCCCACCCCCCCAAGCTTCCAAATCATGGTTGACAACATTAATATTCTATCTTCTGCATTCTTAGACTTTTACTTTATGCAGATTAACAATCTTTTTATTATTTTAATGAAATTTCCATGAATGTCCAAGGAAATGGGATACGACATTTTTTCTTTCTTTCTTTTATCCCCCACGCCCCCAGCTTCCAAATCGTGGTTGACAACATTAATATTCTATCTTCTGCATTCTTACTCTTTTCCTTTATGCAGATTAACAATCTTTTTATTATTGTATTGATATTTCCATGAAAGTTCAAGGAAATGGGATACAACAGTTTGTCTTTCTTTCTTTTATCCCCCCACACCCCCCAGCTTCCCAATCATGGTTGACAACATTAATATTCTATCTTCTGCATTCTTACTCTTTTTCTCTATGCAGATTAACAATCTTTTTATTATTTTATTGAAATTTCCATGAATTTTCAAGGAAATGGGATACAACAGTTTTTCTTTCTTTCTTTTATCCCGCACAACCCCCCAGCTTCCAAATCATTGTTGACAACATTAACATTCTATCTTCTGCATTCTTACACTTTTTCTTTATGTAAATAACAATCTATTTATTATTTTATTGAAATTTCCATGAATGTCCAAGGAAATGGGATACAACATTTTTTCTTTCTTTCTTTTATCCCCCATGCCCCCAGCTTCCAAATCGTTGTTGACAACATTAATATTCAATCTTCGGCATTCTTACACTTTTTCTTTATGCAGATGAACAATCTTTTTATTATTTTAATGAAATTTCCACGAATGTTCAAGGAAATGGAATAGAACAGTTTTTCTTTCTTTCTTTTATCCCCCACCACCTCCCACCTTCCAAATCATGGTTGGCAACAGTAATATTCAATCTTGTGCATTCTTACACTTTTACTTTATGCAGATTAACAATCTTTTTATTATTTTATTAAAATTTCCATGAATGTTCAAGGAAATTGGATACAACAGTTTTTCTTACTTTCTTTTAACCCCACCCCCCTAGCTTCCAAATGATGCTTGACAACATTAATATTATATCTTGTGCATTCTTACACTTTTTCTTTATGCAGACTAACAATCTTTTTATTATTTTTTTGAAATTTCCATTAATGTTCAAGGAAATGTGATACAACATTATTTATTTCTTTCTTTCATCCCGCACGCCCCCAGCTTCCAAATCGTGGTTGAGAATATTAATATTCAATGTTCTGCATTCTTACACTTTTTCTTTATGCAGATTAACAATTTTTTATTATTTTATTGAAATTTCCATGAATGTTCAAGGAAATGGGATACAACAGTTTTTCTTTCTTTCTTTCATCCCCCTACACCCCCTGCTTCCAAATCATTGTTGACAACATTAATATTCCATCTTCTGCATTCTTACTCTTTTTCTTTATGCAGATTAACAATCTTTTATTATTTTATTGAAATTTCCATGAAAGTTCAAGGAAATGGGATACAACAGTTTTTCTTTCTTTCTTTTATCCCGCACAACCCCCCAGAATCCAAATCATTGTTGACAACATTAACATTCAATCTTCTGCACTCTTAATCTTTTTCATTATGCAGATTAACAATCTTTTTATTATTTTATTGAAATTTCCATGAATGTTCAAGGAAATGGGATACAACAGTTTTTCTTTCTTTCTTTCATCCCCCTACACCCCCAGCTTCCAAATCATTGTTGACAACATTAATATTCCATCTTCTGCATTCTTACTCTTTTTCTCAATGCAGATTAACAATCTTTTTATTATTGTATTGAAATTTCCATGAATGTTCAAGGAAATGGGATACAACAGTTTTTCTTTCTTTCTTTTATCCCGCACAACCCCCCAGATTCCAAATCATGGTTGACAACATTAACATTCTATCTTCATCTTTCTTACTCTTTTTCTCTATGCAAATTAAGAATCTTTTTATTAGTTTATTGAAATTTCCATGAATGTTCAAGTAAATGGGATACAACAGTTTTTCTTTCATTCTTTTATCCCCCACCCCCCCAGCTTCCAAATCATGATTGAAAACATTAATATTCTACCTTCTGCATTCTTACTGTTTTTCTTTATGCAGATTAACAATCTTTTCTAATTTTATTGAAATTTCCATGAATGTTCAAGGAAATGGGATACAACACTTTTTCTTTATTTCTTTTATCCCCCAACCCCGCCAGCTTCCAAATCATTGTTGACAACATGAACATTCTATCTCCTGCATTCTTACTCTTTTTCTTTATGCAGATTAACAATCTTTTATTATTTTATTGAAATTTCCATGAATGTTCAAGGAAATGGGATACAACAGTTTTTCTTTCTTTCTTTTATCCCCCACGCTCCAAGCTTCCAAATCATGGTTGACAACATTAATATTCTATCTTCTGCATTCTTACTCTTTTTCTTTATGCAGATTACCAATCTTTTTATTATTTTATTGAACTTTCCATGAATGTTCAAGGAAATGATATACAACAGTTTTTCTTTCATTCTTTTATCCCCCACCCCCCCAAGCTTCCAAATCATGGTTGACAAGATTAATAGTCTATCTTCTGCATTCTTACAATTTTTCTTTATGCAGAATGACAATCTTTTTATTATTTTACTGAAATTTCCATGAATGTTCAAGGAAATGTGATACAACATTATGTCTTTCTTTCTTTCATCCCGCACGCCCCCAGCTTCCAAATCGTGGTTGACAATATTAATATTCAATGTTCTGCATTCTTACACTTTTTCTTTATGCAGATTAACAATTTTTTATTATTTTATTGAAATTTCCATGAATGTTCAAGGAAATGGGATACAACAGTTTTTCTTTCTTTCTTTTATCCAGCTCCCCGGCCATCTTCTAAATCATGGTTGACAACATTAATATTCAATCTTCTGCATTCTTTCACTTTTACTTTATGCAGATTAACAATCTTTTTCTTATTTTATTGAAATTTCCATGAATGTTCAAGGAAATGGGATCCAACAGTTTTTCTTTCTTTCTTTTATCCCGCACAACCCCCCAGCTTCCAAATGATTGTTGACAACATTAACATTCTATCTTCTGCATTCTTACACTTTTTCTTTATGTAAATAACAATCTATTTATTATTTTATTGAAATTGCCATGAATGTTCAAGGAAATGGGATACAACATTTTTTCTTTCTTTCTTTTATCCTCCAGCGCCCCCAGCTTCCAAATCATGGTTGACAACATTAATATTCTATCTTCTGCATTCTTACTCTTTTTCTCTATGCAGATTAACATTCTTTTTATTATTGTATTGAAATTTCCATGAATGTTCAAGGAAATGGGATACAACAGTTTTTATGTCTTTATTTTATCCCTCATAACCCCCCAGATTCCAAATCATTGTTGAAAACATTAACATTCTATCTTCGTCATTCTTACTCTTTTTCTCTATGCAGATTTAGAATCTCTTTATTATTTTATTGAAATTTCAATGAATGTTCATAGAACTGTGACACAAGAGTTTTTCTTTCTTTCTTTTATCCCCCACCCCAACAGCTTCCAAATCTTGGTTCCCAACACTAATATTCTATCTTCTGCATTCTTACACTTTTTCTTTATGCATATTAACAATGTTTTTATTATTTTATTGAAATTTCCATGAATGTTCAAGGAAATGGGATACAACAGTTTTTCTTTCATTCTTTTATCCCCCACCCCCCCAGCTTCCAAATCATGATTGAAAACATTAAGATTCTACCTTCTGCATTCTTACTGTTTTTCTTTATGCAGATTAACAATCTTTTCTTATTTTATTGAAATTTCCATGAAAGTTCAAGGAAATGGGATACAACAGTTTTTCTTTCTTTCTTTTAACCCCCCACACCCCCCAGCTTCCCAATCATGGTTGACAACATTAATATTCTATCTTCTGCATTCTTACTCTTTTTCTCTATGCAGATTAACAATCTTTTTATTATTTTATTGAAATTTCCATGAATTTTCAAGGAAATGGGATACAACAGTTTTTCTTTCTTTCTTTTATCCCGCACAACCCCCCAGCTTCCAAAACATTGTTGACAACATTAAAATTCTATCTTCTGCATTCTTAAACTTTTTCTTTATGTAAATAACAGTCTATTTATTATTTTATTGAAATTTCCATGAATGTCCCAGGAAATGGGATACAACATTTTTTCTCTCTTTCTTTTATCCCCCATGCCCCCAGCTTCCAAATCGTGGTTGACCACATTAAAATTCAATCTTCGGCATTGTTGCACTTTTTCTTTATGCAGATGAACAATCTTTTTATTATTTTAATGAAATTTCCATGAATGTTCAAGGAAATGGAATACAACAGTTTTTCTTTCTTTCTTTTATCCCCCACCACCTCCCACCTTCCAAATCATGGTTGGCAACAGTAATATTCAATCTTGTGCATTCTTACACTTTTACTTTATGCAGATTAACAATCATTTATTATTTTATTAAAATTTCCATGAATGTTCAAGGAAATTGGATACAACAGTTTTTCTTACTTTCTTTTATCCCCCACCCCCCTAGCTTCCAAATGATGCTTGACAACATTAATATTATATCTTGTGCATTCTTACACTTTTTCTTTATGCAGACTAACAATCTTTTTATTATTTTATTGAAATTTCCATGAATGTTCAAGGAAATGAGATACAACATTATTTCTTTCTTTCTTTCATCCCGCACGCCCCCAGCTTCCAAATCGTGATTGACAATATTAATATTCAATGTTCTGCATTCTTACACTTTTTCTTTATGCAGATTAACAATTTTTTATTATTTTATTGAAATTTCCATGAATGTTCAAGGAAATGGGATACAACAGTTTTTCTTTCTTTCTTTCATCCCCCTACACCCCCAGCTTCCAAATCATTGTTGACAACATTAATATTCCATCTTCTGCATTCTTACTCTTTTTCTTTATGCAGATTAACAATCTTTTATTATTTTATTGAAATTTCCATGAAAGTTCAAGGAAATGGGATACAACAGTTTTTCTTTCTTTCTTTTATCCCACAACACGCCCCAGCTTCCCAATCATGGTTGACAATATTAATATTCTATCTTCTGCATTCTTACTCTTTTTCTCTGTGCAGATTAACAATCTTTTTATTATTTTATTGAAATTTCCATGAATGTTCAAGGAAATGGGATACAACAGTTTTTCTTTCTTTCTTTTATCCCGCACAACCCCCCAGATTCCAAATCATTGTTGACAACATTAACATTTAATCTTCTGCACTCTTAATCTTTTTCATTATGCAGATTAACAATCTTTTTATTATTTTATTGAAATTGCCATGAATGTTCATGGAAATGGGATACAACATTTTTTCTTTCTTTCTTTTATCCTCCAGCGCCCCCAGCTTCCAAATCATGGTTGACAACATGAACATTCTATCTCCTGCATTCTTACTCTTTTTCTCTATGCAGATTAACAATCTTTTTATTATTGTATTGAAATTTCCATGAATGTTCAAGGAAATGGGATACAACAGTTTTTCTTTCTTTCTTTTATCCCGCACAACCCCCCAGATTCCAAATCATTGTTGACAACATTAACATTCTATCTTCGTCATTCTTACTCTTTTTCTCTATGCAGATTAAGAATCTGTTTATTATTTTATTGAAATTTCAATGAATGTTCATAGAAATGTGACACAAGAGTTTTTCTTTCTTTCTTTTATCCCCCACCCCACCAGCTTCCAAATCATGGTTCACAACACTAATATTCTATCTTCTGCATTCTTAGACTTTTTCTTTATGTATATTAACAATCTTTTTATTATTTTATTGAAATTTCCATGAATGTTCAAGGAAATGGGATACAACAGTTTTTCTTTCATTCTTTTATCCCCCACCCCCCCAGCTTCCCAACATGATTGAAAACATTCATATTCTACCTTCTGCATTCTTACTGTTTTTCTCTATGCAGATTAACAATCTTTTATTATTTTATTGAAATTTCCATGAATGTTCAAGGAAATGGTATACAACACTTTTTCTTTCTTTCTTTTATCCCCCACCCCCGCAAGCTTCCAAATCATGGTTGACAACATGAACATTCTATCTCCTGCATTCTTACTCTTTTTCTTTATGCTGATTAACAATCTTTTATTATTTTATTGAAATTTCCATGAATGTTCAAGGAAATGGTATACAACACTTTTTCTTTCTTTCTTTTATCCCCCACTCCCCCCCAGTTTACAAATCATGGTTGAAAACATTAACATCCTATCTCCTGCATTCTTATTCTTTTTCTTTATGCAGATTAACAATCTTTTATTATTTTTTTGAAATTTCCATGAATGTTCAAGGAAATGGGATAGAACAGTTTTTTTTTTCTTTCTTTCATCCCCCACCCTCCCAGCTTCCATATCAAGGTTGACAACATAATATTTTATCTTCTGCATTCTTACTCTTTTTCTTTATGCATTTTACAATCTTGTCATTATTTTACTGAAATTTCATGAATGTTCAAGGAAATGGGATACAACATTTTCTCTTTCTTTCTTTCATCCCCCACTCCCCAAGCTTCCAAATCATGGTTGACAACATTAATATTCTATCTTCTGCATTCTTACTCTTTTTCGTTATGCAGATTAACTATCTTTCTATTATTTTATTGAAATTTCCATGAATGTTCAAGGAAATGGGATACAACAGTTTTTCTTACTTTCTTTTATCCCCCACACCCCCAGCTTCCAAATCATGGTTGACAACATTAATATTCTACCTTCTGCATTCTTACACTTTTTCTTTATGCAGACTAACAATCTTTTTATTATTTTATTGAAATTTCCATGAATGTTCAAGGAAATGTGATACAACATTATGTCTTTCTTTCTTTCATCCCGCACGCCCCCAGCTTCCAAATCGTGGTTGACAATATTAATATTCAATGTTCTGCATTCTTACACTTTTTCTTTATGCAGATTAACAATTTTTTATTATTTTATTGAAATTTCCATGAATGTTCAAGGAAATGGGATACAACGGTTTTTCTTTCTTTCTTTTATCGCCCACTCCCACAGCTTCCAAAACATGGTTGACAACATTAATATTCTATCTTCTGCATTCTTACTCTTTTTCTCTATGCAGATTAACAATCTTTTTATTATTTTATTGAAATTTCCATGAATTTTCAAGGAAATGGGATACAACAGTTTTTCTTTCTTTCTTTTATCCCGCACAACCCCCCAGCTTCCAAATGATTGTTGACAACATTAACATTCTATCTTCTGCATTCTTACACTTTTTCTTTATGTAAATAACAATCTATTTATTATTTTATTGAAATTGCCATGAATGTTCAAGGAAATGGGATACAACATTTTTTCTTTCTTTCTTTTATCCTCCAGCGCCCCCAGCTTCCAAATCATGGTTGACAACATAATGTTGTATCTTCTCCCTTCATACTCTTTTTCTTTATGCATTTAACAATCTTCTCATTATTTTATTGAAATTTCATGAATGTTCAAGGAAATGGGATACAACATTTTCTCTTTCTTTCTTTTATCCCCCACTCCCCAAGCTTCCAAATCATGGTTGACAACATTAATATTCTATCTTCTGCATTCTTACTCTTTTTCTTTATGCAGATTACCAATCTTTTTAATATTTTATTGAAATTTCCATGAATGTTCAAGGAAATGGTATACAACACTTTTTCTTTCTTTCTTTTATCCCCCACCACCCACTACCTTCCAAATCATGGTTGACAACATTAATATTCAATATTCTGTATTCTTACACTTTTTCTTTATGTAAATAACAATCTATTTATTATTTTATTGAAATTTCCATGAATGTCCAAGGAAATGGGATACAACATTTTTTCTTTCTTTCTTTTATCCCCCACGCCCCCAGCTTCCAAATCGTGGTTGACAACATTAATATTCAATCTTCGGCATTCTTAAACTTTTTCTTTATGCAGATGAACAATCTTTTTATTATTTTAATGAAATTTCCATGAATGTTCAAGGAAATGGAATACAACAGTTTTTCTTTCTTTCTTTTTTCCCCAACCACCTCCCACCTTCCAAATCATGGTTGGCAACAGTAATATTCAATCTTGTGCATTCTTACACTTTTACTTTATGCAGATTAAAAATCTTTTTATTATTTTATTAAAATTTCCATGAATGTTCAAGGAAATTGGATACAACAGTTTTTCTTACTTTCTTTTATCCCCCACCCCCCCCAGCTTCCAAATCAAGTTTGACAACATTAATATTCTATCTTCTGCATTCTTACACTTTTTCTTTATGCAGACTAACAATCTTTTTATTATTTTATTGAAATTTCCATGAATGTTCAAGGAAATGTGATACAACATTATTTCTTACTTTCTTTCATCCCGCACGCCCCCAGCTTCCTAATCGTGGTTGACAATATTAATATTCAATGTTCTGCATTCTTACACTTTTTCTTTGTGCAGATTAACAATTTTTTATTATTTTATTGAAATTTCTATGAATGTTCAAGGAAATGGGATGCAACAGTTTTTCTTTCTTTCTTTCATCCCCCTACCCCCCCAGCTTCCAAATCATGGTTGACAACATTAATATTCCATCTTCTGCATTCTTACTCTTTTTCTTTATGCAGACTAACAATCTTTTATTATTTTATTGAAATTTCCATGAATGTTCAAGGAAATGTGATACAACAGTTTATCTTTCTTTCTTTTATCCCGCACAACCCCCCAGATTCCAAATCATTGTTCACAACATTAACATTCAATCTTCTGCATTCTTAATCTTTTTCTTTATGCAGATTAACAATCTTTTATTATTTTATTGAAATTTCCATGAATGTTCAAGGAAATGGGATACAACATTTTTTCTTTCTTTCTTTTATCCTCCAGCGCCCCCAGCTTCCAAATCATTGTTGACAACATTAATATTGTATCTTCTGCATTCTTACTCTTTTTCTCTATGCAGATTAACAATCTTTTTATTATTGTATTGAAATTTCCATGAATGTTCAAGGAAATGGGATAAAACAGTTTTTCTTTCTTTCTTTTATCCCGCACAACCCCCCAGATTCCAAATCATTGTTGACAACATTAACATTCTATCTTCGTCATTCTTACTCTTTTTCTCTATGCAGATTAAGAATCTTTTTATTATTTTATTGAAATTTCCATGAATGTTCAAGGAAATGGGATACAACACTTTTTCTTTCTTTCTATCATCCCCCAACCCCACCAGCTTCCAAATCATGGTTGACAACATTAATATTCTACCTTCTGCATTCTTACTGTTTTTCTTTATGCAGATTAACAATCTTTTCTTATTTTATTGAAATTTCCATGAATGTTCAAGGAAATGGGATACAACACTTTTTCTTTCTTTCTTTTATCCCCCACCCCCGCCAGCTTCCAAATAATGGTTGACAACATGAACATTCTATCTCCTGCATTCTTACTCTTTTTCTTCATGCAGATTAACAATCTTTTATTATTTTATTGAAATTTCCATGAATATTCCAGTAAAGGGGATACAACAGTTTTTCTTTCTTTCTTTTATCCTCCAGCGCCCCCAGCTTCCAAATCATGGTTGACAACATTAATATTCTATCTTCTGCATTCTTACTCTTTTTCTTTATGCAGATTACCAATCTTTTTATTATTTTATTGAACTTTCCATGAATGTTCAAGGAAATGGTATACAACAGTTTTTCTTTCATTCTTTTATCCCCCACACCCCCAAGCTTCCAAATCATGGTTGACAAGATTAATGGTCTATCTTCTGAATTCTTACAATTTTTCTTTATGCAGAATAACAATCTTTTTATTATTTTACTGAAATTTCCATGAATGTTCAAGGAAATGGGATACAACAGTTGTTCTTTCTTTCTTTTATCCAGCACCCCCGCCATCTTCCAAATCATGGTTGACAACATTAATATTCAATCTTCTGCATTCTTACACTTTTACTTTATGCAGATTAAAAATCTTTTTCTTATTTTATTGAAATTTCCATGAATGTTCAAGGAAATGGGATACAACAGTTTTTCTTTCTTTCTTTTATCCCCCACAACCCCCCAGCTTCTAAAACATGGTTGACAACATTAATATTCTATCTTCTGCATTCTTACTCTTTTTCTTTATGCAGATCAACAATCTTTTTATTATTTTATTGAAATTTCCATGAATGTTCAAGGAAATGTGATACAACAGTTTATCTTTCTTTCTTTTATCCCGCACAACCCCCCAGATTCCAAATCATTGTTGACAACATTAACATTCAATCTTCTGCATTCTTAATCTTTTTCTTTATGCAGATTAACAATCTTTTATTATTTTATTGAAATTTCCATGAATGTTCAAGGAAATGGGATACAACATTTTTTCTTTCTTTCTTTTATCCTCAAGCGCCCACAGCTTCCAAATCATTGTTGACAACATTAATATTGTATCTTCTGCATTCTTACTCTTTTTCTCAATGCAGATTAACAATCTTTTTATTATTGTATTGAAATTTCCATGAATGTTCAAGGAAATGGGATAAAACAGTTTTTCTTTCTTTCTTTTATCCCGCACAACCCCCCAGATTCCAAATCATTGTTGACAACATTAACATTCTATCTTCGTCATTCTTACTCTTTTTCTCTATGCAGATTAAGAATCTTTTTATTATTTTATTGAAATTTCCATGAATGTTCAAGGAAATGGGATAAAACACTTTTTCTTTCTTTCTATCATCCCCCAACCCCACCAGCTTCCAAATCATGGTTGACAACATTAATATTCTATCTTCTGCATTCTTACTCTTTTTCTTTATGCAGATTAACAATCTTTTTATTATTGTATTGAAATTTCCATGAATGTTCAAGGAAATGGGATACAACAGTTTTTCTTTCTTTCTTTTATCCCCCACCCCCGCCAGCTTCCTAGTCATGGTTGACAACATGAACATTCTATCTCCTGCATTCTTACTCTTTTTCTTTATGCAGATTAACAATCTTTTATTATTTTATTGAAATTTCCATGAATGTTCAAGGAAATGGGATACAACAGTTTTTTTTTCTTTCTTTCATCCCCCACCCTCCCAGCTTCCAAATCATGGTTGACAACATAATATTGTATCTTCTGCCTTCATACTCTTTTTCTTTATGCATTTAACAATCTTGTCATTATTTTACTGAAATTTCATGAATGTTCAAGGAAATGGGATACAACATTTTCTCTTTCTTTCTTTTATCCCCCACTCCCCAAGCTTCCAAATCATGGTTGACAACATTAATATTCTATCTTCTGCATTCTTACTCTTTTTCTTTATACAGATTACCAATCTTTTAAATATTTTATTTAAATTTCCATGAATGTTCAAGGAAATGGTATACAACAGTTTTTCTTTGTTTCTTTTATCCCCCACCACCCACCACCTTCCAAATCATGGTTGACAACATTAATATTCAATCTTCTGTATTCTTACACTTTTTCTTTATGTAAATAACAATCTATTTATTATTTTATTGAAATTTCCATGAATGTCCAAGGAAATGGGATACAACATTATTTCATTCTTTCTTTCATCCCCCTACCCCCCCAGCTTCCATATCATGGTTGACAACATTAATATTCCATCTTCTGCATTCTTACTATTTTTCTTTATGCAGATTAACAATCTTTTATTATTTTATTGAAATTTCCACGAATGTTCAAGGAAATGGGATACAACAGTTTTTCTTTCTTTCTTTTATCCCCCAACACGCCCCAGCTTCCCAATCATGGTTGACAACATTAATATTCTATCTTCTGCATTCTTACTCATATTCTCTGTGCAGATTAACAATCTTTTTATTATTTTATTGAAATTTCCATGAATGTTCAAGGAAATGGGATACAACTGTTTTTCTTTCTTTCTTTTATCCCCCACCCCCGCCAGCTTCCAAATCATGGTTGACAACATGAACATTCTATCTCCTGCATTCTTACTCTTTTTCTTTATGCAGATTAACAATCTTTTTATTATTGTATTGAAATTTCCATGAATGTTCAAGGAAATGGGATACAACAGTTTTTCTTTCTTTCTTTTATCCCCCACCCCAGCCAGCTTCCAAATCATGGTTGACAACATGAACATTCTATCTCCTGCATTCTTACTCTTTTTCTTTATGCAGATTAACAATCTTTTTATTATTGTATTGAAATTTCCATGAATGTTCAAGGAAATGGGATACAACAGTTTTTTTTTCTTTCTTTCATCCCCCACCCTCCCAGCTTCCAAATCGTGGTTGAAAATATTAATATTCAATCTTCTGTATTCTTACACTTTTTCTTTATGTAAATAACAATCTATTTATTATTTTATTGAAATTTCCATGAATGTCCATGGAAATGGGATACAACATTTTTTCTTTCTTTCTTTAATCCCCCAGGTCCCCAGCTTCCAAATCGTGGTTGACAACATTAATATTCAATCTTCGGCATTCTTACACTTTTTCTTTATGCAGTTGAACAATCTTTTTATTATTTTAATGAAATTTCCATGAATGTTCAAGGAAATGGAATACAAATGTTTTTCTTTCTTTCTTTTATCTCCCACCACCTCCCACCTTCCAAATCATGGTTGGCAACAGTAATATTCAATCTTGTGCATTCTTACACTTTTACTTTATGCAGATTAACAATCTTTTTATTATTTTATTAAAATGTCCATGAATGTTCAAGGAAATTGGATACAACAGTTTTTCTTTCTTTCTTTTATCCCCCACTTGCCCGCAGCTTCTAATTCATGGTTGACAACATTAATATTCTATCTTCTGCATTTTTACTCTTTTTGGTTATGCAGATTAACTATCTTTTTATTATTTTATTGAAATTTCCATGAATGTTCAAGGAAATGGGATACAACAGTTTTTCTTACTTTCTTTTATCCCCCACCCCCCCCAGCTTCCAAATCATGGTTGACAACATTAATATTCTATCTTCTGCATTCTTACACTTTTTCTTTATGCAGACTAACAATCTTTTTATTATTTTATTGAAATTTCCATGAATGTTCAAGGAAATTGGATACAACATTATTTCTTTCTTTCTTTCATCCCGCACGCCCCCAGCTTCCAAATCGTGGTTGACAATATTAATATTCAATGTTCTGCATTCTTACACTTTTTCTTTATGCAGATTAACAATTTTTTATTATTTTATTGAAATTTCCATGAATGTTCAAGGAAATGCGATACAAAGGTTTTTCTTTCTTTCTTTCATCCCCCTACCTCCCCAGCTTCCAAATCATGGTTGACAACATTAATATTCCATCTTCTGCATTCTTACTCTTTTTCTCTGTGCAGACTAACAATCTTTTTATTATTTTATTGAAATTTCTATGAGTGTTCAAGGAAATGGGATACAACAGTTTTTCTTTCTTTCTTTTATCCCGCACAACCCCCCAGATTCCAAATCATTGTTGACAACATTAACATTCTGTCTTCATCTTTCTCCCTCTTTTTCTCTATGCAAATTAAGAATCTTTTTATTACTTTATTGAAATTTCCATGAATGTTCAAGGAAATGGGATACAACAGTTTTTCTTTCATTCTTTTATCCCCCACCCCCCCAGCTTCCAAATCATGATTGAAAACATTAATATTCTACCTTCTGCATTCTTACTGTTTTTCTTTATGCAGATTAACAATCTTTTCTTATTTTATTGAAATTTCCATGAATGTTCAAGGAAATGGGATACAACACTTTTTCTTTCTTTCTTTTATCCCCCAACCCCGCCGGCTTCCAAATCATTGTTGACAACATGAACATTCTATCTCCTGCATTCTTACTCTTTTTCTTTATGCAGATTAACAATCTTTTATTATTTTATTGAAATTTCCATGAATGTTCAAGGAAATGGGATACAACAGTTTTTCTTTCTTTCTTTTATCCCCCACGCTCCAAGCTTCCAAATCATGGTTGACAACATTAATATTCTATCTTCTGCATTCTTTCTCTTTTTCTTTATGCAGATTACCAATCTTTTTATTATTTTATTGAACTTTCCATGAATGTTCAAGGAAATGGTATACAACAGTTTTTCTTTCATTCTTTTATCCCCCACCCCACCAAGCTTCCAAATCATGGTTGACAAGATTAATAGTCTATCTTCTGCATTCTTAGACTTTTACTTTATGCAGATTAACAATCTTTTTATTATTTTAATGAAATTTCCATGAATGTCCAAGGAAATGGGATACGACATTTTTTCTTTCTTTCTTTTATCCCCCACGCCCCCAGCTTCCAAATCGTGGTTGACAACATTAATATTCTATCTTCTGCATTCTTACTCTTTTTCTTTATGCAGATTAACAATCTTTTTATTATTGTATTGAAATTTCCATGAATGTTCAAGGAAATGGGATACAACAGTTTTTCTTTCTTTCTTTAACCCCCAACACGCCCCAGCTTCCCAATCATGGTTGACAACATTAATATTCTATCTTCTGCATTCTTACTCTCTTTCTTTATGCAGATTAACAATCTTTTTATTATTTTATTGAAATTTCCATGAATGTTCAAGGAAATGGGATACAACAGTTTGTCTTTCTTTTTTTCATCCCAAACCCCCTCAGCTTCCAAATCATGGTTGACAACATAATATTGTATCTTCTGCCTTTATACTCGTTTTCTTTATGCATTTAACAATCTTGTCATTATTTTATTGAAATTTCATGAATGTTCAAGGAAATGGGATACAACATTTTCTCTTTCTTTCTTTCATCCCCCACTCCCCAAGCTTCCAAATCATGGTTGACAACATTAATATTCTATCTTCTGCATTCTTACTCTTTTTCTTAATTCAGATTACCAATCGTTTTATTATTTAATTGAAATTTCCATGAATGTTCAAGGAAATGGTATACAACAGTTTTTCTTTCATTCTTTTATCCCCCACCCCCCCAAGCTTCCAAATCATGGTTGACAAGATTAATAGTCTATCTTCTGCATTCTTACACTTTTACTTTATGCAGATTAACAATCTTTTTATTATTTTAATGAAATTTCCATGAATGTCCAAGGAAATGGGATACGACATTTTTTCTTTCTTTCTTTAATCCCCCACGCCCCCAGCTTCCAAATCGTGGTTGACAACATTAATATTCAATCTTCGGCATTCTTACTCTTTTTCTTTATGCAGATTAACAACCTTTTATTATTTTTTTGAAATTTCCATGAATGTTCAAGGAAATGGGATACAACAGTTTGTCTTTCTTTCTTTCATCCCCCACCCCCTCAGCTTCCAAATCATGGTTGACAACATAATATTGTATCTTCTGCCTTCATACTCTTTTTCTTTATGCATTTAACAATCTTGTCATTATTTTATTGAAATTTCATGAATGTTCAAGGAAATGGGATACAATATTTTCTCTTTCTTTCTTTTATCCCCCACTCCCCAAGCTTCCAAATCATGGTTGACAACATGAATATTCTATCTTCTGCATTCTTACTCTGTTTCTTTATGCAGATTACCAATCGTTTTATTATTTTATTGAAATTTCCATGAATGTTCAAGGAAATGGTATACAACAGTTTTTCTTTCTTTATTTTATCCCCCACCACCCCCACCTTCCAAATCATGGTTGACAACATTAATATTCAATCTTCTGTAATCTTACAATTTTTCTTTATGTAAATAACAATCTATTTATTATTTTATTGAAATTTCCATGAATGTCCAAGGAAATGGGATACAACATTTTTTCTTTCTTTCTTTTATCCCCCACGCCCCCAGCTTCCAAATCGTGGTTGACAACATTAATATTCTATCTTCTGCATTCTTACTCTTTTTCTTTATGCAGATTAACAATCTTTTTATTATTTTATTGAAATTTCCATGAATGTTCAAGGAAATGGGATACAACAGTTTTTCTTTCTTTCTTTTATCCCCCACCACCTCCCACCTTCCAAATCATGGTTGGCAACAGTAATATTCAATCTTGTGCATTCTTACACTTTTACTTTATGCAGATTAACAATCTTTTTATTATTTTATTAAAATTTCCATGAATGTTCAAGGAAATTGGATACAACAGTTTTTCTTACTTTCTTTTATCCCCCACCCCCCTAGCTTCCAAATGAAGCTTGACAACATTAATATTATATCTTGTGCATTCTTACACTTTTTCTTTATGCAGCCTAACAATCTTTTTATTATTTTTTTGAAATTTCCATTAATGTTCAAGGAAATGTGATACAACATTATTTATTTCTTTCTTTCATCCCGCACGCCCCCAGCTTCCAAATCGTGGTTGACAATATTAATATTCAATGTTCTGCATTCTTACACTTTTTCTTTATGCAGATTAACAATTTTTTATTATTTTATTGAAATTTCCATGAATGTTCAAGGAAATGGGATACAACAGTTTTTCTTTCTTTCTTTCATCCCCCTACACCCCCAGCTTCCAAATCATTGTTGACAACATTAATATTCCATCTTCTGCATTCTTACTCTTTTTCTTTATGCAGATTAACAATCTTTTATTATTTTATTGAAATTTCCATGAAAGTTCAAGGAAATGGGATACAACAGTTTTTCTTTCTTTCTTTTATCCCGCACAACCCCCCAGAATCCCAATCATTGTTGACAACATTAACATTCAATCTTCTGCACTCTTAATCTTTTTCATTATGCAGAATAACAATCTTTTTATTATTTTATTGAAATTTCCATGAATGTTCAAGGAAATGGGATACAACAGTTTTTCATTCTTTCTTTTATCCCGCACAACCCCCCAGATTCCAAACCATTGTTGACAACATTAACATTCATTCTTCTGCATTCTTAAACTTTTTCTTTATGCAGATTAACAATCTTTTTATTATTTTATTGAAATTGCCATGAATGTTCAAGGAAATGGGATACAACATTTTTTCTTTCTTTCTTTTATCCTCCAGCGCCCCCAGCTTCCAAATCATGGTTGACAACATTAATATTCTATCTTCTGCATTCTTACTCTTTTTCTCTATGCAGATTAACAATCTTTTTATTATTGTATTGAAATTTCCATGAATGTTCAAGGAAATGGGATACAACAGTTTTTCTTTCTTTCTTTTATCCCGCACAACCCCCCAGATTCCAAATCATTGTTGACAACATTAACATTCTGTCTTCATCTTTCTCACTCTTTTTCTCTATGCAAATTAAGAATCTTTTTATTACTTTATTGAAATTTCCATGAATGTTCAAGGAAATGGGATACAACAGTTTTTCTTTCATTCTTTTATCCCCCAGCCCCCCAGCTTCCATATCATGATTGAAAACATTAATATTCTACCTTCTGCATTCTTACTGTTTTTCTTTATGCAGATTAACAATCTTTTCTTATTTTATTGAAATTTCCATGAATGTTCAAGGAAATGGGATACAACACTTTTTCTTTCTTTCTTTTATCCCCCAACCCCGCCAGCTTCCAAATCATTGTTGACAACATGAACATTCTATCTCCTGCATTCTTACTCTTTTTCTTTATGCAGATTAACAATCTTTTATTATTTTATTGAAATTTCCATGAATGTTCAAGGAAATGGGATACAACAGTTTTTCTTTCTTTCTTTTATCCCCCACGCTCCAAGCTTCCAAATCATGGTTGACAACATTAATATTCTATCTTCTGCATTCTTTCTCTTTTTCTTTATGCAGATTACCAATCTTTTTATTATTTTATTGAACTTTCCATGAATGTTCAAGGAAATGGTATACAACAGTTTTTCTTTCATTCTTTTACCCCCACCCCACCAAGCTTCCAAATCATGGTTGACAAGATTAATAGTCTATCTTCTGCATTCTTAGACTTTTACTTTATGCAGATTAACAATCTTTTTATTATTTTAATGAAATTTCCATGAATGTCCAAGGAAATGGGATACGACATTTTTTCTTTCTTTCTTTTATCCCCCACGCCCCCAGCTTCCAAATCGTGGTTGACAACATTAATATTCTATCTTCTGCATTCTTACTCTTTTTCTTTATGCAGATTAACAATCTTTTTATTATTGTATTGAAATTTCCATGAATGTTCAAGGAAATGGGATACAACAGTTTTTCTTTCTTTCTTTTATCCCCCAACACGCCCCAGCTTCCCAATCATGGTTGACAACATTAATATTCTATCTTCTGCATTCTTACTCTCTTTCTTTATGCAGATTAACAATCTTTTTATTATTTTATTGAAATTTCCATGAATGTTCAAGGAAATGGGATACAACAGTTTGTCTTTCTTTCTTTCATCCCCCACCCCCTCAGCTTCCAAATCATGGTTGACAACATAATATTGTATCTTCTGCCTTCATACTCGTTTTCTTTATGCATTTAACAATCTTGTCATTATTTTATTGAAATTTCATGAATGTTCAAGGAAATGGGATACAACATTTTCTCTTTCTTTCTTTTATCCCCCACTCCCCAAGCTTCCAAATCATGGTTGACAACATTAATATTCTATCTTCTGCATTCTTACTCTTTTTCTTTATGCAGATTACCAATCGTTTTATTATTTAATTGAAATTTCCATGAATGTTCAAGGAAATGGTATACAACAGTTTTTCTTTCATTCTTTTATCCCCCACCCCCCCAAGCTTCCAAATCATGGTTGACAAGATTAATAGTCTATCTTCTGCATTCTTACACTTTTACTTTATGCAGATTAACAATCTTTTTATTATTTTAATGAAATTTCCATGAATGTCCAAGGAAACGGGATACGACATTTTTTCTTTCTTTCTTTAATCCCTCACGCCCCCAGCTTCCAAATCGTGGTTGACAACATTAATATTCAATGTTCGGCATTCTTACTCTTTTTCTTTATGCAGATTAGCAACCTTTTATTATTTTTTTGAAATTTCCATGAATGTTCAAGGAAATGGGATACAACAGTTTGTCTTTCTTTCTTTCATCCCCCGCCCCCTCAGCTTCCAAATCATGGTTGACAACATAATATTGTATCTTCTGCCTTCATACTCGTTTTCTTTATGCATTTAACAATCTTGTCATTATTTTATTGAAATTTCATGAATGTTCAAGGAAATGGGATACAATATTTTCTCTTTCTTTCTTTTATCCCCCACTCCCCAAGCTTCCAAATCATGGTTGACAACATGAATATTCTATCTTCTGCATTCTTACTCTGTTTCTTTATGCAGATTACCAATCGTTTTATTATTTTATTGAAATTTCCATGAATGTTCAAGGAAATGGTATACAACAGTTTTTCTTTCTTTATTTTATCCCCCACCACCCCCACCTTCCAAATCATGGTTGACAACATTAATATTCAATCTTCTGTAATCTTACAATTTTTCTTTATGTAAATAACAATCTATTTATTATTTTATTGAAATTTCCATGAATGTCCAAGGAAATGGGATACAACATTTTTTCTTTCTTTCTTTTATCCCCCACGCCCCCAGCTTCCAAATCGTGGTTGACAACATTAATATTCTATCTTCTGCATTCTTACTCTTTTTCTTTATGCAGATTAACAATCTTTTTATTATTTTATTGAAATTTCCATGAATGTTCAAGGAAATGGGATACAACAGTTTTTCTTTCTTTCTTTCATCCCCCTACACCCCCAGCTTCCAAATCATTGTTGACAACATTAATATTCCATCTTCTGCATTCTTACTCTTTTTCTTTATGCAGATTAACAATCTTTTATTATTTTATTGAAATTTCCATGAAAGTTCAAGGAAATGGGATACAACAGTTTTTCTTTCTTTCTTTTATCCCGCACAACCCCCCAGAATCCCAATCATTGTTGACAACATTAACATTCAATCTTCTGCACTCTTAATCTTTTTCATTATGCAGAATAACAATCTTTTTATTATTTTATTGAAATTTCCATGAATGTTCAAGGAAATGGGATACAACAGTTTTTCATTCTTTCTTTTATCCCGCACAACCCCCCAGATTCCAATCCATTGTTGACAACATTAACATTCATTCTTCTGCATTCTTAAACTTTTTCTTTATGCAGATTAACAATCTTTTTATTATTTTATTGAAATTGCCATGAATGTTCAAGGAAATGGGATACAACATTTTTTCTTTCTTTCTTTTATCCTCCAGCGCCCCCAGCTTCCAAATCATGGTTGACAACATTAATATTCTATCTTCTGCATTCTTACTCTTTTTCTCTATGCAGATTAACAATCTTTTTATTATTGTATTGAAATTTCCATGAATGTTCAAGGAAATGGGATACAACAGTTTGTCTTTCTTTCTTTCATCCCCCGCCCCCTCAGCTTCCAAATCATGGTTGACAACATAATATTGTATCTTCTGCCTTCATACTCGTTTTCTTTATGCATTTAACAATCTTGTCATTATTTTATTGAAATTTCATGAATGTTCAAGGAAATGGGATACAATATTTTCTCTTTCTTTCTTTTATCCCCCACTCCCCAAGCTTCCAAATCATGGTTGACAACATGAATATTCTATCTTCTGCATTCTTACTCTGTTTCTTTATGCAGATTACCAATCGTTTTATTATTTTATTGAAATTTCCATGAATGTTCAAGGAAATGGTATACAACAGTTTTTCTTTCTTTATTTTATCCCCCACCACCCCCACCTTCCAAATCATGGTTGACAACATTAATATTCAATCTTCTGTAATCTTACAATTTTTCTTTATGTAAATAACAATCTATTTATTATTTTATTGAAATTTCCATGAATGTCCAAGGAAATGGGATACAACATTTTTTCTTTCTTTCTTTTATCCCCCACGCCCCCAGCTTCCAAATCGTGGTTGACAACATTAATATTCTATCTTCTGCATTCTTACTCTTTTTCTTTATGCAGATTAACAATCTTTTTATTATTTTATTGAAATTTCCATGAATGTTCAAGGAAATGGGATACAACAGTTTTTCTTTCTTTCTTTCATCCCCCTACACCCCCAGCTTCCAAATCATTGTTGACAACATTAATATTCCATCTTCTGCATTCTTACTCTTTTTCTTTATGCAGATTAACAATCTTTTATTATTTTATTGAAATTTCCATGAAAGTTCAAGGAAATGGGATACAACAGTTTTTCTTTCTTTCTTTTATCCCGCACAACCCCCCAGAATCCCAATCATTGTTGACAACATTAACATTCAATCTTCTGCACTCTTAATCTTTTTCATTATGCAGAATAACAATCTTTTTATTATTTTATTGAAATTTCCATGAATGTTCAAGGAAATGGGATACAACAGTTTTTCATTCTTTCTTTTATCCCGCACAACCCCCCAGATTCCAAACCATTGTTGACAACATTAACATTCATTCTTCTGCATTCTTAAACTTTTTCTTTATGCAGATTAACAATCTTTTTATTATTTTATTGAAATTGCCATGAATGTTCAAGGAAATGGGATACAACATTTTTTCTTTCTTTCTTTTATCCTCCAGCGCCCCCAGCTTCCAAATCATGGTTGACAACATTAATATTCTATCTTCGGCATTCTTACTCTTTTTCTCTATGCAGATTAACAATCTTTTTATTATTGTATTGAAATTTCCATGAATGTTCAAGGAAATGGGATACAACAGTTTTTCTTTCTTTCTTTTATCCCGCACAACCCCCCAGATTCCAAATCATTGTTGACAACATTAACATTCTGTCTTCATCTTTCTCACTCTTTTTCTCTATGCAAATTAAGAATCTTTTTATTACTTTATTGAAATTTCCATGAATGTTCAAGGAAATGGGATACAACAGTTTTTCTTTCATTCTTTTATCCCCCACCCCCCCAGCTTCCAAATCATGATTGAAAACATTAATATTCTACCTTCTGCATTCTTACTGTTTTTCTTTATGCAGATTAACAATCTTTTCTTATTTTATTGAAATTTCCATGAATGTTCAAGGAAATGGGATACAACACTTTTTCTTTCTTTCTTTTATCCCCCAACCCCGCCAGCTTCCAAATCATTGTTGACAACATGAACATTCTATCTCCTGCATTCTTACTCTTTTTCTTTATGCAGATTAACAATCTTTTATTATTTTATTGAAATTTCCATGAATGTTCAAGGAAATGGGATACAACAGTTTTTCTTTCTTTCTTTTATCCCCCACGCTCCAAGCTTCCAAATCATGGTTGACAACATTAATATTCTATGTTCTGCATTCTTTCTCTTTTTCTTTATGCAGATTACCAATCTTTTTATTATTTTATTGAACTTTCCATGAATGTTCAAGGAAATGGTATACAACAGTTTTTCTTTCATTCTTTTATCCCCCACCCCACCAAGCTTCCAAATCATGGTTGACAAGATTAATAGTCTATCTTCTGCATTCTTAGACTTTTACTTTATGCAGATTAACAATCTTTTTATTATTTTAATGAAATTTCCATGAATGTCCAAGGAAATGGGAAACGACATTTTTTCTTTCTTTCTTTTATCCCCCACGCCCCCAGCTTCCAAATCGTGGTTGACAACATTAATATTCTATCTTCTGCATTCTTACTCTTTTTCTTTATGCAGATTAACAATCTTTTTATTATTGTATTGAAATTTCCATGAATGTTCAAGGAAATGGGATACAACAGTTTTTCTTTCTTTCTTTTATCCCCCAACACGCCCCAGCTTCCCAATCATGGTTGACAACATTAATATTCTATCTTCTGCATTCTTACTCTCTTTCTTTATGCAGATTAACAATCTTTTTATTATTTTATTGAAATTTCCATGAATGTTCAAGGAAATGGGATACAACAGTTTGTCTTTCTTTCTTTCATCCCCCACCCCCTCAGCTTCCAAATCATGGTTGACAACATAATATTGTATCTTCTGCCTTCATACTCGTTTTCTTTATGCATTTAACAATCTTGTCATTATTTTATTGAAATTTCATGAATGTTCAAGGAAATGGGATACAACATTTTCTCTTTCTTTCTTTTATCCCCCACTCCCCAAGCTTCCAAATCATGGTTGACAACATTAATATTCTATCTTCTGCATTCTTACTCTTTTTCTTTATGCAGATTACCAATCGTTTTATTATTTAATTGAAATTTCCATGAATGTTCAAGGAAATGGTATACAACAGTTTTTCTTTCATTCTTTTATCCCCCACCCCCCCCAAGCTTCCAAATCATGGTTGACAAGATTAATAGTCTATCTTCTGCATTCTTACACTTTTACTTTATGCAGATTAACAATCTTTTTATTATTTTAATGAAATTTCCATGAATGTCCAAGGAAATGGGATACGACATTTTTTCTTTCTTTCTTTAATCCCCCACGCCCCCAGCTTCCAAATCGTGGTTGACAGCATTAATATTCAATCTTCGGCATTCTTACTCTTTTTCTTTATGCAGATTAGCAACCTTTTATTATTTTTTTGAAATTTCCATGAATGTTCAAGGAAATGGGATACAACAGTTTGTCTTTCTTTCTTTCATCCCCCGCCCCCTCAGCTTCCAAATCATGGTTGACAACATAATATTGTATCTTCTGCCTTCATACTCGTTTTCTTTATGCATTTAACAATCTTGTCATTATTTTATTGAAATTTCATGAATGTTCAAGGAAATGGGATACAATATTTTCTCTTTCTTTCTTTTATCCCCCACTCCCCAAGCTTCCAAATCATGGTTGACAACATGAATATTCTATCTTCTGCATTCTTACTCTGTTTCTTTATGCAGATTACCAATCGTTTTATTATTTTATTGAAATTTCCATGAATGTTCAAGGAAATGGTATACAACAGTTTTTCTTTCTTTATTTTATCCCCCACCACCCCCACCTTCCAAATCATGGTTGACAACATTAATATTCAATCTTCTGTAATCTTACAATTTTTCTTTATGTAAATAACAATCTATTTATTATTTTATTGAAATTTCCATGAATGTCCAAGGAAATGGGATACAACATTTTTTCTTTCTTTCTTTTATCCCCCACGCCCCCAGCTTCCAAATCGTGGTTGACAACATTAATATTCTATCTTCTGCATTCTTACTCTTTTTCTTTATGCAGATTAACAATCTTTTTATTATTTTATTGAAATTTCGATGAATGTTCAAGGAAATGGGATACAACAGTTTTTCTTTCTTTCTTTTATCCCCCAACACGCCCCAGCTTCCCAATCATGGTTGACAACATTAATATTCTATCTTCTGCATTCTTACCCTTTTTCTCTGTGCAGATTAACAATCTTTTTCTTATTTTATTGAAATTTCCATGAATGTTCAAGGAAATGGAATACAACAGTTTTTCTTTCTTTCTTTTATCCCCCACCACCTCCCACCTTCCAAATCATGGTTGGCAACAGTAATATTCAATCTTGTGCATTCTTACACTTTTACTTTATGCAGATTAACAATCTTTTTATTATTTTATTAAAATTTCCATGAATGTTCAAGGAAATTGGATACAACAGTTTTTCTTACTTTCTTTTATCCCCCACCCCCCTAGCTTCCAAATGATGCTTGACAACATTAATATTATATCTTGTGCATTCTTACACTTTTTCTTTATGCAGCCTAACAATCTTTTTATTATTTTTTTGAAATTTCCATTAATGTTCAAGGAAATGTGATACAACATTATTTATTTCTTTCCTTCATCCCGCACGCCCCCAGCTTCCAAATCGTGGTTGACAATATTAATATTCAATGTTCTGCATTCTTACACTTTTTCTTTATGCAGATTAACAATTTTTTATTATTTTATTGAAATTTCCATGAATGTTCAAGGAAATGGGATACAACAGTTTTTCTTTCTTTCTTTCATCCCCCTACACCCCCAGCTTCCAAATCATTGTTGACAACATTAATATTCCATCTTCTGCATTCTTACTCTTTTTCTTTATGCAGATTAACAATCTTTTATTATTTTATTGAAATTTCCATGAAAGTTCAAGGAAATGGGATACAACAGTTTTTCTTTCTTTCTTTTATCCCGCACAACCCCCCAGAATCCCAATCATTGTTGACAACATTAACATTCAATCTTCTGCACTCTTAATCTTTTTCATTATGCAGAATAACAATCTTTTTATTATTTTATTGAAATTTCCATGAATGTTCAAGGAAATGGGATACAACAGTTTTTCATTCTTTCTTTTATCCCGCACAACCCCCCAGATTCCAAACCATTGTTGACAACATTAACATTCATTCTTCTGCATTCTTAAACTTTTTCTTTATGCAGATTAACAATCTTTTTATTATTTTATTGAAATTGCCATGAATGTTCAAGGAAATGGGATACAACATTTTTCCTTTCTTTCTTTTATCCTCCAGCGCCCCCAGCTTCCAAATCATGGTTGACAACATTAATATTCTATCTTCTGCATTCTTACTCTTTTTCTCTATGCAGATTAACAATCTTTTTATTATTGTATTGAAATTTCCATGAATGTTCAAGGAAATGGGATACATCAGTTTTTCTTTCTTTCTTTTATCCCGCACAACCCCCCAGATTCCAAATCACTGTTGACAACATTAACATTCTGTCTTCGTCTTTCTCACTCTTTTTCTCTATGCAAATTAAGAATCTTTTTATTACTTTATTGAAATTTCCATGAATGTTCAAGGAAATGGGATACAACAGTTTTTCTTTCATTCTTTTATCCCCCACCCCCCCAGCTTCCAAATCATGATTGAAAACATTAATATTCTACCTTCTGCATTCTTACTGTTTTTCTTTATGCAGATTAACAATCTTTTCTTATTTTATTGAAATTTCCATGAATGTTCAAGGAAATGGGATACAACACTTTTTCTTTCTTTCTTTTATCCCCCACCACCTCCCACCTTCCAAATCATGGTTGGCAACAGTAATATTCTATCTTCTGCATTCTTTCTCTTTTTCTTTATGCAGATTACCAATCTTTTTATTATATTATTGAACTTTCCATGAATGTTCAAGGAAATGGTATACAACAGTTTTTCTTTCATTCTTTTATCCCCCACCCCCCCAAGCTTCCAAATCATGGTTGACAAGATTAATAGTCTATCTTCTGCATTCTTACACTTTTACTTTATGCAGATTAACAATCTTTTTATTATTTTAATGAAATTTCCATGAATGTCCAAGGAAATGGGATACGACATTTTTTCTTTCTTTCTTTAATCCCCCATGCCCCCAGCTTCCAAATCGTGGTTGACCACATTAAAATTCAATCTTCGGCATTCTTACACTTTTTCTTTATGCAGATGAACAATCTTTTTATTATTTTAATGAAATTTCCATGAATGTTCAAGGAAATGGAATACAACAGTTTTTCTTTCTTTCTTTTATCCCCCACCACCTCCCACCTTCCAAATCATGGTTGGCAACAGTAATATTCAATCTTGTGCATTCTTACACTTTTACTTTATGCAGATTAACAATCTTTTTATTATTTTATTAAAATTTCCATGAATGTTCATGGAAATTGGATACAACAGTTTTTCTTACTTTCTTTTATCCCCCACCCCCCTAGCTTCCAAATGATACTTGACAACATTAATATTATATCTTGTGCATTCTTACACTTTTTCTTTATGCAGATTAACAATTTTTTATTATTTTATTGAAATTTCCATGAATGTTCAAGGAAATGGGATACAACAGTTTTTCTTTCTTTCTTTCATCCCCCTACACCCCCAGCTTCCAAATCATTGTTGACAACATTAATATTCCATCTTCTGCATTCTTACTCTTTTTCTTTATGCAGATTAACAATCTTTTATTATTTTATTGAAATTTCCATGAAAGTTCAAGGAAATGGGATACAACAGTTTTTCTTTCTTTCTTTTATCCCCCAACACGCCCCAGCTTCCCAATCATGGTTGACAACATTAATATTCTATCTTCTGCATTCTTACTCTTTTTCTCTGTGCAGATTAACAATCTTTTTATTATTTTATTGAAATTTCCATGAATGTTCAAGGAAATGGGATACAACAGTTTTTCTTTCTTTCTTTTATCCCGCACAACCCCCCAGATTCCAAATCATTGTTGACAACATTAACATTCAATCTTCTGCACTCTTAATCTTTTTCATTATGCAGATTAACAATCTTTTTATTATTTTATTGAAATTGCCATGAATGTTCAAGGAAATGGGATGCAACATTTTTTCTTTCTTTCTTTTATCCTCCAGCGCCCCCAGCTTCCAAATCATGGTTGACAACATTAATATTCTATCTTCTGCATTCGTACTCTTTTTCTCTATGCAGATTAACAATCTTTTTATTATTGTATTGAAATTTCCATGAATGTTCAAGGAAATTGGATAAAACAGTTTTTCTTTCTTTCTTTTATCCCGCACAACCCCCCAGATTCCAAATCATTGTTGACAACATTAACATTCTATCTTCGTCATTCTTACTCTTTTTCTCTATGCAGATTAAGAATCTGTTTATTATTTTATTGAAATTTCAATGAATGTTCATAGAAATGTGACACAAGTGTTTTTCTTTCTTTCTTTTATCCCCCACCCCACCAGCTTCCAAATCATGGTTCACAACACTAATATTCTATCTTCTGCATTCTTACACTTTTTCTTTATGTATATTAACAATCTTTTTATTATTTTATTGAAATTTCCATGAATGTTCAAGGAAATGGGATACAACACTTCTTCTTTCTTTCTATCATCCCCCAACCCAAACAGCTTCCAAATCTTGGTTGACAACATTAATATTCTATCTTCTGCATTCTTACTCTTTTTCGTTATGCAGATTAACTATTTTTTATTATTTTATTGAAATTTCCATGAATGTTCAAGGAAATGGGATACAACAGTTTTTCTGTCTTTCTTTTATCCCTCATAACCCCCCAGATTCCAAATCATTGTTGACAACATTAACATTCTATCTTCGTCATTCTTACTCTTTTTCTCTATGCAGATTTAGAATCTCTTTATTATTTTATTGAAATTTCAATGAATGTTCATAGAACTTTGACACAAGAGTTTTTCTTTCTTTCTTTTATCCCCCACCCCAACAGCTTCCAAAACTGGGTTCCCAACACTAATATTCTATCTTCTGCATTCTTACACTTTTTCTTTATGCATATTAACAATCTTTTTATTATTTTATTGAAATTTCCATGAATGTTCAAGGAAATGGGATACAACAGTTTTTCTTTCATTCTTTTATCCCCCACCCCCCCAGCTTCCAAATCATGATTTAAAACATTAATATTCTACCTTCAGCATTCTTACTGTTTTTCTTTATGCAGATTAACAATCTTTTCTTATTTTATTGAAATTTCCATGAAAGTTCAAGGAAATGGGATAAAACAGATTTCTTTCTTTCTTTTATCCCCCCACACCCCCCAGCTTCCCAATCATGGTTGACAACATTAATATTCTATCTTCTGCATTCTTACTCTTTTTCTCTATGCAGATTAACAATCTTTTTATTATTTTATTGAAATTTCCATGAATTTTCAAGGAAATGGGATACAACAGTTTTTCTTTCTTTCTTTTATCCCGCACAACCCCCCAGCTTCCAAATAATTGTTGACAACATTAACATTCTATCTTCTGCATTCTTAAACTTTTTCTTTATGTAAATAACAATCTATTTATTATTTTATTGAAATTTCCATGAATGTCCAAGGAAATGGGATACAACATTTTTTCTTTCTTTCTTTTATCCCCCATTCTCCCAGCTTCCAAATCGTGGTTGACCACATTAAAATTCAATCTTCGTCATTCTTACACTTTTTCTTTATGCAGATGAACAATCTTTTTATTATTTTAATGAAATTTCCATGAATGTTCAAGGAAATGGAATACAACAGTTTTTCTTTCTTTCTTTTATCCCCCACCACCTCCCACCTTCCAAATCATGGTTGGCAACAGTAATATTCAATCTTGTGCATTCTTACACTTTTACTTTATGCAGATTAACAATCTTTTTATTATTTTATTAAAATTTCCATGAATGTTCAAGGAAATTGGATACAACAGTTTTTCTTACTTTCTTTTATCCCCCACCCCCCTAGGTTCCAAATGATGCTTGACAACATTAATATTATATCTTGTGCATTCTTACACTTTTTCTTTATGCAGCCTAACAATCTTTTTATTATTTTTTTGAAATTTCCATTAATGTTCAAGGAAATGTGATACAACATTATTTATTTCTTTCCTTCATCCCGCACGCCCCCAGCTTCCAAATCGTGGTTGACAATATTAATATTCAATGTTCTGCATTCTTACACTTTTTCTTTATGCAGATTAACAATTTTTTATTATTTTATTGAAATTTCCATGAATGTTCAAGGAAATGGGATACAACAGTTTTTCTTTCTTTCTTTCATCCCCCTACCCCCCCAGCTTCCAAATCATGGTTGACAACATTAATATTCCATCTTCTGCATTCTTACTCTTTTTCTTTATGCAGATTAACAATCTTTTATTATTTTATTGAAATTTCCATGAAAGTTCAAGGAAATGGGATACAACAGTTTTTCTTTCTTTCTTTTATCCCGCACAACCCCCCAGAATCCCAATCATTGTTGACAACATTAACATTCAATCTTCTGCACTCTTAATCTTTTTCATTATGCAGAATAACAATCTTTTTATTATTTTATTGAAATTTCCATGAATGTTCAAGGAAATGGGATACAACAGTTTTTCATTCTTTCTTTTATCCCGCACAACCCCCCAGATTCCAAACCATTGTTGACAACATTAACATTCATTCTTCTGCATTCTTAAACTTTTTCTTTATGCAGATTAACAATCTTTTTATTATTTTATTGAAATTGCCATGAATGTTCAAGGAAATGGGATACAACATTTTTTCTTTCTTTCTTTTATCCTCCAGCGCCCCCAGCTTCCAAATCATGGTTGACAACATTAATATTCTATCTTCTGCATTCTTACTCTTTTTCTCTATGCAGATTAACAATCTTTTTATTATTGTATTGAAATTTCCATGAATGTTCAAGGAAATGGGATACAACAGTTTTTCTTTCTTTCTTTTATCCCGCACAACCCCCCAGATTCCAAATCACTGTTGACAACATTAACATTCTGTCTTCGTCTTTCTCACTCTTTTTCTCTATGCAAATTAAGAATCTTTTTATTACTTTATTGAAATTTCCATGAATGTTCAAGGAAATGGGATACAACAGTTTTTCTTTCTTTCTTTTATCCCCCACCCCCCCAGCTTCCAAATCATGATTGAAAACATTAATATTCTACCTTCTGCATTCTTACTGTTTTTCTTTATGCAGATTAACAATCTTTTCTTATTTTATTGAAATTTCCATGAATGTTCAAGGAAATGGGATACAACACTTTTTCTTTCTTTCTTTTATCCCCCAACCCCGCCAGCTTCCAAATCATTGTTGACAACATGAACATTCTATCTCCTGCATTCTTACTCTTTTTCTTTATGCAGATTAACAATCTTTTTATTATTTTAATGAAATTTCCATGAATGTTCAAGGAAATGGAATACAACAGTTTTTCTTTCTTTCTTTTATCCCCCACCACCTCCCACCTTCCAAATCATGGTTGGCAACAGTAATATTCAATCTTGTGCATTCTTACACTTTTACTTTATGCAGATTAACAATCTTTTTATTATTTTATTAAAATTTCCATGAATGTTCAAGGAAATTGGATACAACAGTTTTTCTTACTTTCTTTTTTCCCCCACCCCCCTAGCTTCCAAATGATGCTTGACAACATTAATATTATATCTTGTGCATTCTTACACTTTTTCTTTATGCAGATTAACAATTTTTTATTATTTTATTGAAATTTCCATGAATGTTCAAGGAAATGGGATACAACAGTTTTCCTTTCTTTCTTTCATCCCCCTACACCCCCAGCTTCCAAATCATTGTTGACAACATTAATATTCCATCTTCTGCATTCTTACTCTTTTTCTTTATGCAGATTAACAATCTTTTATTATTTTATTGAAATTTCCATGAAAGTTCAAGTAAATGGGATACAACAGTTTTTCTTTCTTTCTTTTATCCCCCAACACGCCCCAGCTTCCCAATCATGGTTGACAACATTAATATTCTATCTTCTGCATTCTTACTCTTTTTCTCTGTGCAGATTAACAATCTTTTTATTATTTTATTGAAATTTCCATGAATGTTCAAGGAAATGGGATACAACAGTTTTTCTTTCTTTCTTTTATCCCGCACAACCCCCCAGATTCCAAATCATTGTTGACAACATTAACATTCAATCTTCTGCACTCTTAATCTTTTTCATTATGCAGATTAACAATATTTTTATTATTTTATTGAAATTGCCATGAATGTTCAAGGAAATGGGATACAACATTTTTTCTTTCTTTCTTTTATCCTCCAGCGCCCCCAGCTTCCAAATCATGGTTGACAACATTAATATTCTATCTTCTGCATTCTTACTCTTTTTCTCTATGCAGATTAACAATCTTTTTATTATGGTATTGAAATTTCCATGAATGTTCAAGGAAATTGGATAAAACAGTTTTTCTTTCTTTCTTTTATCCCGCACAACCCCCCAGATTCCAAATCATTGTTGACAACATTAACATTCTATCTTCGTCATTCTTACTCTTTTTCTCTATGCAGATTAAGAATCTGTTTATTATTTTATTGAAATTTCAATGAATGTTCATAGAAATGTGACACAAGTGTTTTTCTTTCTTTCTTTTATCCCCCACCCCACCAGCTTCCAAATCGTGGTTCACAACACTAATATTCTATCTTCTGCATTCTTACACTTTTTCTTTATGTATATTAACAATCTTTTTATTATTTTATTGAAATTTCCATGAATGTTCAAGGAAATGGGATACAACACTTCTTCTTTCTTTCTATCATCCCCCAACTCAACCAGCTTCCAAATCATGGTTGACAACATTAATATTCTATCTTCTGCATTCTTACTATTTTTCTGTATGCAGATTACCAATCTTTTTATTATTTTATTGAAATTTCCATGAATGTTCAAGGAAATGGGATACAACAGTTTTTCTTTCATTCTTTTATCCCCCACCCCCCCAGCTTCCCAACATGATTGAAAACATTCATATTCTACCTTCTGCATTCTTACTGTTTTTCTCTATGCAGATTAACAATCTTTTATTATTTTATTGAAATTTCCATGAATGTTCAAGGAAATGGGATACAACACTTTTTCTTTCTTTCTTTTATCCCCCACCCCCGCAAGCTTCCAAATCATGGTTGACAACATGAACATTCTATCTCCTGCATTCTTACTCTTTTTCTTTATGCTGATTAACAATCTTTTATTATTTTATTGAAATTTTCATGAATGTTCAAGGAAATGGGATACAACAGTTTTTCTTTCTTTCTTTTATCCCCCACGCTCCAAGCTTCCAAATCATGGTTGACAACATTAATATTCTATCTACTGCATAATGACTCTTTTTCTTTTTGCAGATTAACAATCTTTTTATTATTTTATTGAACTTTCCATGAATGTTCAAGGAAATGGTATACAACTGTTTTTCTTTCTTTCTTTTATCCCCCACTCCCCCCCAGTTTACAAACCATGGTTGAAAACATTAACATTCTATCTCCTGCATTCTTATTCTTTTTCTTTATGCAGATTAACAATCTTTTATTATTTTATTGAAATTTCCATGAATGTTCAAGGAAATGGAATACAACAGTTTTTCTTTCTTTCTTTTATCCCCCTCCTCCCCCAGCTTCCGTATCATGGTTGGCAACATTAATATTCTATCTTCTGCATTCTTACTCTTTTTCTTTATGCATATTAACAATTTTTTTTATTATTTTATTGAAATTTCCATGAATGGTCAAGGAAATGGAATACAACAGTTTTTCTTTCTTTCTTTTATCCCCCACCACCTCCCACCTTCCAAATCATGGTTGGCAACAGTAATATTCAATCTTGTGCATTCTTACACTTTTACTTT
The DNA here is from genome assembly GCF_027409185.1 of Cynocephalus volans. NCBI lineage: Eukaryota > Metazoa > Chordata > Mammalia > Dermoptera > Cynocephalidae > Cynocephalus > Cynocephalus volans. The sequence goes on along the minus strand of NC_084463.1, from coordinate 61,092,335 downwards.
ATGCAGATTAACAATCTTTTTATTATTTTATTAAAATTTCCATGAATGTTCAAGGAAATTGGATACAATAGTTTTTCTTACTTTCTTTTATCCCCCACCCCCCTAGCTTCCAAATGATGCTTGACAACATTAATATTATATCTTGTGCATTCTTACACTTTTTCTTTATGCAGATTAACAATTTTTTATTATTTTATTGAAATTTCCATGAATGTTCAAGGAAATGGGATACAACAGATTTTCTTTCTTTCTTTCATCCCCCTACACCCCCAGCTTCCAAATCATTGTTGACAACATTAATATTCCATCTTCTGCATTCTTACTCTTTTTCTTTATGCAGATTAACAATCTTTTATTATTTTATTGAAATTTCCATGAAAGTTCAAGTAAATGGGATACAACAGTTTTCTTTCTTTCTTTTATCCCCCAACACGCCCCAGCTTCCCAATCATGGTTGACAACATTAATATTCTATCTTCTGCATTCTTACTCTTTTTCTCTGTGCAGATTAACAATCTTTTTATTATTTTATTGAAATTTCCATGAATGTTCAAGGAAATGGGATACAACAGTTTTTCTTTCTTTCTTTTATCCCGCACAACCCCCCAGATTCCAAATCATTGTTGACAACATTAACATTCAATCTTCTGCACTCTTAATCTTTTTCATTATGCAGATTAACAATCTTTTTATTATTTTATTGAAATTGCCATGAATGTTCAAGGAAATGGGATACAACATTTTTTCTTTCTTTCTTTTATCCTCCAGCGCCCCCAGCTTCCAAATCATGGTTGACAACATTAATATTCTATCTTCTGCATTCTTACTCTTTTTCTCTATGCAGATTAACAATCTTTTTATTATGGTATTGAAATTTCCATGAATGTTCAAGGAAATTGGATAAAACAGTTTTTCTTTCTTTCTTTTATCCCGCACAACCCCCCAGATTCCAAATCATTGTTGACAACATTAACATTCTATCTTCGTCATTCTTACTCTTTTTCTCTATGCAGATTAAGAATCTGTTTATTATTTTATTGAAATTTCAATGAATGTTCATAGAAATGTGACACAAGTGTTTTTCTTTCTTTCTTTTATCCCCCTCCTCCCCCAGCTTCCGTATCATGGTTGGCAACATTAATATTCTATCTTCTGCATTCTTACTCTTTTTCTTTATGCATATTAACAATTTTTTTTATTATTTTATTGAAATTTCCATGAATGGTCAAGGAAATGGGATACAACAGTTTTTCTTTCTTCTTTTATCGCCCACGCCCCCCAGCTTCCAAATCATGGTTGACAATATTAATATTCTATCTTCTGCATTCTTACACTTTTTCTTTATGCAGACTAATAATCTTTTTATTATTTTATTGAAATCTCCATGAATGTTCAAGGAAATGGGATACAACATTATTTCTTTCATTCTTTTATCCCCCACGCTCCCAGCTTCCAAATCGTGGTTTACAACATTAATATTCAATATTCTGCATTCTTACACTTTTTCTTTATGCAGATTAACAATCTTTTTATTATTTTCTTGAAATTTCCATGAATGTTCAAGGAAATGGGATACAACAGTTTTTCTTTCATTCTTTTATCCCCCACCCCCCCAGCTTCCAAATCATGATTGAAAACATTAATATTCTACGTTCTGCATTCTTACTGTTTTTCTTTATGCAGATTAACAATCTTTTCTTATTTTATTGAAATTTCCATGAATGTTCAAGGAAATGGGATACAACACTTTTTCTTTCTTTCTTTTATCCCCCACCCCCGCCAGCTTCCAAATCATGGTTGACAACATGAACATTCTATCTCCTGCATTCTTACTCTTTTTCTTTATGCAGATTAACAATCTTTTATTATTTTATTGAAATTTCCATGAATGTTCAAGGAAATGGGATACAACAGTTTTTCTTTCTTTCTTTCATCCCCCACTTGCCCGCAGATTCTAATTCATGGTTGACAACATTAATATTCTATCTTCTGCATTCTTACTCTCTTTCTTTATGCAGATTAACAATCTTTTTATAATTTTATTGAAATTTCCATGAATGTTCAAGGAAATGGGATACAACAGTTTTTCTTTCTTTCTTTCATCCTCCACCCCCCCAGCTTCCAAATCATGGTTGACAACATAATATTGTATCTTCTCCCTTCATACTCTTTTTCTTTATGCGTTTAACAATCTTGTCATTATTTTATGGAAATTTCCATGAATGTCCAAGGAAATGGGATACAACATTTTTTCTTTCTTTCTTTTATCCCCCACGCCCCCAGCTTCCAAATCGTGGTTGACAACATTAATATTCAATCTTCGGCATTCTTACACTTTTTCTTTATGCCGATGAACAATCTTTTTATTATTTTAATGAAATTTCCATGAATGTTCAAGGAAATGGAATACAACAGTTTTTCTTTCTTTCTTTTTTCCCCCACCACCTCCCACCTTCCAAATCATGGTTGGCAACAGTAATATTCAATCTTGTGCATTCTTACACTTTTACTTTATGCAGATTAACAATCTTTTTATTATTTTATTAAAATTTCCATGAATGTTCAAGGAAATTGGATACAACAGTTTTCTTGCTTTCTTTTATCCCCCACCCCCCCAGCTTCCAAATCAAGTTTGACAACATTAATATTCTATCTTCTGCATTCTTACACTTTTTCTTTATGCAGACTAACAATCTTTTTATTATTTTATTGAAATTTCCATGAATGTTCAAGGAAATGTGATACAACATTATTTCTTTCTTTCTTTCATCCCGCACGCCCCCAGCTTCCAAATCGTGGTTGACAATATTAATATTCAATGTTCTGCATTCTTACACTTTTTCTTTATGCAGATTAACAATTTTTTATTATTTTATTGAAATTTCCATGAATGTTCAAGGAAATGGGATACAACAGTTTTTCTTTCTTTCTTTCATCCCCCTACCCCCCCAGCTTCCAAATCATGGTTGACAACATTAATATTCTATCTTCTGCATTCTTACTCTTTTTCTCTGTGCAGATTAACAATCTTTTTATTATTTTATTGAAATTTCCATGAATGTTCAAGGAAATGGAATACAACAGTTTTTCTTTCTTTCTTTAATCCCGCACAACCCCCCAGATTCCAAATCATTGTTGACAACATTAACATTCATTCTTCTGCATTCTTAATCTTTTTCTTTATGCAGATTAACAATCTTTTTATTATTTTATTGAAATTGCCATGAATGTTCAAGGAAATGGGATACAATATTTTTTCTTTCTTTCTTTTATCCTCCAGCGCCCCCAGCTTCCAAATCATGGTTGACAACATTAATATTCTATCTTCTGCATTCTTACTCTTTTTCTCTATGCAGAATAACAATCTTTTTATTATTGTATTGAAATTTCCATGAATGTTCAAGGAAATGGGATACAACAGTTTTTCTTTCTTTCTTTTATCCCGCACAACCCGCCAGATTCCAAATCATTGTTGACAACATTAACATTCTATCTTCGTCATTCTTACTCTTTTTCTCTATGCAGATTAAGAATCTATTTATTATTTTATTGAAATTTCCATGAATGTTCAAGGAAATGGGATACAACACTTTTTCTTTCTTTCTATCATCCCCCAACCCCACCAGCTTCCAAAACATGGTTGACAACATTAATATTCTATCTTCTGCATTCTTACTATTTTTCTTTATGCAGATTACCAATCTATTTATTATTTTATTGAAATTTCCATGAATGTTCAAGGAAATGGGATACAACAGTTTTTCTTTCATTCTTTTATCCCCCACCCCCCCAGCTTCCAAATCATGATTGAAAACATTAATATTCTACGTTCTGCATTCTTACTGTTTTTCTTTATGCAGATTAACAATCTTTTCTTATTTTATTGAAATTTCCATGAATGTTCAAGGAAATGGGATACAACACTTTTTCTTTCTTTCTTTTATCCCCCACCCCCGCCAGCTTCCAAATCATGGTTGACAACATGAACATTCTATCTCCTGCATTCTTACTCTTTTTCTTTATGCAGATTAACAATCTTTTCTTATTTTATTGAAATTTCCATGAATGTTCAAGGAAATGGAATACAACAGTTTTTCTTTCTTTCTTTCATCCCCCACTTGCCCGCAGCTTCTAATTCATGGTTGACAACATTAATATTCTATCTTCTGCATTCTTACTCTCTTTCTTTATGCAGATTAACAATCTTTTTATTATTTTATTGAAATTTCCATGAATGTTCAAGGAAATGGGATACAACAGTTTTTCTTTCTTTCTTTCATCCCCCACCCCCCCAGCTTCCAAATCATGGTTGACAACATAATATTGTATCTTCTCCCTTCATACTCTTTTTCTTTATGCATTTAACAATCTTGTCATTATTTTATTGAAATTTCATGAATGTTCAAGGAAATGGGATACAACATTTTCTCTTTCTTTCTTTTATCCCCCACTCCCGAAGCTTCCAAATCATGGTTGACAACATTAATATTCTATCTTCTGCATTCTTACTCTTTTTCTTTATGCAGATTACCAATCTTTTTAATATTTTTTTGAAATTCCCATGAATGTTCAAGGAAATGGTATACAACAGTTTTTCTTTCTTTCTTTTATCCCCCACCACCCACCTCCTTCCAAATCATGGTTGACAACATTAATATTCAATCTTCTGTATTCTTACACTTTTTCTTTATGTAAATAACAATCTATTTATTATATTATTGAAATTTCCATGAATGTCCAAGGAAATGGGATACAATATTTTTTCTTTCTTTCTTTTATCCCCCACGCCCCCAGATTCCAAGTCGTGGTTGACAACATTAATATTCAATCTTCGGCATTCTTACACTTTTTCTTTATGCAGATGAACAATCTTTTTATTATTTTAATGAAATTTCCATGAATGTTCAAGGAAATGGAATACAACAGTTTTTCTTTCTTTCTTTTTTCCCCCACCACCTCCCACCTTCCAAATCATGGTTGGCAACAGTAATATTCAATCTTGTGCATTCTTACACTTTTACTTTATGCAGATTAACAATCTTTTTATTATTTTATTAAAATTTCCATGAATGTTCAAGGAAATTGGATACAACAGTTTTTCTTACTTTCTTTTATCCACCACCCCCCCAGCTTCCAAATCAAGTTTGACAACATTAATATTCTATCTTCTGCATTCTTACACTTTTTCTTTATGCAGACTAACAATTTTTTATTATTTTATTGAAAATTCCATAAATGTTCAAGGAAATGGGATACAACAGATTTTCTTTCTTTCTTTTTTCCCCCAACACCTCCCACCTTCCAAATCATGGTTGGCAACAGTAATATTCAATCTTGTGCATTCTTACACTTTTACTTTATGCAGATTAACAATCTTTTTATTATTTTATTGAAATTTCCATGAATGTTCAAGGAAATGTGATACAACATTATTTCTTTCTTTCTTTCATCCCGCACGCCCCCAGCTTCCAAATCGTGGTTGACAATATTAATATTCAGTGTTCTGCATTCTTACACTTTTTCTTTATGCAGATTAACAATTTTTTATTATTTTATTGAAAATTCCATGAATGTTCAAGGAAATGGGATACAACAGTTTTTCTTTCTTTCTTTCATCCCCCTACCCCCCCAGTTTCCAAATCATGGTTGACAACATTAATATTCTATCTTCTGCATTCTTACTCTTTTTCTCTGTGCAGATTAACAATCTTTTTATTATTGTATTGAAATTTCCATGAATGTTCAAGGAAATGGGATACAACAGTTTTTCTTTCTTTCTTTCATCCCCCACCCCCCCAGCTTCCAAATCATGGTTGACAACATTAACATTCATTCTTCTGCATTCTTAATCTTTTTCTTTATGCAGATTAACAATCTATTTATTATTTTATTGAAATTTCCATGAATGTTCAAGGAAATGGGATACAACACTTTTTCTTTCTTTCTATCATCCCCCAACCCCACCAGCTTCCAAATCATGGTTGACAACATTAATATTCTATCTTCTGCATTCTTACTATTTTTCTTTATGCAGATTACCAATCTTTTTATTATTTTATTGAAATTTCCATGAATGTTCAAGGAAATGGGATACAACAGTTTTTCTTTCATTCTTTTATCCCCCACCCCCCCAGCTTCCAAATCATGATTGAAAACATTAATATTCTACGTTCTGCATTCTTACTGTTTTTCTTTATGCAGATTAACAATCTTTTCTTATTTTATTGAAATTTCCATGAATGTTCAAGGAAATGGGATACAACACTTTTTCTTTCTTTCTTTTATCCCCCACCCCCGCCAGCTTCCAAATCATGGTTGACAACATGAACATTCTATCTCCTGCATTCTTACTCTTTTTCTTTATGCAGATTAACAATCTTTTATTATTTTATTGAAATTTCCATGAATGTTCAAGGAAATGGGATACAACAGTTTTTCTTTCTTTCTTTCATCCCCCACTTGCCCGCAGATTCTAATTCATGGTTGACAACATTAATATTCTATCTTCTGCATTCTTACTCTCTTTCTTTATGCAGATTAACAATCTTTTTATAATTTTATTGAAATTTCCATGAATGTTCTAGGAAATGGGATACAACAGTTTTTCTTTCTTTCTTTCATCCTCCACCCCCCCAGCTTCCAAATCATGGTTGACAACATAATATTGTATCTTCTCCCTTCATACTCTTTTTCTTTATGCATTTAACAATCTTGTCATTATTTTATTGAAATTTCATGAATGTTCAAGGAAATGGGATACAACATTTTCTCTTTCTTTCTTTTATCCCCCACTCCCCAAGCTTCCAAATCATGGTTGACAACATTAATATTCTATCTTCTGCATTCTTACTCTTTTTCTTTATGCAGATTACCAATCTTTTTAATATTTTATTGAAATTTCCATGAATGTTCAAGGAAATGGTATACAACAGTTTTTCTTTCTTTCTTTTATCCCCCACCACCCACCACCTTCCAAATCATGGTTGACAACATTAATATTCAATCTTCCGTATTCTTACACTTTTTCTTTATGTAAATAACAATCTATTTATTATTTTATTGAAATTTCCATGAATGTCCAAGGAAATGGGATACAACATTTTTTCTTTCTTTCTTTTATCCCCCACGCCCCCAGCTTCCAAATCGTGGTTGACAACATTAATATTCAATCTTCGGCATTCTTACACTTTTTCTTTATGCAGATGAACAATCTTTTTATTATTTTAATGAAATTTCCATGAATGTTCAAGGAAATGGAATACAACAGTTTTTCTTTCTTTCTTTTTTCCCCCACCACCTCCCACCTTCCAAATCATGGTTGGCAACAGTAATATTCAATCTTGTGCATTCTTACACTTTTACTTTATGCAGATTAACAATCTTTTTATTATTTTATTAAAATTTCCATGAATGTTCAAGGAAATTGGATACAACAGTTTTTCTTACTTTCTTTTATCCCCACCCCCCCAGCTTCCAAATCAAGTTTGACAACATTAATATTCTATCTTCTGCATTCTTACACTTTTTCTTTATGCAGACTAACAATCTTTTTATTATTTTATTGAAATTTCCATGAATGTTCAAGGAAATGTGATACAACGTTACTTCTTTCTTTCTTTCATCCCGCACGCCCCCAGCTTCCAAATCGTGGTTGACAATATTAATATTCAATGTTCTGCATTCTTACACTTTTTCTTTATGCAGATTAACAATTTTTAATTATTTTATTGAAATTTCCATGAATGTTCAACGAAATGGGATACAACAGTTTTTCTTTATTTCTTTCATCCCCCTACCCCCCCAGTTTCCAAATCATGGTTGACAACATTTATATTCTATCTTCTGCATTCTTACTCTTTTTCTCTGTGCAGATTAACAATTTTTTATTATTTTATTGAAATTTCAATGAATGTTCAACGAAATGGATACAACAGTTTTTCTTTCTTTCTTTTATCCCGCACAACCCCCCAGATTCCAAATCATTGTTGACAACATTAACATTCATTCTTCTGCATTCTTAATCTTTTTCTTTATGCAGATTAACAATCTTTTTATTATTTTATTGAAATTGCCATGAATGTTCAGGGAAATGGGATACAACATTTTTTCTTTCTTTCTTTTATCCTCCAGCGCCCCCAGCTTCCAAATCATGGTTGACAACATTAATATTCTATCTTCTGCATTCTTACTCTTTTTCTCTATGCAGATTAACAATCTTTTTATTATTGTATTGAAATTTCCATGAATGTTCAAGGAAATGGGATACAACAGTTTTTCTTTCTTTCTTTTATCCCGCACAACCCCCCAGATTCCAAATCATTGTTGACAACATTAACATTCTATGTTCGTCATTCTTACTCTTTTTCTCTATGCAGATTAAGAATCTATTTATTATTTTATTGAAATTTCCATGAATGTTCAAGGAAATGGGATACAACACTTTTTCTTTCTTTCTATCATCCCCCAACCCCACCAGCTTCCAAATCATGGTTGACAACATTAATATTCTATCTTCTGCATTCTTACTATTTTTCTTTATGCAGATTAACAATCTTTTTATTATTGTATTGAAATTTCCATGAATGTTCAAGGAAATGGGATACAACAGTTTTTCTTTCTTTCTTTTATCCCGCACAACCCCCCAGATTCCAAATCATTGTTGACAACATTAACATTCATTCTTCTGCATTCTTAATCTTTTTCTTTATGCAGATTAACAATCTTTTTATTATTTTATTGAAATTGCCATGAATGTTCAGGGAAATGGGATACAACATTTTTTCTTTCTTTCTTTTATCCCCCTCCTCCCCCAGCTTCCGTATCATGGTTGGCAACATTAATATTCTATCTTCTGCATTCTTACTCTTTTTCTTTATGCATATTAACAATTTTTTTTATTATTTTATTGAAATTTCCATGAATGGTCAAGGAAATGGGATACAACAGTTTTTCTTTCTTCTTTTATCGCCCACGCCCCCCAGCTTCCAAATCATGGTTGACAATATTAATATTCTATCTTCTGCATTCTTACACTTTTTCTTTATGCAGACTAATAATCTTTTTATTATTTTATTGAAATCTCCATGAATGTTCAAGGAAATGGGATACAACATTATTTCTTTCATTCTTTTATCCCCCACGCTCCCAGCTTCCAAATCGTGGTTTACAACATTAATATTCAATATTCTGCATTCTTACACTTTTTCTTTATGCAGATTAACAATCTTTTTATTATTTTCTTGAAATTTCCATGAATGTTCAAGGAAATGGGATACAACAGTTTTTCTTTCATTCTTTTATCCCCCACCCCCCCAGCTTCCAAATCATGATTGAAAACATTAATATTCTACGTTCTGCATTCTTACTGTTTTTCTTTATGCAGATTAACAATCTTTTCTTATTTTATTGAAATTTCCATGAATGTTCAAGGAAATGGGATACAACACTTTTTCTTTCTTTCTTTTATCCCCCACCCCCGCCAGCTTCCAAATCATGGTTGACAACATGAACATTCTATCTCCTGCATTCTTACTCTTTTTCTTTATGCAGATTAACAATCTTTTATTATTTTATTGAAATTTCCATGAATGTTCAAGGAAATGGGATACAACAGTTTTTCTTTCTTTCTTTCATCCCCCACTTGCCCGCAGATTCTAATTCATGGTTGACAACATTAATATTCTATCTTCTGCATTCTTACTCTCTTTCTTTATGCAGATTAACAATCTTTTTATAATTTTATTGAAATTTCCATGAATGTTCAAGGAAATGGGATACAACAGTTTTTCTTTCTTTCTTTCATCCTCCACCCCCCCAGCTTCCAAATCATGGTTGACAACATAATATTGTATCTTCTCCCTTCATACTCTTTTTCTTTATGCGTTTAACAATCTTGTCATTATTTTATGGAAATTTCCATGAATGTCCAAGGAAATGGGATACAACATTTTTTCTTTCTTTCTTTTATCCCCCACGCCCCCAGCTTCCAAATCGTGGTTGACAACATTAATATTCAATCTTCGGCATTCTTACACTTTTTCTTTATGCCGATGAACAATCTTTTTATTATTTTAATGAAATTTCCATGAATGTTCAAGGAAATGGAATACAACAGTTTTTCTTTCTTTCTTTTTTCCCCCACCACCTCCCACCTTCCAAATCATGGTTGGCAACAGTAATATTCAATCTTGTGCATTCTTACACTTTTACTTTATGCAGATTAACAATCTTTTTATTATTTTATTAAAATTTCCATGAATGTTCAAGGAAATTGGATACAACAGTTTTCTTGCTTTCTTTTATCCCCCACCCCCCCAGCTTCCAAATCAAGTTTGACAACATTAATATTCTATCTTCTGCATTCTTACACTTTTTCTTTATGCAGACTAACAATCTTTTTATTATTTTATTGAAATTTCCATGAATGTTCAAGGAAATGTGATACAACATTATTTCTTTCTTTCTTTCATCCCGCACGCCCCCAGCTTCCAAATCGTGGTTGACAATATTAATATTCAATGTTCTGCATTCTTACACTTTTTCTTTATGCAGATTAACAATTTTTTATTATTTTATTGAAATTTCCATGAATGTTCAAGGAAATGGGATACAACAGTTTTTCTTTCTTTCTTTCATCCCCCTACCCCCCCAGCTTCCAAATCATGGTTGACAACATTAATATTCTATCTTCTGCATTCTTACTCTTTTTCTCTGTGCAGATTAACAATCTTTTTATTATTTTATTGAAATTTCCATGAATGTTCAAGGAAATGGAATACAACAGTTTTTCTTTCTTTCTTTAATCCCGCACAACCCCCCAGATTCCAAATCATTGTTGACAACATTAACATTCATTCTTCTGCATTCTTAATCTTTTTCTTTATGCAGATTAACAATCTTTTTATTATTTTATTGAAATTGCCATGAATGTTCAAGGAAATGGGATACAATATTTTTTCTTTCTTTCTTTTATCCTCCAGCGCCCCCAGCTTCCAAATCATGGTTGACAACATTAATATTCTATCTTCTGCATTCTTACTCTTTTTCTCTATGCAGAATAACAATCTTTTTATTATTGTATTGAAATTTCCATGAATGTTCAAGGAAATGGGATACAACAGTTTTTCTTTCTTTCTTTTATCCCGCACAACCCGCCAGATTCCAAATCATTGTTGACAACATTAACATTCTATCTTCGTCATTCTTACTCTTTTTCTCTATGCAGATTAAGAATCTATTTATTATTTTATTGAAATTTCCATGAATGTTCAAGGAAATGGGATACAACACTTTTTCTTTCTTTCTATCATCCCCCAACCCCACCAGCTTCCAAAACATGGTTGACAACATTAATATTCTATCTTCTGCATTCTTACTATTTTTCTTTATGCAGATTACCAATCTATTTATTATTTTATTGAAATTTCCATGAATGTTCAAGGAAATGGGATACAACAGTTTTTCTTTCATTCTTTTATCCCCCACCCCCCCAGCTTCCAAATCATGATTGAAAACATTAATATTCTACGTTCTGCATTCTTACTGTTTTTCTTTATGCAGATTAACAATCTTTTCTTATTTTATTGAAATTTCCATGAATGTTCAAGGAAATGGGATACAACACTTTTTCTTTCTTTCTTTTATCCCCCACCCCCGCCAGCTTCCAAATCATGGTTGACAACATGAACATTCTATCTCCTGCATTCTTACTCTTTTTCTTTATGCAGATTAACAATCTTTTCTTATTTTATTGAAATTTCCATGAATGTTCAAGGAAATGGAATACAACAGTTTTTCTTTCTTTCTTTCATCCCCCACTTGCCCGCAGCTTCTAATTCATGGTTGACAACATTAATATTCTATCTTCTGCATTCTTACTCTCTTTCTTTATGCAGATTAACAATCTTTTTATTATTTTATTGAAATTTCCATGAATGTTCAAGGAAATGGGATACAACAGTTTTTCTTTCTTTCTTTCATCCCCCACCCCCCCAGCTTCCAAATCATGGTTGACAACATAATATTGTATCTTCTGCCTTCATACTCTTTTTCTTTATGCATTTAACAATCTTGTCATTATTTTATTGAAATTTCATGAATGTTCAAGGAAATGGGATACAACATTTTCTCTTTCTTTCTTTTATCCCCCACTCCCCAAGCTTCCAAATCATGGTTGACAACATTAATATTCTATCTTCTGCATTCTTACCCTTTTTCTTTATGCAGATTACCAATCTTTTTAATATTTTATTGAAATTTCCATGAATGTTCAAGGCAATGGTATACAACATTTTTTCTTTCTTTCTTATATCCCCCACCACCTCCCACCTTCCAAATCATGGTTGGCAACAGTAATATTCAATCTTGTGCATTCTTACACTTTTACTTTATGCAGATTAACAATCTCTTTATTATTTTATTAAAATATCCATGAATGTTCAAGGAAATTGGATAAAACAGTTTTTCTTACTTTCTTTTATCCCCCACCCCCCCAGCTTCCAAATCATGGTTGACAACATAATATTGTATCTTCTGCCTTCATACTCTTTTTCTTTATGCATTTAACAATCTTGTCATTATTTTATTGAAATGTCCATGAATGTTCAAGGAAATGGGATACAACATTTTCTCTTTCTTTCTTTTATCCCCCACTCCCCAAGCTTCCAAATCATGGTTGGCAACAGTAATATTCTATCTTCTGAATTCTTACACTTTTTCTTTATGCAGACTAACAATCTTTTTATTATTTTATTGAAATTTCCATGAATGTTCAAGGAAATGGGATACAACATTATTTCTTTCTTTCTTTCATCCCGCACGCCCCCAGCTTCCAAATCGTGGTTGACAATATTAATATTCAATGTTCTGCATTCTTACACTTTTTCTTTATGCAGATTAACAATTTTTTATTATTTTATTGAAATTTCCATGAATGTTCAAGGAAATGGGATACAACAGTTTTTCTTTCTTTCTTTCATCCCCCTACCCCCCCAGCTTCCAAATCATGGTTGACAACATTAATATTCCATCTTCTGCTTTCTTACACTTTTTCTTTATGCAGATTAACAATCTTTTATTATTTTATTGAAATTTCCATGAAAGTTCTAGGAAATGGGATACAACAGTTTTTCTTTCTTTCTTTTATCCCCCAACACGCCCCAGCTTCCCAATCATTGTTGACAACATTAATATTCTATGTTCTGCATTCTTACACTTTTTCTCTGTGCAGATTAACAATCTTTTTATTATTTTATTGAAATTTCCATGAATGTTCAAGGAAATTGGATAAAACAGTTTTTCTTTCTTTCTTTTATCCCGCACAACCCCCCAGATTCCAAATCATTGTTGACAACATTAACATTCATTCTTCTGCATTCTTAATCTTTTTCTTTATGCAGATTAACAATCTTTTTATTATTTTATTGAAATTGCCATGAATGTTCAAGGAAATGGGATACAACATTTTTTCTTTCTTTCTTTTATCCTCCAGCGCCTCCAGCTTCCAAATCATGGTTGACAACATTAATATTCTATCTTCTGCATTCTTACTCTTTTTCTCTATGCAGATTAACAATCTTTTTATTATTGTATTGAAATTTCCATGAATGTTCAAGGAAATGGGATACAACAGTTTTTCTTTCTTTCTTTTATCCCGCACAACCCGCCAGATTCCAAATCATTGTTGACAACATTAACATTCTATCTTCGTCATTCTTACTCTTTTTCTCTATGCAGATTAAGAATCTTTTTATTATTTTATTGAAATTTCCATGAATGTTCAAGGAAATGGGATACAACAGTTTTTCTTTCTTTCTATCATCCCCCAACCCCACCAGCTTCCAAATCATGGTTGACAACATTAATATTCTATCTTCTGCATTCTTACTATTTTTCTTTATGCAGATTACCAATCTTTTTATTATTTTATTGATATTTCCATGAATGTTCAAGGAAATGGGATACAACAGTTTTTCTTTCATTCTTTTATCCCCCACCCCCCCAGCTTCCAAATCATGATTGAAAACATTAATATTCTACCTTCTGCATTCTTACTGTTTTTCTTTAGGCAGAATAACAATCTTTTCTTATTTTATTGAAATTTCCATGAATGTTCAAGGAAATGGGATACAACACTTTTTCTTTCTTTCTTTTATCCCCCACCCCCGCCAGCTTCCAAATCATGGTTGACAACATGAACATTCTATCTCCTGCATTCTTACTCTTTTTCTTTATGCAGATTAACAATCTTTTATTATTTTATAGAAATTTCCATGAATGTTCAAGGAAATGGGATACAACAGTTTTTCTTTCTTTCTTTTATCCCCCACCCCCCCAAGCTTCCAAATCATGGTTGACAAGATTAATAGTCTATCTTCTGCATTCTTACACTTTTAATTTATGCAGATTAACAATCTTTTTATTATTTTATTGAAATTTCCATGAATGTTCAAGGAAATGGGATACAACAGTTTTTCTTTCTTTCTTTCATCCCCCACTTACCCGCAGCTTCTAATTCATGGTTGACAACATTAATATTCTATCTTCTGCATTCTTACTCTCTTTCTTTATGCAGATTAACAATATTTTTATTATTTTATTGAAATTTCCATGAATGTTCAAGGAAATGGGATACAACAGTTTTTCTTTCTTTCTTTCATCCCCCACCCCCCCAGCTTCCAAATCATGGTTGACAACATAATATTGTATCTTCTCCCTTCATACTCTTTTTCTTTATGCATTTAACAATCTTGTCATTATTTTATTGAAATTTCATGAATGTTCAAGGAAATGGGATACAACATTTTCTCTTTCTTTCTTTTATCCCCCACTCCCGAAGCTTCCAAATCATGGTTGACATCATTAATATTCTATCTTCTGCATTCTTACTCTTTTTCTTTATGCAGATTACCAATCTTTTTAATATTTTTTTGAAATTTCCATGAATGTTCAAGGAAATGGTATACAACAGTTTTTCTTTCTTTCTTTTATCCCCCACCACCCACCACCTTCCAAATCATGGTTGACAACATTAATATTCAATCTTCTGTATTCTTCCACTTTTTCTTTATGTAAATAACAATCTATTTATTATTTTATTGAAATTTCCATGAATGTCCAAGGAAATGGGATACAACATTTTTTCTTTCTTTCTTTTATCCCCCACGCCCCCAGCTTCCAAATCGTGGTTGACAGCATTAATATTCAATCTTCGGCATTCTTACACTTTTTCTTTATGCAGATGAACAATCTTTTTATTATTTTAATGAAATTTCCATGAATGTTCAAGGAAATGGAATACAACAGTTTTTCTTTCTTTCTTTTTTCCCCCACCACCTCCCACCTTCCAAATCATGGTTGGCAACAGTAATATTCAATCTTGTGCATTCTTACACTTTTACTTTATGCAGATTAACAATCTTTTTATTATTTTATTAAAATTTCCATGAATGTTCAAGGAAATTGGATACAACAGTTTTTCTTGCTTTCTTTTATCCCCCACCCCCCCAGCTTCCAAATCAAGTTTGACAACATTAATATTCTATCTTCTGCATTCTTACACTTTTTCTTTATGCAGACTAACAATCTTTTTATTATTTTATTTAAATTTCCATGAATGTTCAAGGAAATGTGATACAACATTATTTCTTTCTTTCTTTCATCCCGCACGCCCCCAGCTTCCAAATCGTGGTTGACAATATTAATATTCAATGTTCTGCATTCTTACACTTTTTCTTTATGCAGATTAACAATTTTTTATTATTTTATTGAAATTTCCATGAATGTTCAAGGAAATGGGATACAACAGTTTTTCTTTCTTTCTTTCATCCCCCTACCCCCCCAGCTTCCAAATCATGGTTGACAACATTAATATTCTATCTTCTGCATTCTTACTCTTTTTCTCTGTGCAGATTAACAATCTTTTTATTATTTTATTGAAATTTCCATGAATGTTCAAGGAAATGGAATACAACAGTTTTTCTTTCTTTCTTTAATCCCGCACAACCCCCCAGATTCCAAATCATTGTTGACAACATTAACATTCATTCTTCTGCATTCTTAATCTTTTTCTTTATGCAGATTAACAATCTTTTTATTATTTTATTGAAATTGCCATGAATGTTCAAGGAAATGGGATACAACATTTTTTCTTTCTTTCTTTTATCCTCCAGCGCCCCCAGCTTCCAAATCATGGTTGACAACATTAATATTCTATCTTCTGCATTCTTACTCTTTTTCTCTATGCAGAATAACAATCTTTTTATTATTGTATTGAAATTTCCATGAATGTTCAAGGAAATGGGATACAACAGTTTTTCTTTCTTTCTTTTATCCCGCACAACCCGCCAGATTCCAAATCATTGTTGACAACATTAACATTCTATCTTCGTCATTCTTACTCTTTTTCTCTATGCAGATTAAGAAT
Source organism: Cynocephalus volans (assembly GCF_027409185.1). NCBI lineage: Eukaryota > Metazoa > Chordata > Mammalia > Dermoptera > Cynocephalidae > Cynocephalus > Cynocephalus volans. The sequence continues at coordinate 61,075,912 of NC_084463.1, read as the reverse complement.
CTATTTATTATTTTATTGAAATTTCCATGAATGTTCAAGGAAATGGGATACAACACTTTTTCTTTCTTTCTATCATCCCCCAACCCCACCAGCTTCCAAAACATGGTTGACAACATTAATATTCTATCTTCTGCATTCTTACTATTTTTCTTTATGCAGATTACCAATCTATTTATTATTTTATTGAAATTTCCATGAATGTTCAAGGAAATGGGATACAACAGTTTTTCTTTCTTTCTTTCATCCCCCTACCCCCCCAGCTTCCAAATCATGGTTGACAACATTAATATTCCATCTTCTGCTTTCTTACACTTTTTCTTTATGCAGATTAACAATCTTTTATTATTTTATTGAAATTTCCATGAAAGTTCTAGGAAATGGGATACAACAGTTTTTCTTTCTTTCTTTTATCCCCCAACACGCCCCAGCTTCCCAATCATTGTTGACAACATTAATATTCTATCTTCTGCATTCTTACACTTTTTCTCTGTGCAGATTAACAATCTTTTTATTATTTTATTGAAATTTCCATGAATGTTCAAGGAAATTGGATAAAACAGTTTTTCTTTCTTTCTTTTATCCCGCACAACCCCCCAGATTCCAAATCATTGTTGACAACATTAACATTCATTCTTCTGCATTCTTAATCTTTTTCTTTATGCAGATTAACAATCTTTTTATTATTTTATTGAAATTGCCATGAATGTTCAAGGAAATGGGATACAACATTTTTTCTTTCTTTCTTTTATCCTCCAGCGCCTCCAGCTTCCAAATCATGGTTGACAACATTAATATTCTATCTTCTGCATTCTTACTCTTTTTCTCTATGCAGATTAACAATCTTTTTATTATTGTATTGAAATTTCCATGAATGTTCAAGGAAATGGGATACAACAGTTTTTCTTTCTTTCTTTTATCCCGCACAACCCGCCAGATTCCAAATCATTGTTGACAACATTAACATTCTATCTTCGTCATTCTTACTCTTTTTCTCTATGCAGATTAAGAATCTTTTTATTATTTTATTGAAATTTCCATGAATGTTCAAGGAAATGGGATACAACAGTTTTTCTTTCTTTCTATCATCCCCCAACCCCACCAGCTTCCAAATCATGGTTGACAACATTAATATTCTATCTTCTGCATTCTTACTATTTTTCTTTATGCAGATTACCAATCTTTTTATTATTTTATTGATATTTCCATGAATGTTCAAGGAAACGGGATACAACAGTTTTTCTTTCATTCTTTTATCCCCCACCCCCCCAGCTTCCAAATCATGATTGAAAACATTAATATTCTACCTTCTGCATTCTTACTGTTTTTCTTTAGGCAGAATAACAATCTTTTCTTATTTTATTGAAATTTCCATGAATGTTCAAGGAAATGGGATACAACACTTTTTCTTTCTTTCTTTTATCCCCCACCCCCGCCAGCTTCCAAATCATGGTTGACAACATGAACATTCTATCTCCTGCATTCTTACTCTTTTTCTTTATGCAGATTAACAATCTTTTATTATTTTATAGAAATTTCCATGAATGTTCAAGGAAATGGGATACAACAGTTTTTCTTTCTTTCTTTTATCCCCCACCCCCCCAAGCTTCCAAATCATGGTTGACAAGATTAATAGTCTATCTTCTGCATTCTTACACTTTTAATTTATGCAGATTAACAATCTTTTTATTATTTTATTGAAATTTCCATGAATGTTCAAGGAAATGGGATACAACAGTTTTTCTTTCTTTCTTTCATCCCCCACTTACCCGCAGCTTCTAATTCATGGTTGACAACATTAATATTCTATCTTCTGCATTCTTACTCTCTTTCTTTATGCAGATTAACAATATTTTTATTATTTTATTGAAATTTCAATGAATGTTCAAGGAAATGGGATACAACAGTTTTTCTTTCTTTCTTTCATCCCCCACCCCCCCAGCTTCCAAATCATGGTTGACAACATAATATTGTATCTTCTCCCTTCATACTCTTTTTCTTTATGCATTTAACAATCTTGTCATTATTTTATTGAAATTTCATGAATGTTCAAGGAAATGGGATACAACATTTTCTCTTTCTTTCTTTTATCCCCCACTCCCGAAGCTTCCAAATCATGGTTGACATCATTAATATTCTATCTTCTGCATTCTTACTCTTTTTCTTTATGCAGATTACCAATCTTTTTAATATTTTTTTGAAATTTCCATGAATGTTCAAGGAAATGGTATACAACAGTTTTTCTTTCTTTCTTTTATCCCCCACCACCCACCACCTTCCAAATCATGGTTGACAACATTAATATTCAATCTTCTGTATTCTTCCACTTTTTCTTTATGTAAATAACAATCTATTTATTATTTTATTGAAATTTCCATGAATGTCCAAGGAAATGGGATACAACATTTTTTCTTTCTTTCTTTTATCCCCCACGCCCCCAGCTTCCAAATCGTGGTTGACAGCATTAATATTCAATCTTCGGCATTCTTACACTTTTTCTTTATGCAGATGAACAATCTTTTTATTATTTTAATGAAATTTCCATGAATGTTCAAGGAAATGGAATACAACAGTTTTTCTTTCTTTCTTTTTTCCCCCACCACCTCCCACCTTCCAAATCATGGTTGGCAACAGTAATATTCAATCTTGTGCATTCTTACACTTTTACTTTATGCAGATTAACAATCTTTTTATTATTTTATTAAAATTTCCATGAATGTTCAAGGAAATTGGATACAACAGTTTTTCTTGCTTTCTTTTATCCCCCACCCCCCCAGCTTCCAAATCAAGTTTGACAACATTAATATTCTATCTTCTGCATTCTTACACTTTTTCTTTATGCAGACTAACAATCTTTTTATTATTTTATTTAAATTTCCATGAATGTTCAAGGAAATGTGATACAACATTATTTCTTTCTTTCTTTCATCCCGCACGCCCCCAGCTTCCAAATCGTGGTTGACAATATTAATATTCAATGTTCTGCATTCTTACACTTTTTCTTTATGCAGATTAACAATTTTTTATTATTTTATTGAAATTTCCATGAATGTTCAAGGAAATGGGATACAACAGTTTTTCTTTCTTTCTTTCATCCCCCTACCCCCCCAGATTCCAAATCATTGTTGACAACATTAACATTCATTCTTCTGCATTCTTAATCTTTTTCTTTATGCAGATTAACAATCTTTTTATTATTTTATTGAAATTGCCATGAATGTTCAAGGAAATGGGATACAACATTTTTTCTTTCTTTCTTTTATCCTCCAGCGCCCCCAGCTTCCAAATCATGGTTGACAACATTAATATTCTATCTTCTGCATTCTTACTCTTTTTCTCTATGCAGAATAACAATCTTTTTATTATTGTATTGAAATTTCCATGAATGTTCAAGGAAATGGGATACAACAGTTTTTCTTTCTTTCTTTTATCCCGCACAACCCGCCAGATTCCAAATCATTGTTGACAACATTAACATTCTATCTTCGTCATTCTTACTCTTTTTCTCTATGCAGATTAAGAATCTATTTATTATTTTATTGAAATTTCCATGAATGTTCAAGGAAATGGGATACAACACTTTTTCTTTCTTTCTATCATCCCCCAACCCCACCAGCTTCCAAAACATGGTTGACAACATTAATATTCTATCTTCTGCATTCTTACTATTTTTCTTTATGCAGATTACCAATCTATTTATTATTTTATTGAAATTTCCATGAATGTTCAAGGAAATGGGATACAACAGTTTTTCTTTCATTCTTTTATCCCCCACCCCCCCAGCTTCCAAATCATGATTGAAAACATTAATATTCTACGTTCTGCATTCTTACTGATTTTCTTTATGCAGATTAACAATCTTTTCTTATTTTATTGAAATTTCCATGAATGTTCAAGGAAATGGGATACAACACTTTTTCTTTCTTTCTTTTATCCCCCACCCCCGCCAGCTTCCAAATCATGGTTGACAACATGAACATTCTATCTCCTGCATTCTTACTCTTTTTCTTTATGCAGATTAACAATCTTTTATTATTTTATTGAAATTTCCATGAATGTTCAAGGAAATGGAATACAACAGTTTTTCTTTCTTTCTTTCATCCCCCACTTGCCCGCAGCTTCTAATTCATGGTTGACAACATTAATATTCTATCTTCTGCATTCTTACTCTCTTTCTTTATGCAGATTAACAATCTTTTTATTATTTTATTGAAATTTCCATGAATGGTCAAGGAAATGGGATACAACAGTTTTTCTTTCTTTCTTTCATCCCCCACCCCTCCAGCTTCCAAATCATGGTTGACAACATAATATTGTATCTTCTCACTTCATACTCTTTTTCTTTATGCATTTAACAATCTTGTCATTATTTTATTGAAATTTCATGAATGTTCAAGGAAATGGGATACAACATTTTCTCTTTCTTTCTTTTATCCCCCACTCCCGAAGCTTCCAAATCATGGTTGACAACATTAATATTCTATCTTCTGCATTCTTACTCTTTTTCTTTATGCAGATTACCAATCTTTTTAATATTTTTTTGAAATTTCCATGAATGTTCAAGGAAATGGTATACAACAGTTTTTCTTTCTTTCTTTTATCCCCCACCACCCACCACCTTCCAAATCATGGTTGACAACATTAATATTCAATCTTCTGTATTCTTACACTTTTTCTTTATGTAAATAACAATCTATTTATTATATTATTGAAATTTCCATGAATGTCCAAGGAAATGGGATACAATATTTTTTCTTTCTTTCTTTTATCCCCCACGCCCCCAGCTTCCAATTCGTGGTTGACAACATTAATATTCAATCTTCGGCATTCTTACACTTTTTCTTTATGCAGATGAACAATCATTTTATTATTTTAATGAAATTTCCATGAATGTTCAAGGAAATGGAATACAACAGTTTTTCTTTCTATCTTTTTTCCCCCACCACCTCCCACCTTCCAAATCATGGTTGGCAACAGTAATATTCAATCTTGTGCATTCTTACACTTTTACTTTATGCAGATTAACAATCTTTTTATTATTTTATTAAAATTTCCATGAATGTTCAAGGAAATTGGATACAACAGTTTTTCTTACTTTCTTTTATCCCCCACCCCCCCAGCTTCCAAATCAAGTTTGACAACATTAATATTCTATCTTCTGCATTCTTACACTTTTTCTTTATGCAGATTAACAATTTTTTATTATTTTATTGAAAATTCTATGAATGTTCAAGGAAATGGGATACAACAGTTTTTCTTTCTTTCTTTAATCCCGCACAACCCCCCAGATTCCAAATCATTGTTGACAACATTAACATTCATTCTTCTGCATTCTTAATCTTTTTCTTTATGCAGATTAACAATCTATTTATTATTTTATTGAAATTTCCATGAATGTTCAAGGAAATGGGATTCAACACTTTTTCTTTCTTTCTATCATCCCCCAACCCCACAAGCTTCCAAATCATGGTTGACAACATTAATATTCTATCTTCTGCATTCTTACTATTTTTCTTTATGCAGATTACCAATCTTTTTATTATTTTATTGAAATTTCCATGAATGTTCCAGTAAATGGGATACAACAGTTTTTCTTTCATTCTTTTATCCCCCACCCCCCCAGCTTCCAAATCATGATTGAAAACATTAATATTCTACGTTCTGCATTCTTACTGTTTTTCTTTATGCAGATTAACAATCTTTTCTTATTTTATTGAAATTTCCATGAATGTTCAAGGAAATGGGATACAACAGTTTTTCTTTCTTTCTTTCATCCCCCACTTGCCCGCAGATTCTAATTCATGGTTGACAACATTAATATTCTATCTTCTGCATTCTTACTCTCTTTCTTTATGCAGATTAACAATCTTTTTATAATTTTATTGAAATTTCCATGAATGTTCAAGGAAATGGGATACAACAGTTTTTCTTTCTTTCTTTCATCCTCTACCCCCCCAGCTTCCAAATCATGGTTGACAACATAATATTGTATCTTCTCCCTTCATACTCTTTTTCTTTATGCATTTAACAATCTTGTCATTATTTTATTGAAATTTCATGAATGTTCAAGGAAATGGGATACAACATTTTCTCTTTCTTTCTTTTATCCCCCACTCCCCAAGCTTCCAAATCATGGTTGACAACATTAATATTCTATCTTCTGCATTCTTACTCTTTTTCTTTATGCAGATTACCAATCTTTTTAATATTTTATTGAAATTTCCATGAATGTTCAAGGAAATGGTATACAACAGTTTTTCTTTCTTTCTTTTATCCCCCACCACCCACCACCTTCCAAATCATGGTTGACAACATTAATATTCAATCTTCTGTATTCTTACACTTTTTCTTTATGTAAATAACAATCTAATTATTATTTTATTGAAATTTCCATGAATGTCCAAGGAAATGGGATACAACATTTTTTCTTTCTTTCTTTTATCCCCCACCCCCCGAGCTTCCAAATCATGATTGAAAACATTAATATTCACCTTCTGCATTCTTACTGTTTTTCTTTAGGCAGAATAACAATCTTTTCTTATTTTATTGAAATTTCCACGAATGTTCAAGGAAATGGGATACAACACTTTTTCTTTCTTTCTTTTATCCCCCACCCCCGCCAGCTTCCAAATCATGGTTGACAACATGAACATTCTATCTCCTGCATTCTTACTCTTTTTCTTTATGCAGATTAACAATCTTTTATTATTTTATAGAAATTTCCATGAATGTTCAAGGAAATGGGATACAACAGTTTTTCTTTCTTTCTTTTATCCCCCACCCCCCCAAGCTTCCAAATCATGGTTGACAAGATTAATAGTCTATCTTCTGCATTCTTACACTTTTAATTTATGCAGATTAACAATCTTTTTATTATTTTATTGAAATTTCCATGAATGTTCAAGGAAATGGGATACAACAGTTTTTCTTTCTTTCTTTCATCCCCCACTTACCCGCAGCTTCTAATTCATGGTTGACAACATTAATATTCTGTCTTCTGCATTCTTACTCTCTTTCTTTATGCAGATTAACAATATTTTTATTATTTTATTGAAATTTCCATGAATGTTCAAGGAAATGGGATACAACAGTTTTTCTTTCTTTCTTTCATCCCCCACCCCCCCAGCTTCCAAATCATGGTTGACAACATAATATTGTATCTTCTCCCTTCATACTCTTTTTCTTTATGCATTTAACAATCTTGTCATTATTTTATTGAAATTTCATGAATGTTCAAGGAAATGGGATACAACATTTTCTCTTTCTTTCTTTTATCCCCCACTCCCGAAGCTTCCAAATCATGGTTGACATCATTAAAATTCTATCTTCTGCATTCTTACTCTTTTTCTTTATGCAGATTACCAATCTTTTTAATATTTTTTTGAAATTTCCATGAATGTTCAAGGAAATGGTATACAACAGTTTTTCTTTCTTTCTTTTATCCCCCACCACCCACCACCTTCCAAATCATGGTTGACAACATTAATATTCAATCTTCTGTATTCTTCCACTTTTTCTTTATGTAAATAACAATCTATTTATTATTTTATTGAAATTTCCATGAATGTCCAAGGAAATGGGATACAACATTTTTTCTTTCTTTCTTTTATCCCCCACGCCCCCAGCTTCCAAATCGTGGTTGACAGCATTAATATTCAATCTTCGGCATTCTTACACTTTTTCTTTATGCAGATGAACAATCTTTTTATTATTTTAATGAAATTTCCATGAATGTTCAAGGAAATGGAATACAACAGTTTTTCTTTCTTTCTTTTTTCCCCCACCACCTCCCACCTTCCAAATCATGGTTGGCAACAGTAATATTCAATCTTGTGCATTCTTACACTTTTACTTTATGCTGATTAACAATCTTTTTATTATTTTATTAAAATTTCCATGAATGTTCAAGGAAATTGGATACAACAGTTTTTCTTGCTTTCTTTTATCCCCCACCCCCCCAGCTTCCAAATCAAGTTTGACAACATTAATATTCTATCTTCTGCATTCTTACACTTTTTCTTTATGCAGACTAACAATCTTTTTATTATTTTATTGAAATTTCCATGAATGTTCAAGGAAATGTGATACAACATTATTTCTTTCTTTCTTTCATCCCGCACGCCCCCAGCTTCCAAATCGTGGTTGACAATATTAATATTCAATGTTCTGCATTCTTACACTTTTTCTTTATGCAGATTAACAATTTTTTATTATTTTATTGAAATTTCCATGAATGTTCAAGGAAATGGGATACAACAGTTTTTCTTTCTTTCTTTCATCCCCCTACCCCCCCAGCTTCCAAATCATGGTTGACAACATTAATATTCTATCTTCTGCATTCTTACTCTTTTTCTCTGTGCAGATTAACAATCTTTTTATTATTTTATTGAAATTTCCATGAATGTTCAAGGAAATGGAATACAACAGTTTTTCTTTCTTTCTTTAATCCCGCACAACCCCCCAGATTCCAAATCATTGTTGACAACATTAACATTCATTCTTCTGCATTCTTAATCTTTTTCTTTATGCAGATTAACAATCTTTTTATTATTTTATTGAAATTGCCATGAATGTTCAAGGAAATGGGATACAACATTTTTTCTTTCTTTCTTTTATCCTCCAGCGCCCCCAGCTTCCAAATCATGGTTGACAACATTAATATTCTATCTTCTGCATTCTTACTCTTTTTCTCTATGCAGAATAACAATCTTTTTATTATTGTATTGAAATTTCCATGAATGTTCAAGGAAATGGGATACAACAGTTTTTCTTTCTTTCTTTTATCCCGCACAACCCGCCAGATTCCAAATCATTGTTGACAACATTAACATTCTATCTTCGTCATTCTTACTCTTTTTCTCTATGCAGATTAAGAATCTATTTATTATTTTATTGAAATTTCCATGAATGTTCAAGGAAATGGGATACAACACTTTTTCTTTCTTTCTATCATCCCCCAACCCCACCAGCTTCCAAAATATGGTTGACAACATTAATATTCTATCTTCTGCATTCTTACTATTTTTCTTTATGCAGATTACCAATCTATTTATTATTTTATTGAAATTTCCATGAATGTTCAAGGAAATGGGATACAACAGTTTTTCTTTCATTCTTTTATCCCCCACCCCCCCAGCTTCCAAATCATGATTGAAAACATTAATATTCCACGTTCTGCATTCTTACTGATTTTCTTTATGCAGATTAACAATCTTTTCTTATTTTATTGAAATTTCCATGAATGTTCAAGGAAATGGGATACAACACTTTTTCTTTCTTTCTTTTATCCCCCACCCCCGCCAGCTTCCAAATCATGGTTGACCACATGAACATTCTATCTCCTGCATTCTTACTCTTTTTCTTTATGCAGATTAACAATCTTTTATTATTTTATTGAAATTTCCATGAATGTTCAAGGAAATGGAATACAACAGTTTTTCTTTCTTTCTTTCATCCCCCACTTGCCCGCAGCTTCTAATTCATGGTTGACAACATTAATATTCTATCTTCTGCATTCTTACTCTCTTTCTTTATGCAGATTAACAATCTTTTTATTATTTTATTGAAATTTCCATGAATGGTCAAGGAAATGGGATACAACAGTTTTTCTTTCTTTCTTTCATCCCCCACCCCTCCAGCTTCCAAATCATGGTTGACAACATAATATTGTATCTTCTCACTTCATACTCTTTTTCTTTATGCATTTAACAATCTTGTCATTATTTTATTGAAATTTCATGAATGTTCAAGGAAATGGGATACAACATTTTCTCTTTCTTTCTTTTATCCCCCACTCCCGAAGCTTCCAAATCATGGTTGACAACATTAATATTCTATCTTCTGCATTCTTACTCTTTTTCTTTATGCAGATTACCAATCTTTTTAATATTTTTTTGAAATTTCCATGAATGTTCAAGGAAATGGTATACAACAGTTTTTCTTTCTTTCTTTTATCCCCCACCACCCACCACCTTCCAAATCATGGTTGACAACATTAATATTCAATCTTCTGTATTCTTACACTTTTTCTTTATGTAAATAACAATCTATTTATTATATTATTGAAATTTCCATGAATGTCCAAGGAAATGGGATACAATATTTTTTCTTTCTTTCTTTTATCCCCCACGCCCCCAGCTTCCAATTCGTGGTTGACAACATTAATATTCAATCTTCGGCATTCTTACACTTTTTCTTTATGCAGATGAACAATCTTTTTATTATTTTAATGAAATTTCCATGAATGTTCAAGGAAATGGAATACAACAGTTTTTCTTTCTTTCTTTTTTCCCCCACCACCTCCCACCTTCCAAATCATGGTTGGCAACAGTAATATTCAATCTTGTGCATTCTTACACTTTTACTTTATGCAGATTAACAATCTTTTTATTATTTTATTAAAATTTCCATGAATGTTCAAGGAAATTGGATACAACAGTTTTTCTTACTTTCTTTTATCCCCCACCCCCCCAGCTTCCAAATCAAGTTTGACAACATTAATATTCTATCTTCTGCATTCTTACACTTTTTCTTTATGCAGACTAACAATTTTTTATTATTTTATTGAAAATTCCATAAATGTTCAAGGAAATGGGATACAACAGATTTTCTTTCTTTCTTTTTTCCCCCACCACCTCCCACCTTCCAAATCATGGTTGGCAACAGTAATATTCAATCTTGTGCATTCTTACACTTTTACTTTATGCAGATTAACAATCTTTTTATTATTTTATTGAAATTTCCATGAATGTTCAAGGAAATGTGATACAACATTATTTCTTTCTTTCTTTCATCCCGCACGCCCCCAGCTTCCAAATCGTGGTTGACAATATTAATATTCAGTGTTCTGCATTCTTACTGTTTTTCTTTATGCAGATTAACAATCTTTTCTTATTTTATTGAAATTTCCATGAATGTTCAAGGAAATGGGATACAACACTTTTTCTTTCTTTCTTTTATCCCCCACCCCCGCCAGCTTCCAAATCATGGTTGACAACATGAACATTCTATCTCCTGCATTCTTACTCTTTTTCTTTATGCAGATTAACAATCTTTTATTATTTTATTGAAATTTCCATGAATGTTCAAGGAAATGGAATACAACAGTTTTTCTTTCTTTCTTTCATCCCCCACTTGCCCGCAGCTTCTAATTCATGGTTGACAACATTAATATTCTATCTTCTGCATTCTTACTCTCTTTCTTTATGCAGATTAACAATCTTTTTATTATTTTATTGAAATTTCCATGAATGTTCAAGGAAATGGGATAGAACAGTTTTTCTTTCTTTCTTTTATCCCCCACGCCCCCAGCTTCCAAATCGTGGTTGACAACATTAATATTCAATCTTCGGCATTCTTACACTTTTTCTTTATGCAGATGAACAATCTTTTTATTATTTTAATGAAATTTCCATAAATGTTCAAGGAAATGGAATAGAACAGTTTTTCTTTCTTTCTTTTATCCCCCACCACGTCCCACCTTCCAAATCATGGTTGGCAACAGTAATATTCAATCTTCTGCATTCTTACACTTTTACTTTATGCCGATTAACAATCTTTTTATTATTTTATTAAAATTTCCATGAATGTTCAAGGAAATTGGATACAACAGTTTTTCTTTCTTTCTTTTATCCCCCACTTGCCCGCAGCTTCTAATTCATTGTTGACAACATTAATATTCTATCTTCTGCATTCTTACTCTCTTTCTTTATGCAGATTAACAATCTTTTTATTATTTTATTGAAATTTCCATGAATGTTCAAGGAAATTGGATACAACAGTTTTTCTTTCTTTCTTTCATCCCCCACCCCCCCAGCTTCCAAATCATGGTTGACAACATAATATTGTATCTTCTGCCTTCATACTCTTTTTCTTTATGCATTTAACAATCTTGTCATTATTTTATTGAAATTTCATGAATGTTCAAGGAAATGGGATACAACATTTTCTCTTTCTTTCTTTTATCCCCCACTCCCCAAGCTTCCAAATCATGGTTGACAACATTAATATTCTATCTTCTGCATTCTTACACTTTTTCTTTATGCAGATTACCAATCTTTTTAATATTTTATTGAAATTTCCATGAATGTTCAAGGCAATGGTATACAACATTTTTTCTTTCTTTCTTATATCCCCCACCACCTCCCACCTTCCAAATCATGGTTGGCAACAGTAATATTCAATCTTGTGCATTCTTACACTTTTACTTTATGCGGATTAACAATCTCTTTATTATTTTATTAAAATATCCATGAATGTTCAAGGAAATTGGATAAAACAGTTTTTCTTACTTTCTTTTATCCCCCACCCCCCCAGCTTCCAAATCATGGTTGACAACATAATATTGTATCTTCTGCCTTCATACTCTTTTTCTTTATGCATTTAACAATCTTGTCATTATTTTATTGAAATGTCCATGAATGTTCAAGGAAATGGGATACAACATTTTCTCTTTCTTTCTTTTATCCCCCACTCCCCAAGCTTCCAAATCATGGTTGGCAACAGTAATATTCTATCTTCTGAATTCTTACACTTTTTCTTTATGCAGACTAACAATCTTTTTATTATTTTATTGAAATTTCCATGAATGTTCAAGGAAATGGGATACAACATTATTTCTTTCTTTCTTTCATCCCGCACGCCCCCAGCTTCCAAATCGTGGTTGACAATATTAATATTCAATGTTCTGCATTCTTACACTTTTTCTTTATGCAGATTAACAATTTTTTATTATTTTATTGAAATTTCCATGAATGTTCAAGGAAATGGGATACAACAGTTTTTCTTTCTTTCTTTCATCCCCCTACCCCCCCAGCTTCCAAATCATGGTTGACAACATTAATATTCCATCTTCTGCTTTCTTACACTTTTTCTTTATGCAGATTAACAATCTTTTATTATTTTATTGAAATTTCCATGAAAGTTCTAGGAAATGGGATACAACAGTTTTTCTTTCTTTCTTTTATCCCCCAACACGCCCCAGCTTCCCAATCATTGTTGACAACATTAATATTCTATCTTCTGCATTCTTACACTTTTTCTCTGTGCAGATTAACAATCTTTTTATTATTTTATTGAAATTTCCATGAATGTTCAAGGAAATTGGATAAAACAGTTTTTCTTTCTTTCTTTTATCCCGCACAACCCCCCAGATTCCAAATCATTGTTGACAACATTAACATTCATTCTTCTGCATTCTTAATCTTTTTCTTTATGCAGATTAACAATCTTTTTATTATTTTATTGAAATTGCCATGAATGTTCAAGGAAATGGGATACAACATTTTTTCTTTCTTTCTTTTATCCTCCAGCGCCTCCAGCTTCCAAATCATGGTTGACAACATTAATGTTCTATCTTCTGCATTCTTACTCTTTTTCTCTATGCAGATTAACAATCTTTTTATTATTGTATTGAAATTTCCATGAATGTTCAAGGAAATGGGATACAACAGTTTTTCTTTCTTTCTTTTATCCCGCACAACCCGCCAGATTCCAAATCATTGTTGACAACATTAACATTCTATCTTCGTCATTCTTACTCTTTTTCTCTATGCAGATTAAGAATCTTTTTATTATTTTATTGAAATTTCCATGAATGTTCAAGGAAATGGGATACAACAGTTTTTCTTTCTTTCTATCATCCCCCAACCCCACCAGCTTCCAAATCATGGTTGACAACATTAATATTCTATCTTCTGCATTCTTACTATTTTTCTTTATGCAGATTACCAATCTTTTTATTATTTTATTGATATTTCCATGAATGTTCAAGGAAATGGGATACAACAGTTTTTCTTTCATTCTTTTATCCCCCACCCCCCCAGCTTCCAAATCATGATTGACAACATTAATATTCTACCTTCTGCATTCTTACTGTTTTTCTTTAGGCAGAATAACAATCTTTTCTTATTTTATTGAAATTTCCATGAATGTTCAAGGAAATGGGATACAACACTTTTTCTTTCTTTCTTTTATCCCCGACCCCCGCCAGCTTCCAAATCATGGTTGACAACATGAACATTCTATCTCCTGCATTCTTACTCTTTTTCTTTATGCAGATTAACAATCTTTTATTATTTTATAGAAATTTCCATGAATGTTCAAGGAAATGGGATACAACAGTTTTTCTTTCTTTCTTTTATCCCCCACCCCCCCAAGCTTCCAAATCATGGTTGACAAGATTAATAGTCTATCTTCTGCATTCTTACACTTTTAATTTATGCAGATTAACAATCTTTTTATTATTTTATTGAAATTTCCATGAATGTTCAAGGAAATGGGATACAACAGTTTTTCTTTCTTTCTTTCATCCCCCACTTACCCGCAGCTTCTAATTCATGGTTGACAACATTAATATTCTATCTTCTGCATTCTTCCTCTCTTTCTTTATGCAGATTAACAATATTTTTATTATTTTATTGAAATTTCCATGAATGTTCAAGGAAATGGGATACAACAGTTTTTCTTTCTTTCTTTCATCCCCCACCCCCCCAGCTTCCAAATCATGGTTGACAACATAATATTGTATCTTCTCCCTTCATACTCTTTTTCTTTATGCATTTAACAATCTTGTCATTATTTTATTGAAATTTCATGAATGTTCAAGGAAATGGGATACAACATTTTCTCTTTCTTTCTTTTATCCCCCACTCCCGAAGCTTCCAAATCATGGTTGACATCATTAATATTCTATCTTCTGCATTCTTACTCTTTTTCTTTATGCAGATTACCAATATTTTTAATATTTTTTTGAAATTTCCATGAATGTTCAAGGAAATGGTATACAACAGTTTTTCTTTCTTTCTTTTATCCCCCACCACCCACCACCTTCCAAATCATGGTTGACAACATTAATATTCAATCTTCTGTATTCTTCCACTTTTTCTTTATGTAAATAACAATCTATTTATTATTTTATTGAAATTTCCATGAATGTCCAAGGAAATGGGATACAACATTTTTTCTTTCTTTCTTTTATCCCCCACGCCCCCAGCTTCCAAATCGTGGTTGACAGCATTAATATTCAATCTTCGGCATTCTTACACTTTTTCTTTATGCAGATGAACAATCTTTTTATTATTTTAATGAAATTTCCATGAATGTTCAAGGAAATGGAATACAACAGTTTTTCTTTCTTTCTTTTTTCCCCCACCACCTCCCACCTTCCAAATCATGGTTGGCAACAGTAATATTCAATCTTGTGCATTCTTACACTTTTACTTTATGCAGATTAACAATCTTTTTATTATTTTATTAAAATTTCCATGAATGTTCAAGGAAATTGGATACAACAGTTTTTCTTACTTTCTTTTATCCCCACCCCCCCAGCTTCCAAATCAAGTTTGACAACATTAATATTCTATCTTCTGCATTCTTACACTTTTTCTTTATGCAGACTAACAATCTTTTTATTATTTTATTGAAATTTCCATGAATGTTCAAGGAAATGTGATACAACATTATTTCTTTCTTTCTTTCATCCCGCACGCCCCCAGCTTCCAAATCGTGGTTGACAATATTAATATTCAATGTTCTGCATTCTTACACTTTTTCTTTATGCAGATTAACAATTTTTAATTATTTTATTGAAATTTCCATGAATGTTCAACGAAATGGGATACAACAGTTTTTCTTTCTTTCTTTCATCCCCCTACCCCCCCAGTTTCCAAATCATGGTTGACAACATTTATATTCTATCTTCTGCATTCTTACTCTTTTTCTCTGTGCAGATTAACAATTTTTTATTATTTTATTGAAATTTCCATGAATGTTCAAGGAAATGGGATACAACAGTTTTTCTTTCTTTCTTTTATCCCGCACAACCCCCCAGATTCCAAATCATTGTTGACAATATTAACATTCATTCTTCTGCATTCTTAATCTTTTTCTTTATGCAGATTAACAATCTTTTTATTATTTTATTGAAATTGCCATGAATGTTCAGGGAAATGGGATACAACATTTTTTCTTTCTTTCTTTTATCCTCCAGCGCCCCCAGCTTCCAAATCATGGTTGACAAAATTAATATTCTATCTTCTGCATTCTTACTCTTTTTCTCTATGCAGATTAACAATCTTTTTATTATTGTATTGAAATTTCCATGAATGTTCAAGGAAATGGGATACAACAGTTTTTCTTTCTTTCTTTTATAACGCACAACCCCCCAGATTCCAAATCATTGTTGACAACATTAACATTCTATGTTCGTCATTCTTACTCTTTTTCTCTATGCAGATTAAGAATCTATTTATTATTTTATTGAAATTTCCATGAATGTTCAAGGAAATGGGATACAACACTTTTTCTTTCTTTCTATCATCCCCCAACCCCACCAGCTTCCAAATCATGGTTGACAACATTAATATTCTATCTTCTGCATTCTTACACTTTTTCTTTATGCAGATTACCAATCTTTTTATTATTTTATTGAAATTTCCATGAATGTTCAAGGAAATGGGATACAACAGTTTTTCTTTCATTCTTTTATCCCCCACCCCCCAGCTTCCAAATCATGATTGAAAACATTATTATTCTACGTTCTGCATTCTTACTGTTTTTCTTTATGCAGATTAACAATCTTTTCTTATTTTATTGAAATTTCCATGAATGTTCAAGGAAATGGGATACAACACTTTTTCTTTCTTTCTTTTATCCCCCACCCCCGCCAGCTTGCAAATCATGGTTGACAACATGAACATTCTATCTCCTGCATTCTTACTCTTTTTCTTTATGCAGATTAACAATCTTTTATTATTTTATTGAAATTTCCATGAATGTTCAAGGAAATGGGATACAACAGTTTTTCTTTCTTTCTTTTATCCCCCACGCTCCAAGCTTCCAAATCATGGTTGACAACATTAATATTCTATCTTCTGCATTCTTACTCTTTTTCTTTATGCAGATTACCAATCTTTTTATTATTTTATTGTACTTTCCATGAATGTTCAAGGAAATGGTATACAACAGTTTTTCTTTCATTCTTTTATCCCCCACCCCCCCAAGCTTCCAAATCATGGTTGACAAGATTAATAGTCTATCTTCTGCATTCTTACACTTTTACTTTATGCAGATTAACAATCTTTTTATTATTTTATTGAAATTTCCATGAATGTTCAAGGAAATGGGATACAACAGTTTTTCTTTCTTTCTTTCATCCCCCTACACCCCCAGCTTCCAAATCATTGTTGACAACATTAATATTCTATCTTCTGCATTCTTACTCTTTTTCTCAATGCAGAATAACAATCTTTTTATTATTGTATTGAAATTTCCATGAATGTTCAAGGAAATGGGATACAACAGTTTTTCTTTCTTTCTTTTATCCCGCACAACCCCCCAGATTCCAAATCATGGTTGACAACATTAACATTCTATCTTCATCTTTCTTACTCTTTTTCTCTATGCAAATTAAGAATCTTTTTATTAGTTTATTGAAATTTCCATGAATGTTCAAGTAAATGGGATACAACAGTTTTTCTTTCATTCTTTTATCCCCCACCCCCCCAGCTTCCAAATCATGATTGAAAACATTAATATTCTACCTTCTGCATTCTTACTGTTTTTCTTTATGCAGATTAACAATCTTTTCTAATTTTATTGAAATTTCCATGAATGTTCAAGGAAATGGGATACAACAGTTTTTCTTTCTTTCTTTTATCCCCCACGCTCCAAGCTTCCAAATCATGGTTGACAACATTAATATTCTATCTTCTGCATTCTTACTCTTTTTCTTTATGCAGATTACCAATCTTTTTATTATTTTATTGAACTTTCCATGAATGTTCAAGGAAATGATATACAACAGTTTTTCTTTCATTCTTTTATCCCCCACCCCCCCAAGCTTCCAAATCATGGTTGACAAGATTAATAGTCTATCTTCTGCATTCTTACAATTTTTCTTTATGCAGAATAACGATCTTTTTATTATTTTACTGAAATTTCCATGAATGTTCAAGGAAATGTGATACAACATTATGTCTTTCTTTCTTTCATCCCGCACGCCCCCAGCTTCCAAATCGTGGTTGACAATATTAATATTCAATGTTCTGCATTCTTACACTTTTTCTTTATGCAGATTAACAATTTTTTATTATTTTATTGAAATTTCCATGAATGTTCAAGGAAATGGGATACAACAGTTTTTCTTTCTTTCTTTTATCCAGCACCCCGGCCATCTTCCAAATCATGGTTGACAACATTAATATTCAATCTTCTGCATTCTTTCACTTTTACTTTATGCAGATTAACAATCTTTTTCTTATTTTATTGAAATTTCCATGAATGTTCAAGGAAATGGGATCCAACAGTTTTTCTTTCTTTCTTTTATCCCGCACAACCCCCCAGCTTCCAAATGATTGTTGACAACATTAACATTCTATCTTCTGCATTCTTACACTTTTTCTTTATGTAAATAACAATCTATTTATTATTTTATTGAAATTGCCATGAATGTTCAAGGAAATGGGATACAACATTTTTTCTTTCTTTCTTTTATCCTCCAGCGCCCCCAGCTTCCAAATCATGGTTGACAACATTAATATTCTATCTTCTGCATTCTTACTCTTTTTCTCTATGCAGATTAACAATCTTTTTATTATTGTATTGAAATTTCCATGAATGTTCAAGGAAATGGGATACAACAGTTTTTCTGTCTTTATTTTATCCCTCATAACCCCCCAGATTCCAAATCATTGTTGACAACATTAACATTCTATCTTCGTCATTCTTACTCTTTTTCTCTATGCAGATTTAGAATCTCTTTATTATTTTATTGAAATTTCAATGAATGTTCATAGAACTGTGACACAAGAGTTTTTCTTTCTTTCTTTTATCCCCCACCCCAACAGCTTCCAAATCTTGGTTCCCAACACTAATATTCTATCTTCTGCATTCTTACACTTTTTCTTTATGCATATTAACAATCTTTTTATTATTTTATTGAAATTTCCATGAATGTTCAAGGAAATGGGATACAACAGTTTTTCTTTCATTCTTTTATCCCCCACCCCCCCAGTTTCCAAATCATGATTGAAAACATTAAGATTCTACCGTCAGCATTCTTACTGTTTTTCTTTATGCAGATTAACAATCTTTTCTTATTTTATTGAAATTTCCATGAATGTTCAAGTAAATGGGATACAACAGTTTTTCTTTCATTCTTTTATCCCCCACCCCCCCAGCTTCCAAATCATGATTGAAAACATTAATATTCTACCTTCTGCATTCTTACTGTTTTTCTTTATGCAGATTAACAATCTTTTCTAATTTTATTGAAATTTCCATGAATGTTCAAGGAAATGGGATACAACAGTTTTTCTTTCTTTCTTTTATCCCCCACGCTCCAAGCTTCCAAATCATGGTTGACAACATTAATATTCTATCTTCTGCATTCTTACTCTTTTTCTTTATGCAGATTACCAATCTTTTTATTATTTTATTGAACTTTCCATGAATGTTCAAGGAAATGATATACAACAGTTTTTCTTTCATTCTTTTATCCCCCACCCCCCCAAGCTTCCAAATCATGGTTGACAAGATTAATAGTCTATCTTCTGCATTCTTACAATTTTTCTTTATGCAGAATAACGATCTTTTTATTATTTTACTGAAATTTCCATGAATGTTCAAGGAAATGTGATACAACATTATGTCTTTCTTTCTTTCATCCCGCACGCCCCCAGCTTCCAAATCGTGGTTGACAATATTAATATTCAATGTTCTGCATTCTTACACTTTTTCTTTATGCAGATTAACAATTTTTTATTATTTTATTGAAATTTCCATGAATGTTCAAGGAAATGGGATACAACAGTTTTTCTTTCTTTCTTTTATCCAGCACCCCGGCCATCTTCCAAATCATGGTTGACAACATTAATATTCAATCTTCTGCATTCTTTCACTTTTACTTTATGCAGATTAACAATCTTTTTCTTATTTTATTGAAATTTCCATGAATGTTCAAGGAAATGGGATCCAACAGTTTTTCTTTCTTTCTTTTATCCCGCACAACCCCCCAGCTTCCAAATGATTGTTGACAACATTAACATTCTATCTTCTGCATTCTTACACTTTTTCTTTATGTAAATAACAATCTATTTATTATTTTATTGAAATTGCCATGAATGTTCAAGGAAATGGGATACAACATTTTTTCTTTCTTTCTTTTATCCTCCAGCGCCCCCAGCTTCCAAATCATGGTTGACAACATTAATATTCTATCTTCTGCATTCTTACTCTTTTTCTCTATGCAGATTAACAATCTTTTTATTATTGTATTGAAATTTCCATGAATGTTCAAGGAAATGGGATACAACAGTTTTTCTGTCTTTATTTTATCCCTCATAACCCCCCAGATTCCAAATCATTGTTGACAACATTAACATTCTATCTTCGTCATTCTTACTCTTTTTCTCTATGCAGATTTAGAATCTCTTTATTATTTTATTGAAATTTCAATGAATGTTCATAGAACTGTGACACAAGAGTTTTTCTTTCTTTCTTTTATCCCCCACCCCAACAGCTTCCAAATCTTGGTTCCCAACACTAATATTCTATCTTCTGCATTCTTACACTTTTTCTTTATGCATATTAACAATCTTTTTATTATTTTATTGAAATTTCCATGAATGTTCAAGGAAATGGGATACAACAGTTTTTCTTTCATTCTTTTATCCCCCACCCCCCCAGTTTCCAAATCATGATTGAAAACATTAAGATTCTACCGTCAGCATTCTTACTGTTTTTCTTTATGCAGATTAACAATCTTTTCTTATTTTATTGAAATTTCCATGAATGTTCAAGTAAATGGGATACAACAGTTTTTCTTTCATTCTTTTATCCCCCACCCCCCCAGCTTCCAAATCATGATTGAAAACATTAATATTCTACCTTCTGCATTCTTACTGTTTTTCTTTATGCAGATTAACAATCTTTTCTAATTTTATTGAAATTTCCATGAATGTTCAAGGAAATGGGATACAACAGTTTTTCTTTCTTTCTTTTATCCCCCACGCTCCAAGCTTCCAAATCATGGTTGACAACATTAATATTCTATCTTCTGCATTCTTACTCTTTTTCTTTATGCAGATTACCAATCTTTTTATTATTTTATTGAACTTTCCATGAATGTTCAAGGAAATGATATACAACAGTTTTTCTTTCATTCTTTTATCCCCCACCCCCCCAAGCTTCCAAATCATGGTTGACAAGATTAATAGTCTATCTTCTGCATTCTTACAATTTTTCTTTATGCAGAATAACGATCTTTTTATTATTTTACTGAAATTTCCATGAATGTTCAAGGAAATGTGATACAACATTATGTCTTTCTTTCTTTCATCCCGCACGCCCCCAGCTTCCAAATCGTGGTTGACAATATTAATATTCAATGTTCTGCATTCTTACACTTTTTCTTTATGCAGATTAACAATTTTTTATTATTTTATTGAAATTTCCATGAATGTTCAAGGAAATGGGATACAACAGTTTTTCTTTCTTTCTTTTATCCAGCACCCCGGCCATCTTCCAAATCATGGTTGACAACATTAATATTCAATCTTCTGCATTCTTTCACTTTTACTTTATGCAGATTAACAATCTTTTTCTTATTTTATTGAAATTTCCATGAATGTTCAAGGAAATGGGATCCAACAGTTTTTCTTTCTTTCTTTTATCCCGCACAACCCCCCAGCTTCCAAATGATTGTTGACAACATTAACATTCTATCTTCTGCATTCTTACACTTTTTCTTTATGTAAATAACAATCTATTTATTATTTTATTGAAATTGCCATGAATGTTCAAGGAAATGGGATACAACATTTTTTCTTTCTTTCTTTTATCCTCCAGCGCCCCCAGCTTCCAAATCATGGTTGACAACATTAATATTCTATCTTCTGCATTCTTACTCTTTTTCTCTATGCAGATTAACAATCTTTTTATTATTGTATTGAAATTTCCATGAATGTTCAAGGAAATGGGATACAACAGTTTTTCTGTCTTTATTTTATCCCTCATAACCCCCCAGATTCCAAATCATTGTTGACAACATTAACATTCTATCTTCGTCATTCTTACTCTTTTTCTCTATGCAGATTTAGAATCTCTTTATTATTTTATTGAAATTTCAATGAATGTTCATAGAACTGTGACACAAGAGTTTTTCTTTCTTTCTTTTATCCCCCACCCCAACAGCTTCCAAATCTTGGTTCCCAACACTAATATTCTATCTTCTGCATTCTTACACTTTTTCTTTATGCATATTAACAATCTTTTTATTATTTTATTGAAATTTCCATGAATGTTCAAGGAAATGGGATACAACAGTTTTTCTTTCATTCTTTTATCCCCCACCCCCCCAGTTTCCAAATCATGATTGAAAACATTAAGATTCTACCGTCAGCATTCTTACTGTTTTTCTTTATGCAGATTAACAATCTTTTCTTATTTTATTGAAATTTCCATGAAAGTTCAAGGAAATGGGATACAACAGTTTTTCTTTCTTTCTTTTATCCCCCACACCCCCCAGCTTCCCAATCATGGTTGACAACATTAATATTCTATCTTCTGCATTCTTACTCTTTTTCTCTATGCAGATTAACAATCTTTTTATTATTTTATTGAAATTTCCATGAGTGTTCAAGGAAATGGGATACAACACTTCTTCTTTCTTTCTATCATCCCCCAACCCAACCAGCTTCCAAATCATGGTTGACAACATTAATATTCTATCTTCTGCATTCTTACTATTTTTCTTTATGCAGATTACCAATCTTTTTATTATTTTATTGAAATTTCCATGAATGTTCAAGGAAATGGGATACAACAGTTTTTCTTTCATTCTTTTATCCCCCACCCCCCCAGCTTCCCAACATGATTGAAAACATTCATATTCTACCTTCTGCATTCTTACTGTTTTTCTCTATGCAGATTAACAATCTTTTATTATTTTATTGAAATTTCCATGAATGTTCAAGGAAATGGTATACAACACTTTTTCTTTCTTTCTTTTATCCCCCACCCCCGCAAGCTTCCAAATCATGGTTGACAACATGAACATTCTATCTCCTGCATTCTTACTCTTTTTCTTTATGCTGATTAACAATCTTTTATTATTTTATTGAAATTTCCATGAATGTTCAAGGAAATGGGATACAACAGTTTTTCTTTCTTTCTTTTATCCCCCACGCTCCAAGCTTCCAAATCATGGTTGACAACATTAATATTCTATCTACTGCATAATTACTCTTTTTCTTTATGCAGATTAACAATCTTTTTATTATTTTATTTAACTTTCCATGAATGTTCAAGGAAATGGTATACAACTGTTTTTCTTTCTTTCTTTTATCCCCCACTCCCCCCCAGTTTACAAATCATGGTTGAAAACATTAACATCCTATCTCCTGCATTCTTATTCTTTTTCTTTTTGCAGATTAACAATCTTTTATTATTTTTTTGAAATTTCCATGAATGTTCAAGGAAATGGGATAGAACAGTTTTTTTTTTCTTTCTTTCATCCCCCACCCTCCCAGCTTCCATATCAAGGTTGACAACATAATATTGTATCTTCTGCCTTCATACTCTTTTTCTTTATGCATTTAACAATCTTGTCATTATTTTACTGAAATTTCATGAATGTTCAAGGAAATGGGATACAACATTTTCTCTTTCTTTCTTTCATCCCCCACTCCCCAAGCTTCCAAATCATGGTTGAAAACATTAATATTCTATCTTCTGCATTCTTACTCTTTTTCGTTATGCAGATTAACTATCTTTTTATTATTTTATTGAAATTTCCATGAATGTTCAAGGAAATGGGATACAAAGGTTTTTCTTACTTTCTTTTATCCCCCACACCCCTAGCTTCCAAATGATGCTTGACAACATTAATATTATATCTTGTGCATTCTTACACTTTTTCTTTATGCAGACTAACAATCTTTTTATTATTTTATTGAAATTTCCATGAATGTTCAAGGAAATGTGATACAACATTATTTCTTTCTTTCTTTCATCCCGCACGCAACCAGCTTCCGAATCGTGATTGACAATATTAATATTCAATGTTCTGCATTCTTACACTTTTTCTTTATGCAGATTAACAATTTTTTATTATTTTATTGAAATTTCCATGAATGTTCAAGGAAATGGGATACAACAGTTTTTCTTTCTTTCTTTCATCCCCCTACACCCCCAGCTTCCAAATCATTGTTGACAACATTAATATTCCATCTTCTGCATTCTTACTCTTTTTCTTTATGCAGATTAACAATCTTTTATTATTTTATTGAAATTTCCATGAAAGTTCAAGGAAATGGGATACAACAGTTTTTCTTTCTTTCTTTTATCCCCCAACACGCCCCAGCTTCCCAATCATGGTTGACAACATTAATATTCTATCTTCTGCATTCTTACTCTTTTTCTCTGTGCAGATTAACAATCTTTTTATTATTTTATTGAAATTTCCATGAATGTTCAAGGAAATGGGATACAACAGTTTTTCTTTCTTTCTTTTATCCCGCACAACTCCCCAGATTCTAAATCATTGTTGACAACATTAACATACAATCTTCTGCACTCTTAATCTTTTTCATTATGCAGATTAACAATCTTTTTATTATTTTATTGAAATTGCCATGAATGTTCAAGGAAATGGGATACAACATTTTTTCTTTCTTTCTTTTACCCTCCAGCGCCCCCAGCTTCCAAATCATGGTTGACAACATTAATATTCTATCTTCTGCATTCTTACTCTTTTTCTCTATGCAGATTAACAATCTTTTTATTATTGTATTGAAATTTCCATGAATGTTCAAGGAAATGGGATACAACAGTTTTTCTTTCTTTCTTTTATCCCCCACCCCACCAGCTTCCAAATCATGGTTCACAACACTAATATTCTATCTTCTGCATTCTTACACTTTTTCTTTATGTATATTAACAATCTTTTTATTATTTTATTGAAATTTCCATGAATGTTCAAGGAAATGGGATACAACACTTCTTCTTTCTTTCTATCATCCCCCAACCCAACCAGGTTCCAAATCATGGTTGACAACATAAATATTCTATCTTCTGCATTCTTACTATTTTTCTTTATGCAGATTACCAATCTTTTTATTATTTTATTGAAATTTCCATGAATGTTCAAGGAAATGGGATACAACAGTTTTTCTTTCATTCTTTTATCCCCCACCCCCCCAGCTTCCCAACATGATTGAAAACATTCATATTCTACCTTGTGCATTCTTAGTGTTTTTCTCTATGCAGATTAACAATCTTTTATTATTTTATTGAAATTTCCATGAATGTTCAAGGAAATGGTATACAACTGTTTTTCTTTCTTTCTTTTATCCCCCACTCCCCCCCAGTTTACAAATCATGGTTGAAAACATTAACATCCTATCTCCTGCATTCTTATTCTTTTTCTTTATGCAGATTAACAATCTTTTATTATTTTTTTGAAATTTCCATGAATGTTCAAGGAAATGGGATAGAACAGTTTTTTTTTTCTTTCTTTCATCCCCCACCCTCCCAGCTTCCATATCAAGGTTGACAACATAATATTGTATCTTCTGCCTTCATACTCTTTTTCTTTATGCATTTAACAATCTTGTCATTATTTTACTGAAATTTCATGAATGTTCAAGGAAATGGGATACAACATTTTCTCTTTCTTTCTTTCATCCCCCACTCCCCAAGCTTCCAAATCATGGTTGACAACATTAATATTCTATCTTCTGCATTCTTACTCTTTTTCGTTATGCAGATTAACTATCTTTTTATTATTTTATTGAAATTTCCATGAATGTTCAAGGAAATGGGATACAACAGTTTTTCTTACTTTCTTTTATCCCCCACACCCCCAGCTTCCAAATCATGGTTGACAACATTAATATTCTACCTTCTGCATTCTTACACTTTTTCTTTATGCAGACTAACAATCTTTTTATTATTTTATTGAAATTTCCATGAATGTTCAAGGAAATGTGATACAACATTATGTCTTTCTTTCTTTCATCCCGCACGCCCCCAGCTTCCAAATCGTGGTTGACAATATTAATATTCAATGTTCTGCATTCTTACACTTTTTCTTTATGCAGATTAACAATTTTTTATTATTTTATTGAAATTTCCATGAATGTTCAAGGAAATGGGATACAACGGTTTTTCTTTCTTTCTTTTATCCCCCACTCCCACAGCTTCCAAAACATGGTTGACAACATTAATATTCTATCTTCTGCATTCTTACTCTTTTTCTCTATGCAGATTAACAATCTTTTTATTATTTTATTGAAATTTCCATGAATTTTCAAGGAAATGGGATACAACAGTTTTTCTTTCTTTCTTTTATCCCGCACAACCCCCCAGCTTCCAAATGATTGTTGACAACATTAACATTCTATCTTCTGCATTCTTACACTTTTTCTTTATGTAAATAACAATCTATTTATTATTTTATTGAAATTGCCATGAATGTTCAAGGAAATGGGATACAACATTTTTTCTTTCTTTCTTTTATCCTCCAGCGCCCCCAGCTTCCAAATCATGGTTGACAACATTAATATTCTATCTTCTGCATTCTTACTCTTTTTCTCTATGCAGATTAACAATCTTTTTATTATTGTATTGAAATTTCCATGAATGTTCAAGGAAATGGGATACAACAGTTTTTCTGTCTTTCTTTTATCCCTCATAACCCCCCAGATTCCAAATCATTGTTGACAACATTAACATTCTATCTTCGTCATTCTTACTCTTTTTCTCTATGCAGATTTAGAATCTCTTTATTATTTTATTGAAATTTCAATGAATGTTCATAGAACTGTGACACAAGAGTTTTTCTTTCTTTCTTTTATCCCCCACCCCAACAGCTTCCAAATCTTGGTTCCCAACACTAATATTCTATCTTCTGCATTCTTACACTTTTTCTTTATGCATATTAACAATCTTTTTATTATTTTATTGAAATTTCCATGAATGTTCAAGGAAATGGGATACAACACTTTTTCTTTCTTTCTATCATCCCCCAACCCCACCAGCTTCCAAATCATGGTTGACAACATTAATATTCTATCTTCTGCATTCTTACTATTTTTCTTTATGCAGATTACCAATCTTTTTATTATTTTATTGAAATTTCCATGAATGTTCAAGGAAATGGGATACAACAGTTTTTCTTTCATTCTTTTATCCCCCACCCCCCCAGCTTCCAAATCATGATTGAAAACATTAATATTCTACGTTCTGCATTCTTACTGTTTTTCTTTATGCAGATTAACAATCTTTTCTTATTTTATTGAAATTTCCATGAATGTTCAAGGAAATGGGATACAACACTTTTTCTTTCTTTCTTTTATCCCCCACCCCCGCCAGCTTCCAAATCATGGTTGACAACATGAACATTCTATCTCCTGCATTCTTACTCTTTTTCTTTATGCAGATTAACAATCTTTTATTATTTTATTGAAATTTCCATGAATGTTCAAGGAAATGGGATACAACAGTTTTTCTTTCTTTCTTTCATCCCCCACTTGCCCGCAGATTCTAATTCATGGTTGACAACATTAATATTCTATCTTCTGCATTCTTACTCTCTTTCTTTATGCAGATTAACAATCTTTTTATAATTTTATTGAAATTTCCATGAATGTTCAAGGAAATGGGATACAACAGTTTTTCTTTCTTTCTTTCATCCTCCACCCCCCCAGCTTCCAAATCATGGTTGACAACATAATATTGTATCTTCTCCCTTCATACTCTTTTTCTTTATGCATTTAACAATCTTGTCATTATTTTATTGAAATTTCATGAATGTTCAAGGAAATGGGATACAACATTTTCTCTTTCTTTCTTTTATCCCCCACTCCCCAAGCTTCCAAATCATGGTTGACAACATTAATATTCTATCTTCTGCATTCTTACTCTTTTTCTTTATGCAGATTACCAATCTTTTTAATATTTTATTGAAATTTCCATGAATGTTCAAGGAAATTGGATACAACAGTTTTTCTTACTTTCTTTTATCCCCCACCCCCCCAGCTTCCAAATCAAGTTTGACAACATTAATATTCTATCTTCTGCATTCTTACACTTTTTCTTTATGCAGACTAACAATTTTTTATTATTTTATTGAAAATTCCATAAATGTTCAAGGAAATGGGATACAACGGTTTTTCTTTCTTTCTTTTATCCCCCACTCCCACAGCTTCCAAAACATGGTTGACAACATTAATATTCTATCTTCTGCATTCTTACTCTTTTTCTCTATGCAGATTAACAATCTTTTTATTATTTTATTGAAATTTCCATGAATTTTCAAGGAAATGGGATACAACAGTTTTTCTTTCTTTCTTTTATCCCGCACAACCCCCCAGCTTCCAAATGATTGTTGACAACATTAACATTCTATCTTCTGCATTCTTACACTTTTTCTTTATGTAAATAACAATCTATTTATTATTTTATTGAAATTGCCATGAATGTTCAAGGAAATGGGATACAACATTTTTTCTTTCTTTCTTTTATCCTCCAGCGCCCCCAGCTTCCAAATCATGGTTGACAACATTAATATTCTATCTTCTGCATTCTTACTCTTTTTCTCTATGCAGATTAACAATCTTTTTATTATTGTATTGAAATTTCCATGAATGTTCAAGGAAATGGGATACAACAGTTTTTCTGTCTTTCTTTTATCCCTCATAACCCCCCAGATTCCAAATCATTGTTGACAACATTAACATTCTATCTTCGTCATTCTTACTCTTTTTCTCTATGCAGATTTAGAATCTCTTTATTATTTTATTGAAATTTCAATGAATGTTCATAGAACTGTGACACAAGAGTTTTTCTTTCTTTCTTTTATCCCCCACCCCAACAGCTTCCAAATCTTGGTTCCCAACACTAATATTCTATCTTCTGCATTCTTACACTTTTTCTTTATGCATATTAACAATCTTTTTATTATTTTATTGAAATTTCCATGAATGTTCAAGGAAATGGGATACAACACTTTTTCTTTCTTTCTATCATCCCCCAACCCCACCAGCTTCCAAATCATGGTTGACAACATTAATATTCTATCTTCTGCATTCTTACTATTTTTCTTTATGCAGATTACCAATCTTTTTATTATTTTATTGAAATTTCCATGAATGTTCAAGGAAATGGGATACAACAGTTTTTCTTTCATTCTTTTATCCCCCACCCCCCCAGCTTCCAAATCATGATTGAAAACATTAATATTCTACGTTCTGCATTCTTACTGTTTTTCTTTATGCAGATTAACAATCTTTTCTTATTTTATTGAAATTTCCATGAATGTTCAAGGAAATGGGATACAACACTTTTTCTTTCTTTCTTTTATCCCCCACCCCCGCCAGCTTCCAAATCATGGTTGACAACATGAACATTCTATCTCCTGCATTCTTACTCTTTTTCTTTATGCAGATTAACAATCTTTTATTATTTTATTGAAATTTCCATGAATGTTCAAGGAAATGGGATACAACAGTTTTTCTTTCTTTCTTTCATCCCCCACTTGCCCGCAGATTCTAATTCATGGTTGACAACATTAATATTCTATCTTCTGCATTCTTACTCTCTTTCTTTATGCAGATTAACAATCTTTTTATAATTTTATTGAAATTTCCATGAATGTTCAAGGAAATGGGATACAACAGTTTTTCTTTCTTTCTTTCATCCTCCACCCCCCCAGCTTCCAAATCATGGTTGACAACATAATATTGTATCTTCTCCCTTCATACTCTTTTTCTTTATGCATTTAACAATCTTGTCATTATTTTATTGAAATTTCATGAATGTTCAAGGAAATGGGATACAACATTTTCTCTTTCTTTCTTTTATCCCCCACTCCCCAAGCTTCCAAATCATGGTTGACAACATTAATATTCTATCTTCTGCATTCTTACTCTTTTTCTTTATGCAGATTACCAATCTTTTTAATATTTTATTGAAATTTCCATGAATGTTCAAGGAAATTGGATACAACAGTTTTTCTTACTTTCTTTTATCCCCCACCCCCCCAGCTTCCAAATCAAGTTTGACAACATTAATATTCTATCTTCTGCATTCTTACACTTTTTCTTTATGCAGACTAACAATTTTTTATTATTTTATTGAAAATTCCATAAATGTTCAAGGAAATGGGATACAACAGATTTTCTTTCTTTCTTTTTTCCCCCACCACCTCCCACCTTCCAAATCATGGTTGGCAACAGTAATATTCAATCTTGTGCATTCTTACACTTTTACTTTATGCAGATTAACAATCTTTTTATTATTTTATTGAAATTTCCATGAATGTTCAAGGAAATGTGATACAACATTATTTCTTTCTTTCTTTCATCCCGCACGCCCCCAGCTTCCAAATCGTGGTTGACAATATTAATATTCAGTGTTCTGCATTCTTACACTTTTTCTTTATGCAGATTAACAATTTTTTATTATTTTATTGAAAATTCCATGAATGTTCAAGGAAATGGGATACAACAGTTTTTCTTTCTTTCTTTCATCCCCCTACCCCCCCAGCTTCCAAATCATGGTTGACAACATTAATATTCTATCTTCTGCATTCTTACTCTTTTTCTCTGTGCAGATTAACAATCTTTTTATTATTGTATTGAAATTTCCATGAATGTTCAAGGAAATGGGATACAACAGTTTTTCTTTCTTTCTTTAATCCCGCACAACCCCCCAGATTCCAAATCATTGTTGACAACATTAACATTCATTATTCTGCATTCTTAATCTTTTTCTTTATGCAGATTAACAATCTATTTATTATTTTATTGAAATTTCCATGAATGTTCAAGGAAATGGGATACAACACTTTTTCTTTCTTTCTATCATCCCCCAACCCCACCAGCTTCCAAATCATGGTTGACAACATTAATATTCTATCTTCTGCATTCTTACTATTTTTCTTTATGCAGATTACCAATCTTTTTATTATTTTATTGAAATTTCCATGAATGTTCAAGGAAATGGGATACAACAGTTTTTCTTTCATTCTTTTATCCCCCACCCCCCCAGCTTCCAAATCATGATTGAAAACATTAATATTCTACGTTCTGCATTCTTACTGTTTTTCTTTATGCAGATTAAAAATCTTTTCTTATTTTATTGAAATTTCCATGAATGTTCAAGGAAATGGGATACAACAATTTTTCTTTCTTTCTTTTATCCCCCACCCCCGCCAGCTTCCAAATCATGGTTGACAACATGAACATTCTATCTCCTGCATTCTTACTCTTTTTCTTTATGCAGATTAACAATCTTTTATTATTTTATTGAAATTTCCATGAATGTTCAAGGAAATGGGATACAACAGTTTTTCTTTCTTTCTTTCATCCCCCACTTGCCCGCAGATTCTAATTCATGGTTGACAACATTAATATTCTATCTTCTGCATTCTTACTCTCTTTCTTTATGCAGATTAACAATCTTTTTATAATTTTATTGAAATTTCCATGAATGTTCAAGGAAATGGGATACAACAGTTTTTCTTTCTTTCTTTCATCCTCCACACCCCCAGCTTCCAAATCATGGTTGACAACATAATATTGTATCTTCTCCCTTCATACTCTTTTTCTTTATGCATTTAACAATCTTGTCATTATTTTATTGAAATTTCATGAATGTTCAAGGAAATGGGATACAACATTTTCTCTTTCTTTCTTTTATCCCCCACTCCCCAAGCTTCCAAATCATGGTTGACAACATTAATATTCTATCTTCTGCATTCTTACTCTTTTTCTTTATGCAGATTACCAATCTTTTTAATATTTTATTGAAATTTCCATGAATGTTCAAGGAAATGGTATACAACAGTTTTTCTTTCTTTCTTTTATCCCCCACCACCCACCACCTTCCAAATCATGGTTGACAACATTAATATTCAATCTTCTGTATTCTTACACTTTTTCTTTATGTAAATAACAATCTATTTATTATATTATTGAAATTTCCATGAATGTCCAAGGAAATGGGATACAACATTTTTTCTTTCTTTCTTTTATCCCCCACGCCCCCAGATTCCAAATCGTGGTTGACAACATTAATATTCAATCTTCGGCATTCTTACACTTTTTCTTTATGCAGATGAACAATCTTTTTATTATTTTAATGAAATTTCCATGAATGTTCAAGGAAATGGAATACAACAGTTTTTCTTTCTTTCTTTTTTCCCCCACCACCTCCCACCTTCCTAATCATGGTTGGCAACAGTAATATTCAATCTTGTGCATTCTTACACTTTTACTTTATGCAGATTAACAATCTTTTTATTATTTTATTAAAATTTCCATGAATGTTCAAGGAAATTGGATACAACAGTTTTTCTTACTTTCTTTTATCCCCACCCCCCCAGCTTCCAAATCAAGTTTGACAACATTAATATTCTATCTTCTGCATTCTTACACTTTTTCTTTATGCAGACTAACAATCTTTTTATTATTTTATTGAAATTTCCATGAATGTTCAAGGAAATGTGATACAACATTATTTCTTTCTTTCTTTCATCCCGCACGCCCCCAGCTTCCAAATCGTGGTTGACAATATTAATATTCAATGTTCTGCATTCTTACACTTTTTCTTTATGCAGATTAACAATTTTTAATTATTTTATTGAAATTTCCATGAATGTTCAACGAAATGGGATACAACAGTTTTTCTTTCTTTCTTTCATCCCCCTACCCCCCCAGTTTCCAAATCATGGTTGACAACATTTATATTCTATCTTCTGCATTCTTACTCTTTTTCTCTGTGCAGATTAACAATTTTTTATTATTTTATTGAAATTTCCATGAATGTTCAAGGAAATGGGATACAACAGTTTTTCTTTCTTTCTTTTATCCCGCACAACCCCCCAGATTCCAAATCATTGTTGACAATATTAACATTCATTCTTCTGCATTCTTAATCTTTTTCTTTATGCAGATTAACAATCTTTTTATTATTTTATTGAAATTGCCATGAATGTTCAGGGAAATGGGATACAACATTTTTTCTTTCTTTCTTTTATCCTCCAGCGCCCCCAGCTTCCAAATCATGGTTGACAACATTAATATTCTATCTTCTGCATTCTTACTCTTTTTCTCTATGCAGAATAACAATCTTTTTATTATTGTATTGAAATTTCCATGAATGTTCAAGGAAATGGGATACAACAGTTTTTCTTTCTTTCTTTTATCCCGCACAACCCCCCAGATTCCAAATCATTGTTGACAACATTAACATTCTATCTTCGTCATTCTTACTCTTTTTCTCTATGCAGATTAAGAATCTATTTATTATTTTATTGAAATTTCCATGAATGTTCAAGGAAATGGGATACAACACTTTTTCTTTCTTTCTATCATCCCCCAACCCCACCAGCTTCCAAATCATGGTTGACAACATTAATATTCTATCTTCTGCATTCTTACACTTTTTCTTTATGCAGATTACCAATCTTTTTATTATTTTATTGAAATTTCCATGAATGTTCAAGGAAATGGGATACAACAGTTTTTCTTTCATTCTTTTATCCCCCACCCCCCCAGCTTCCAAATCATGATTGAAAACATTATTATTCTACGTTCTGCATTCTTACTGTTTTTCTTTATGCAGATTAACAATCTTTTCTTATTTTATTGAAATTTCCATGAATGTTCAAGGAAATGGGATACAACACTTTTTCTTTCTTTCTTTTATCCCCCACCCCCGCCAGCTTGCAAATCATGGTTGACAACATGACCATTCTATCTCCTGCATTCTTACTCTTTTTCTTTATGCAGATTAACAATCTTTTATTATTTTATTGAAATTTCCATGAATGTTCAAGGAAATGGGATACAACAGTTTTTCTTTCTTTCTTTTATCCCCCACGCTCCAAGCTTCCAAATCATGGTTGACAACATTAATATTCTATCTTCTGCATTCTTACTCTTTTTCTTTATGCAGATTACCAATCTTTTTATTATTTTATTGTACTTTCCATGAATGTTCAAGGAAATGGTATACAACAGTTTTTCTTTCATTCTTTTATCCCCCACCCCCCCAAGCTTCCAAATCATGGTTGACAAGATTAATAGTCTATCTTCTGCATTCTTACACTTTTACTTTATGCAGATTAACAATCTTTTTATTATTTTATTGAAATTTCCATGAATGTTCAAGGAAATGGGATACAACAGTTTTTCTTTCTTTCTTTCATCCCCCTACACCCCCAGCTTCCAAATCATTGTTGACAACATTAATATTCTATCTTCTGCATTCTTACTCTTTTTCTCAATGCAGAATAACAATCTTTTTATTATTGTATTGAAATTTCCATGAATGTTCAAGGAAATGGGATACAACAGTTTTTCTTTCTTTCTTTTATCCCGCACAACCCCCCAGATTCCAAATCATGGTTGACAACATTAACATTCTATCTTCATCTTTCTTACTCTTTTTCTCTATGCAAATTAAGAATCTTTTTATTAGTTTATTGAAATTTCCATGAATGTTCAAGTAAATGGGATACAACAGTTTTTCTTTCATTCTTTTATCCCCCACCCCCCCAGCTTCCAAATCATGATTGAAAACATTAATATTCTACCTTCTGCATTCTTACTGTTTTTCTTTATGCAGATTAACAATCTTTTCTAATTTTATTGAAATTTCCATGAATGTTCAAGGAAATGGGATACAACAGTTTTTCTTTCTTTCTTTTATCCCCCACGCTCCAAGCTTCCAAATCATGGTTGACAACATTAATATTCTATCTTCTGCATTCTTACTCTTTTTCTTTATGCAGATTACCAATCTTTTTATTATTTTATTGAACTTTCCATGAATGTTCAAGGAAATGATATACAACAGTTTTTCTTTCATTCTTTTATCCCCCACCCCCCCAAGCTTCCAAATCATGGTTGACAAGATTAATAGTCTATCTTCTGCATTCTTACAATTTTTCTTTATGCAGAATAACGATCTTTTTATTATTTTACTGAAATTTCCATGAATGTTCAAGGAAATGTGATACAACATTATGTCTTTCTTTCTTTCATCCCGCACGCCCCCAGCTTCCAAATCGTGGTTGACAATATTAATATTCAATGTTCTGCATTCTTACACTTTTTCTTTATGCAGATTAACAATTTTTTATTATTTTATTGAAATTTCCATGAATGTTCAAGGAAATGGGATACAACAGTTTTTCTTTCTTTCTTTTATCCAGCACCCCGGCCATCTTCCAAATCATGGTTGACAACATTAATATTCAATCTTCTGCATTCTTTCACTTTTACTTTATGCAGATTAACAATCTTTTTCTTATTTTATTGAAATTTCCATGAATGTTCAAGGAAATGGGATCCAACAGTTTTTCTTTCTTTCTTTTATCCCGCACAACCCCCCAGCTTCCAAATGATTGTTGACAACATTAACATTCTATCTTCTGCATTCTTACACTTTTTCTTTATGTAAATAACAATCTATTTATTATTTTATTGAAATTGCCATGAATGTTCAAGGAAATGGGATACAACATTTTTTCTTTCTTTCTTTTATCCTCCAGCGCCCCCAGCTTCCAAATCATGGTTGACAACATTAATATTCTATCTTCTGCATTCTTACTCTTTTTCTCTATGCAGATTAACAATCTTTTTATTATTGTATTGAAATTTCCATGAATGTTCAAGGAAATGGGATACAACAGTTTTTCTGTCTTTATTTTATCCCTCATAACCCCCCAGATTCCAAATCATTGTTGACAACATTAACATTCTATCTTCGTCATTCTTACTCTTTTTCTCTATGCAGATTTAGAATCTCTTTATTATTTTATTGAAATTTCAATGAATGTTCATAGAACTGTGACACAAGAGTTTTTCTTTCTTTCTTTTATCCCCCACCCCAACAGCTTCCAAATCTTGGTTCCCAACACTAATATTCTATCTTCTGCATTCTTACACTTTTTCTTTATGCATATTAACAATCTTTTTATTATTTTATTGAAATTTCCATGAATGTTCAAGGAAATGGGATACA
Organism: Cynocephalus volans; assembly: GCF_027409185.1. NCBI lineage: Eukaryota > Metazoa > Chordata > Mammalia > Dermoptera > Cynocephalidae > Cynocephalus > Cynocephalus volans. Next base: position 61,039,882 of record NC_084463.1, on the reverse strand, counting down.
ACAGTTTTTCTTTCATTCTTTTATCCCCCACCCCCCCAGTTTCCAAATCATGATTGAAAACATTAAGATTCTACCGTCAGCATTCTTACTGTTTTTCTTTATGCAGATTAACAATCTTTTCTTATTTTATTGAAATTTCCATGAAAGTTCAAGGAAATGGGATACAACAGTTTTTCTTTCTTTCTTTTATCCCCCACACCCCCCAGCTTCCCAATCATGGTTGACAACATTAATATTCTATCTTCTGCATTCTTACTCTTTTTCTCTATGCAGATTAACAATCTTTTTATTATTTTATTGAAATTTCCATGAGTGTTCAAGGAAATGGGATACAACACTTCTTCTTTCTTTCTATCATCCCCCAACCCAACCAGCTTCCAAATCATGGTTGACAACATTAATATTCTATCTTCTGCATTCTTACTATTTTTCTTTATGCAGATTACCAATCTTTTTATTATTTTATTGAAATTTCCATGAATGTTCAAGGAAATGGGATACAACAGTTTTTCTTTCATTCTTTTATCCCCCACCCCCCCAGCTTCCCAACATGATTGAAAACATTCATATTCTACCTTCTGCATTCTTACTGTTTTTCTCTATGCAGATTAACAATCTTTTATTATTTTATTGAAATTTCCATGAATGTTCAAGGAAATGGTATACAACACTTTTTCTTTCTTTCTTTTATCCCCCACCCCCGCAAGCTTCCAAATCATGGTTGACAACATGAACATTCTATCTCCTGCATTCTTACTCTTTTTCTTTATGCTGATTAACAATCTTTTATTATTTTATTGAAATTTCCATGAATGTTCAAGGAAATGGGATACAACAGTTTTTCTTTCTTTCTTTTATCCCCCACGCTCCAAGCTTCCAAATCATGGTTGACAACATTAATATTCTATCTACTGCATAATTACTCTTTTTCTTTATGCAGATTAACAATCTTTTTATTATTTTATTGAACTTTCCATGAATGTTCAAGGAAATGGTATACAACTGTTTTTCTTTCTTTCTTTTATCCCCCACTCCCCCCCAGTTTACAAATCATGGTTGAAAACATTAACATCCTATCTCCTGCATTCTTATTCTTTTTCTTTATGCAGATTAACAATCTTTTATTATTTTTTTGAAATTTCCATGAATGTTCAAGGAAATGGGATAGAACAGTTTTTTTTTTCTTTCTTTCATCCCCCACCCTCCCAGCTTCCATATCAAGGTTGACAACATAATATTGTATCTTCTGCCTTCATACTCTTTTTCTTTATGCATTTAACAATCTTGTCATTATTTTACTGAAATTTCATGAATGTTCAAGGAAATGGGATACAACATTTTCTCTTTCTTTCTTTCATCCCCCACTCCCCAAGCTTCCAAATCATGGTTGAAAACATTAATATTCTATCTTCTGCATTCTTACTCTTTTTCGTTATGCAGATTAACTATCTTTTTATTATTTTATTGAAATTTCCATGAATGTTCAAGGAAATGGGATACAACAGTTTTTCTTACTTTCTTTTATCCCCCACACCCCCAGCTTCCAAATCATGGTTGACAACATTAATATTCTACCTTCTGCATTCTTACACTTTTTCTTTATGCAGACTAACAATCTTTTTATTATTTTATTGAAATTTCCATGAATGTTCAAGGAAATGTGATACAACATTATGTCTTTCTTTCTTTCATCCCGCACGCCCCCAGCTTCCAAATCGTGGTTGACAATATTAATATTCAATGTTCTGCATTCTTACACTTTTTCTTTATGCAGATTAACAATTTTTTATTATTTTATTGAAATTTCCATGAATGTTCAAGGAAATGGGATACAAAGGTTTTTCTTACTTTCTTTTATCCCCCACACCCCTAGCTTCCAAATGATGCTTGACAACATTAATATTATATCTTGTGCATTCTTACACTTTTTCTTTATGCAGACTAACAATCTTTTTATTATTTTATTGAAATTTCCATGAATGTTCAAGGAAATGTGATACAACATTATTTCTTTCTTTCTTTCATCCCGCACGCAACCAGCTTCCGAATCGTGATTGACAATATTAATATTCAATGTTCTGCATTCTTACACTTTTTCTTTATGCAGATTAACAATTTTTTATTATTTTATTGAAATTTCCATGAATGTTCAAGGAAATGGGATACAACAGTTTTTCTTTCTTTCTTTCATCCCCCTACACCCCCAGCTTCCAAATCATTGTTGACAACATTAATATTCCATCTTCTGCATTCTTACTCTTTTTCTTTATGCAGATTAACAATCTTTTATTATTTTATTGAAATTTCCATGAAAGTTCAAGGAAATGGGATACAACAGTTTTTCTTTCTTTCTTTTATCCCCCAACACGCCCCAGCTTCCCAATCATGGTTGACAACATTAATATTCTATCTTCTGCATTCTTACTCTTTTTCTCTGTGCAGATTAACAATCTTTTTATTATTTTATTGAAATTTCCATGAATGTTCAAGGAAATGGGATACAACAGTTTTTCTTTCTTTCTTTTATCCCGCACAACTCCCCAGATTCTAAATCATTGTTGACAACATTAACATACAATCTTCTGCACTCTTAATCTTTTTCATTATGCAGATTAACAATCTTTTTATTATTTTATTGAAATTGCCATGAATGTTCAAGGAAATGGGATACAACATTTTTTCTTTCTTTCTTTTACCCTCCAGCGCCCCCAGCTTCCAAATCATGGTTGACAACATTAATATTCTATCTTCTGCATTCTTACTCTTTTTCTCTATGCAGATTAACAATCTTTTTATTATTGTATTGAAATTTCCATGAATGTTCAAGGAAATGGGATACAACAGTTTTTCTTTCTTTCTTTTATCCCCCACCCCACCAGCTTCCAAATCATGGTTCACAACACTAATATTCTATCTTCTGCATTCTTACACTTTTTCTTTATGTATATTAACAATCTTTTTATTATTTTATTGAAATTTCCATGAATGTTCAAGGAAATGGGATACAACACTTCTTCTTTCTTTCTATCATCCCCCAACCCAACCAGGTTCCAAATCATGGTTGACAACATAAATATTCTATCTTCTGCATTCTTACTATTTTTCTTTATGCAGATTACCAATCTTTTTATTATTTTATTGAAATTTCCATGAATGTTCAAGGAAATGGGATACAACAGTTTTTCTTTCATTCTTTTATCCCCCACCCCCCCAGCTTCCCAACATGATTGAAAACATTCATATTCTACCTTGTGCATTCTTAGTGTTTTTCTCTATGCAGATTAACAATCTTTTCTTATTTTATTGAAATTTCCATGAATGTTCAAGGAAATGGTATACAACTGTTTTTCTTTCTTTCTTTTATCCCCCACTCCCCCCCAGTTTACAAATCATGGTTGAAAACATTAACATCCTATCTCCTGCATTCTTATTCTTTTTCTTTATGCAGATTAACAATCTTTTATTATTTTTTTGAAATTTCCATGAATGTTCAAGGAAATGGGATAGAACAGTTTTTTTTTTCTTTCTTTCATCCCCCACCCTCCCAGCTTCCATATCAAGGTTGACAACATAATATTGTATCTTCTGCCTTCATACTCTTTTTCTTTATGCATTTAACAATCTTGTCATTATTTTACTGAAATTTCATGAATGTTCAAGGAAATGGGATACAACATTTTCTCTTTCTTTCTTTCATCCCCCACTCCCCAAGCTTCCAAATCATGGTTGACAACATTAATATTCTATCTTCTGCATTCTTACTCTTTTTCGTTATGCAGATTAACTATCTTTTTATTATTTTATTGAAATTTCCATGAATGTTCAAGGAAATGGGATACAACAGTTTTTCTTACTTTCTTTTATCCCCCACACCCCCAGCTTCCAAATCATGGTTGACAACATTAATATTCTACCTTCTGCATTCTTACACTTTTTCTTTATGCAGACTAACAATCTTTTTATTATTTTATTGAAATTTCCATGAATGTTCAAGGAAATGTGATACAACATTATGTCTTTCTTTCTTTCATCCCGCACGCCCCCAGCTTCCAAATCGTGGTTGACAATATTAATATTCAATGTTCTGCATTCTTACACTTTTTCTTTATGCAGATTAACAATTTTTTATTATTTTATTGAAATTTCCATGAATGTTCAAGGAAATGGGATACAACGGTTTTTCTTTCTTTCTTTTATCCCCCACTCCCACAGCTTCCAAAACATGGTTGACAACATTAATATTCTATCTTCTGCATTCTTACTCTTTTTCTCTATGCAGATTAACAATCTTTTTATTATTTTATTGAAATTTCCATGAATTTTCAAGGAAATGGGATACAACAGTTTTTCTTTCTTTCTTTTATCCCGCACAACCCCCCAGCTTCCAAATGATTGTTGACAACATTAACATTCTATCTTCTGCATTCTTACACTTTTTCTTTATGTAAATAACAATCTATTTATTATTTTATTGAAATTGCCATGAATGTTCAAGGAAATGGGATACAACATTTTTTCTTTCTTTCTTTTATCCTCCAGCGCCCCCAGCTTCCAAATCATGGTTGACAACATTAATATTCTATCTTCTGCATTCTTACTCTTTTTCTCTATGCAGATTAACAATCTTTTTATTATTGTATTGAAATTTCCATGAATGTTCAAGGAAATGGGATACAACAGTTTTTCTGTCTTTCTTTTATCCCTCATAACCCCCCAGATTCCAAATCATTGTTGACAACATTAACATTCTATCTTCGTCATTCTTACTCTTTTTCTCTATGCAGATTTAGAATCTCTTTATTATTTTATTGAAATTTCAATGAATGTTCATAGAACTGTGACACAAGAGTTTTTCTTTCTTTCTTTTATCCCCCACCCCAACAGCTTCCAAATCTTGGTTCCCAACACTAATATTCTATCTTCTGCATTCTTACACTTTTTCTTTATGCATATTAACAATCTTTTTATTATTTTATTGAAATTTCCATGAATGTTCAAGGAAATGGGATACAACAGTTTTTCTTTCATTCTTTTATCCCCCACCCCCCCAGCTTCCAAATCATGATTGAAAACATTAATATTCTACCTTCAGCATTCTTACTGTTTTTCTTTATGCAGATTAACAATCTTTTCTTATTTTATTGAAATTTCCATGAAAGTTCAAGGAAATGGGATACAACAGTTTTTCTTTCTTTCTTTTATCCCCCCACACCCCCCAGCTTCCCAATCATGGTTGACAACATTAATATTCTATCTTCTGCATTCTTACTCTTTTTCTCTATGCAGATTAACAATCTTTTTATTATTTTATTGAAATTTCCATGAATTTTCAAGGAAATGGGATACAACAGTTTTTCTTTCTTTCTTTTATCCCGCACAACCCCCCAGCTTCCAAATCATTGTTGACAACAATAACATTCTATCTTCTGCATTCTTAAACTTTTTCTTTATGTAAATAACAATCTATTTATTATTTTATTGAAATTTCCATGAATGTCCAAGGAAATGGGATACAACATTTTTTCTTTCTTTCTTTTATCCCCCATTCCCCCAGCTTCCAAATCGTGGTTGACCACATTAAAATTCAATCTTCGGCATTCTTGCACTTTTTCTTTATGCAGATGAACAATCTTTTTATTATTTTAATGAAATTTCCATGAATGTTCAAGGAAATGGAATACAACAGTTTTTCTTTCTTTCTTTTATCCAGCACCCCGGCCATCTTCCAAATCATGGTTGACAACATTAATATTCAATCTTCTGCATTCTTTCACTTTTACTTTATGCAGATTAACAATCTTTTTCTTATTTTATTGAAATTTCCATGAATGTTCAAGGAAATGGGATCCAACAGTTTTTCTTTCTTTCTTTTATCCCGCACAACCCCCCAGCTTCCAAATGATTGTTGACAACATTAACATTCTATCTTCTGCATTCTTACACTTTTTCTTTATGTAAATAACAATCTATTTATTATTTTATTGAAATTGCCATGAATGTTCAAGGAAATGGGATACAACATTTTTTCTTTCTTTCTTTTATCCTCCAGCGCCCCCAGCTTCCAAATCATGGTTGACAACATTAATATTCTATCTTCTGCATTCTTACTCTTTTTCTCTATGCAGATTAACAATCTTTTTATTATTGTATTGAAATTTCCATGAATGTTCAAGGAAATGGGATACAACAGTTTTTCTGTCTTTATTTTATCCCTCATAACCCCCCAGATTCCAAATCATTGTTGACAACATTAACATTCTATCTTCGTCATTCTTACTCTTTTTCTCTATGCAGATTTAGAATCTCTTTATTATTTTATTGAAATTTCAATGAATGTTCATAGAACTGTGACACAAGAGTTTTTCTTTCTTTCTTTTATCCCCCACCCCAACAGCTTCCAAATCTTGGTTCCCAACACTAATATTCTATCTTCTGCATTCTTACACTTTTTCTTTATGCATATTAACAATCTTTTTATTATTTTATTGAAATTTCCATGAATGTTCAAGGAAATGGGATACAACAGTTTTTCTTTCATTCTTTTATCCCCCACCCCCCCAGTTTCCAAATCATGATTGAAAACATTAAGATTCTACCGTCAGCATTCTTACTGTTTTTCTTTATGCAGATTAACAATCTTTTCTTATTTTATTGAAATTTCCATGAAAGTTCAAGGAAATGGGATACAACAGTTTTTCTTTCTTTCTTTTATCCCCCACACCCCCCAGCTTCCCAATCATGGTTGACAACATTAATATTCTATCTTCTGCATTCTTACTCTTTTTCTCTATGCAGATTAACAATCTTTTTATTATTTTATTGAAATTTCCATGAGTGTTCAAGGAAATGGGATACAACACTTCTTCTTTCTTTCTATCATCCCCCAACCCAACCAGCTTCCAAATCATGGTTGACAACATTAATATTCTATCTTCTGCATTCTTACTATTTTTCTTTATGCAGATTACCAATCTTTTTATTATTTTATTGAAATTTCCATGAATGTTCAAGGAAATGGGATACAACAGTTTTTCTTTCATTCTTTTATCCCCCACCCCCCCAGCTTCCCAACATGATTGAAAACATTCATATTCTACCTTCTGCATTCTTACTGTTTTTCTCTATGCAGATTAACAATCTTTTATTATTTTATTGAAATTTCCATGAATGTTCAAGGAAATGGTATACAACACTTTTTCTTTCTTTCTTTTATCCCCCACCCCCGCAAGCTTCCAAATCATGGTTGACAACATGAACATTCTATCTCCTGCATTCTTACTCTTTTTCTTTATGCTGATTAACAATCTTTTTATTATTTTATTGAACTTTCCATGAATGTTCAAGGAAATGTGATACAACATTATGTCTTTCTTTCTTTCATCCCGCACGCCCCCAGCTTCCAAATCGTGGTTGACAATATTAATATTCAATGTTCTGCATTCTTACACTTTTTCTTTATGCAGATTAACAATTTTTTATTATTTTATTGAAATTTCCATGAATGTTCAAGGAAATGGGATACAAAGGTTTTTCTTACTTTCTTTTATCCCCCACACCCCTAGCTTCCAAATGATGCTTGACAACATTAATATTATATCTTGTGCATTCTTACACTTTTTCTTTATGCAGACTAACAATCTTTTTATTATTTTATTGAAATTTCCATGAATGTTCAAGGAAATGTTATACAACATTATTTCTTTCTTTCTTTCATCCCGCACGCAACCAGCTTCCGAATCGTGATTGACAATATTAATATTCAATGTTCTGCATTCTTACACTTTTTCTTTATGCAGATTAACAATTTTTTATTATTTTATTGAAATTTCCATGAATGTTCAAGGAAATGGGATACAACAGTTTTTCTTTCTTTCTTTCATCCCCCTACACCCCCAGCTTCCAAATCATTGTTGACAACATTAATATTCCATCTTCTGCATTCTTACTCTTTTTCTTTATGCAGATTAACAATCTTTTATTATTTTATTGAAATTTCCATGAAAGTTCAAGGAAATGGGATACAACAGTTTTTCTTTCTTTCTTTTATCCCCCAACACGCCCCAGCTTCCCAATCATGGTTGACAACATTAATATTCTATCTTCTGCATTCTTACTCTTTTTCTCTGTGCAGATTAACAATCTTTTTATTATTTTATTGAAATTTCCATGAATGTTCAAGGAAATGGGATACAACAGTTTTTCTTTCTTTCTTTTATCCCGCACAACTCCCCAGATTCTAAATCATTGTTGACAACATTAACATACAATCTTCTGCACTCTTAATCTTTTTCATTATGCAGATTAACAATCTTTTTATTATTTTATTGAAATTGCCATGAATGTTCAAGGAAATGGGATACAACATTTTTTCTTTCTTTCTTTTACCCTCCAGCGCCCCCAGCTTCCAAATCATGGTTGACAACATTAATATTCTATCTTCTGCATTCTTACTCTTTTTCTCTATGCAGATTAACAATCTTTTTATTATTTTATTGAAATTTCCATGAATGTTCAAGGAAATGGGATACAACACTTCTTCTTTCTTTCTATCATCCCCCAACCCAACCAGGTTCCAAATCATGGTTGACAACATTAATATTCTATCTTCTGCATTCTTACTATTTTTCTTTATGCAGATTACCAATCTTTTTATTATTTTATTGAAATTTCCATGAATGTTCAAGGAAATGGGATACAACAGTTTTTCTTTCATTCTTTTATCCCCCACCCCCCCAGCTTCCCAACATGATTGAAAACATTCATATTCTACCTTGTGCATTCTTAGTGTTTTTCTCTATGCAGATTAACAATCTTTTATTATTTTATTGAAATTTCCATGAATGTTCAAGGAAATGGTATACAACTGTTTTTCTTTCTTTCTTTTATCCCCCACTCCCCCCCAGTTTACAAATCATGGTTGAAAACATTAACATCCTATCTCCTGCATTCTTATTCTTTTTCTTTATGCAGATTAACAATCTTTTATTATTTTTTTGAAATTTCCATGAATGTTCAAGGAAATGGGATAGAACAGTTTTTTTTTCTTTCTTTCATCCCCCACCCTCCCAGCTTCCATATCAAGGTTGACAACATAATATTGTATCTTCTGCCTTCATACTCTTTTTCTTTATGCATTTAACAATCTTGTCATTATTTTACTGAAATTTCATGAATGTTCAAGGAAATGGGATACAACATTTTCTCTTTCTTTCTTTCATCCCCCACTCCCCAAGCTTCCAAATCATGGTTGACAACATTAATATTCTATCTTCTGCATTCTTACTCTTTTTCGTTATGCAGATTAACTATCTTTTTATTATTTTATTGAAATTTCCATGAATGTTCAAGGAAATGGGATACAACAGTTTTTCTTACTTTCTTTTATCCCCCACACCCCCAGCTTCCAAATCATGGTTGACAACATTAATATTCTACCTTCTGCATTCTTACACTTTTTCTTTATGCAGACTAACAATCTTTTTATTATTTTATTGAAATTTCCATGAATGTTCAAGGAAATGTGATACAACATTATGTCTTTCTTTCTTTCATCCCGCACACCCCCAGCTTCCAAATCGTGGTTGACAATATTAATATTCAATGTTCTGCATTCTTACACTTTTTCTTTATGCAGATTAACAATTTTTTATTATTTTATTGAAATTTCCATGAATGTTCAAGGAAATGGGATACAACGGTTTTTCTTTCTTTCTTTTATCCCCCACTCCCACAGCTTCCAAAACATGGTTGACAACATTAATATTCTATCTTCTGCATTCTTACTCTTTTTCTCTATGCAGATTAACAATCTTTTTATTATTTTATTGAAATTTCCATGAATTTTCAAGGAAATGGGATACAACAGTTTTTCTTTCTTTCTTTTATCCCGCACAACCCCCCAGCTTCCAAATGATTGTTGACAACATTAACATTCTATCTTCTGCATTCTTACACTTTTTCTTTATGTAAATAACAATCTATTTATTATTTTATTGAAATTGCCATGAATGTTCAAGGAAATGGGATACAACATTTTTTCTTTCTTTCTTTTATCCTCCAGCGCCCACAGCTTCCAAATCATGGTTGACAACATTAATATTCTATCTTCTGCATTCTTACTCTTTTTCTCTATGCAGATTAACAATCTTTTTATTATTGTATTGAAATTTCCATGAATGTTCAAGGAAATGGGATACAACAGTTTTTCTGTCTTTCTTTTATCCCTCATAACCCCCCAGATTCCAAATCATTTTTGACAACATTAACATTCTATCTTCGTCATTCTTACTCTTTTTCTCTATGCAGATTTAGAATCTCTTTATTATTTTATTGAAATTTCAATGAATGTTCATAGAACTGTGACACAAGAGTTTTTCTTTCTTTCTTTTATCCCCCACCCCAACAGCTTCCAAATCTTGGTTCCCAACACTAATATTCTATCTTCTGCATTCTTACACTTTTTCTTTATGCAGATTAACAATCTTTTCTTATTTTATTGAAATTTCCATGAAAGTTCAAGGAAATGGGATACAACAGTTTTTCTTTCTTTCTTTTATCCCCCCACACCCCCCAGCTTCCCAATCATGGTTGACAACATTAATATTCTATCTTCTGCATTCTTACTCTTTTTCTCTATGCAGATTAACAATCTTTTTATTATTTTATTGAAATTTCCATGAATTTTCAAGGAAATGGGATACAACAGTTTTTCTTTCTTTCTTTTATCCCGCACAACCCCCCAGCTTCCAAATCATTGTTGACAACAATAACATTCTATCTTCTGCATTCTTAAACTTTTTCTTTATGTAAATAACAATCTATTTATTATTTTATTGAAATTTCCATGAATGTCCAAGGAAATGGGATACAACATTTTTTCTTTCTTTCTTTTATCCCCCATGCCCCCAGCTTCCAAATCGTGGTTGACCACATTAAAATTCAATCTTCGGCATTCTTACACTTTTTCTTTATGCAGATGAACAATCTTTTTATTATTTTAATGAAATTTCCATGAATGTTCAAGGAAATGGAATACAACAGTTTTTCTTTCTTTCTTTTATCCCCCACCACCTCCCACCTTCCAAATCATGGTTGGCAACAGTAATATTCAATCTTGTGCATTCTTACACTTTTTCTTTATGCAGATTAACAATTTTTTATTATTTTATTGAAATTTCCATGAATGTTCAAGGAAATGGGATACAACAGTTTTTCTTTCTTTCTTTCATCCCCCTACACCCCCAGCTTCCAAATCATTGTTGACAACATTAATATTCGATCTTCTGCATTCTTACTCTTTTTCTTTATGCAGATTAACAATCTTTTATTATTTTATTGAAATTTCCATGAAAGTTCAAGGAAAGGGGATACAACAGATTTTCTTTCTTTCTTTTATCCCCCAACACGCCCCAGCTTCCCAATCATGGTTGACAACATTAATATTCTATCTTCTGCATTCTTACTCTTTTTCTCTGTGCAGATTAACAATCTTTTTATTATTTTATTGAAATTTCCATGAATGTTCAAGGAAATGGGATACAACAGTTTTTCTTTCTTTCTTTTATCCCGCACAACCCCCCAGATTCCAAATCATTGTTGACAACATTAACATTCAATCTTCTGCACTCTTAATCTTTTTCATTATGCAGATTAACAATCTTTTTATTATTTTATTGAAATTGCCATGAATGTTCAAGGAAATGGGATGCAACATTTTTTCTTTCTTTCTTTTATCCTCCAGCGCCCCCAGCTTCCAAATCATGGTTGACAACATTAATATTCTATCTTCTGCATTCTTACTCTTTTTCTCTATGCAGATTAACAATCTTTTTATTATTGTATTGAAATTTCCATGAATGTTCAAGGAAATTGGATAAAACAGTTTTTCTTTCTTTCTTTTATCCCGCACAACCCCCCAGATTCCAAATCATTGTTGACAACATTAACATTCTATCTTCGTCATTCTTACTCTTTTTCTCTATGCAGATTAAGAATCTGTTTATTATTTTATTGAAATTTCAATGAATGTTCATAGAAATGTGACACAAGTGTTTTTCTTTCTTTCTTTTATCCCCCACCCCACCAGCTTCCAAATCATGGTTCACAACACTAATATTCTATCTTCTGCATTCTTACACTTTTTCTTTATGTATATTAACAATCTTTTTATTATTTTATTGAAAATTCCATGAATGTTCAAGGAAATGGGATACAACACTTCTTCTTTCTTTCTATCATCCCCCAACCCAAACAGCTTCCAAATCTTGGTTGACAACATTAATATTCTATCTTCTGCATTCTTACTCTTTTTCGTTCTGCAGATTAACTATCTTTTTATTATTTTATTGAAATTTCCATGAATGTTCAAGGAAATGGGATACAACAGTTTTTCTGTCTTTCTTTTATCCCTCATAACCCCCCAGATTCCAAATCATTGTTGACAACATTAACATTCTATCTTCGTCATTCTTACTCTTTTTCTCTATGCAGATTTAGAATCTCTTTATTATTTTATTGAAATTTCAATGAATGTTCATAGAACTGTGACACAAGAGTTTTTCTTTCTTTCTTTTATCCCCCACCCCAACAGCTTCCAAATCTTGGTTCCCAACACTAATATTCTATCTTCTGCATTCTTACACTTTTTCTTTATGCATATTAACAATCTTTTTATTATTTTATTGAAATTTCCATGAATGTTCAAGGAAATGGGATACAACAGTTTTTCTTTCATTCTTTTATCCCCCACCCCCCCAGCTTCCAAATCATGATTGAAAACATTAATATTCTACCTTCAGCATTCTTACTGTTTTTCTTTATGCAGATTAACAATCTTTTCTTATTTTATTGAAATTTCCATGAAAGTTCAAGGAAATGGGATACAACAGTTTTTCTTTCTTTCTTTTATCCCCCCACACCCCCCAGCTTCCCAATCATGGTTGACAACATTAATATTCTATCTTCTGCATTCTTACTCTTTTTCTCTATGCAGATTAACAATCTTTTTATTATTTTATTGAAATTTCCTTGAATTTTCAAGGAAATGGGATACAACAGTTTTTCTTTCTTTCTTTTATCCCGCACAACCCCCCAGCTTCCAAATCATTGTTGACAACATTAACATTCTATCTTCTGCATTCTTAAACTTTTTCTTTATGTAAATAACAATCTATTTATTATTTTATTGAAATTTCCATGAATGTCCAAGGAAATGGGATACAACATTTTTTCTTTCTTTCTTTTATCCCCCATGCCCCCAGCTTCCAAATCGTGTTTGACCACATTAAAATTCAATCTTCGGCATTCTTACACTTTTTCTTCATGCAGATGAACAATCTTTTTATTATTTTAATGAAATTTCCATGAATGTTCAAGGAAATGGATTACAACAGTTTTTCTTTCTTTCTTTTATCCCCCACCACCTCCCACCTTCCAAATCATGGTTGGCAACAGTAATATTCAATCTTGTGCATTCTTACACTTTTACTTTATGCAGATTAACAATCTTTTTATTATTTTATTAAAATTTCCATGAATGTTCATGGAAATTGGATACAACAGTTTTTCTTACTTTCTTTTTTCCCCCACCCCCCTAGCTTCCAAATGATGCTTGACAACATTAATATTATATCTTGTGCATTCTTACACTTTTTCTTTATGCAGATTAACAATTTTTTATTATTTTATTGAAATTTCCATGAATGTTCAAGGAAATGGGATACAACAGTTTTCCTTTCTTTCTTTCATCCCCCTACACCCCCAGCTTCCAAATCATTGTTGACAACATTAATATTCCATCTTCTGCATTCTTACTCTTTTTCTTTATGCAGATTAACAATCTTTTATTATTTTATTGAAATTTCCATGAAAGTTCAAGGAAATGGGATACAACAGTTTTTCTTTCTTTCTTTTATCCCCCAACACGCCCCAGCTTCCCAATCATGGTTGACAACATTAATATTCTATCTTCTGCATTCTTACTCTTTTTCTCTGTGCAGATTAACAATCTTTTTATTATTTTCTTGAACTTTCCATGAATGTTCAAGGAAATGGGATACAACAGTTTTTCTTTCTTTCTTTTATCCCGCACAACCCCCCAGATTCCAAATCATTGTTGACAACATTAACATTCAATCTTCAGCACTCTTAATCTTTTTCATTATGCAGATTAACAATCTTTTTATTATTTTATTGAAATTGCCATGAATGTTCAAGGAAATGGGATACAACATTTTTTCTTTCTTTCTTTTATCCTCCAGCGCCCCCAGCTTCCAAATCATGGTTGACAACATTAATATTCTATCTTCTGCATTCTTACTCTTTTTCTCTATGCAGATTAACAATCTTTTTATTATTGTATTGAAATTTCCATGAATGTTCAAGGAAATTGGATAAAACAGTTTTTCTTTCTTTCTTTTATCCCGCACAACCCCCCAGATTCCAAATCATTGTTGACAACATTAACATTCTATCTTCGTCATTCTTACTCTTTTTCTCTATGCAGATTAAGAATCTGTTTATTATTTTATTGAAATTTCAATGAATGTTCATAGAAATGTGACACAAGTGTTTTTCTTTCTTTCTTTTATCCCCCACCCCACCAGCTTCCAAATCATGGTTCACAACACTAATATTCTATCTTCTGCATTCTCACACTTTTTCTTTATGTATATTAACAATCTTTTTATTATTTTATTGAAATTTCCATGAATGTTCAAGGAAATGGGATACAACACTTCTTCTTTCTTTCTATCATCCCCCAACCCAACCAGCTTCCAAATCATGGTTGACAACATTAATATTCTATCTTCTGCATTCTTACTATTTTTCTTTATGCAGATTACCAATCTTTTTATTATTTTATTGAAATTTCCATGAATGTTCAAGGAAATGGGATACAACACTTTTTCTTTCTTTCTATCATCCCCCAACCCCACCAGCTTCCAAATCATGGTTGACAACATTAATATTCTATCTTCTGCATTCTTCCTATTTTTCTTTATGCAGATTACCAATCTTTTTATTATTTTATTGAAATTTCCATGAATGTTCAAGGAAATGGGATACAACACTTTTTCTTTCTTTCTATCATCCCCCACCCCCTCAGCTTCCAAATCATGATTAAAAACATTAATATTCTATCTTCCGCATTCTTACTGTTTTTCTCTATGCAGATTAACAATCTTTTTATTATTTTATTGAACTTTCCATGAATGTTCAAGGAAATGGTATAGAACTGTTTTTCTTTCTTTCGTTTATCCCCCACTCCCCCCCAGTTTACAAATCATGGTTGACAATATTAATATTCTATCTTCTGCATTCTTACCCTTTTTGTTTATGTAGATTAACAATCTTTTTATTATTGTATTAAAATTTCCATGAATGTTCAAGGAAATGGGATAAAAAAGTTTTTCTTTCTTTCTTTTATCCTCCAGCGCCCCCAGCTTCCAAATCATGGTTGACAACATTTATATTCTATCTTCTGCATTCTTACTCTTTTTCTTTATGCAGATTAACAATCTTTTTATTATTTTATTGAAATTTCCATGAATGTTCAAGGAAATGGGATACAACAGTTTTTCTTTCTTTCTTTTATCCAGCACCCCCGCCATCTTCCAAATCATGGTTGACAACATTAATATTCAATCTTCTGCATTCTTACACTTTTACTTTATGCAGATTAACAATCGTTTTCTTATTTTATTGAAATTTCCATGAATGTTCAAGGAACTGGGATACAACAGTTTTTCTTTCTTTCTTTTATCCCCCACAACCCCCCAGCTTCCAAAACATGGTTGACAACATTAATATTCTATCTTCTGCATTCTTACTCTTTTTCTTTATGCAGATTAACAATCTTTTTATGATTGTATTGAAATTTCCATGAATGTTCAAGGAAATGGGATACAACAGTTTTTCTTTCTTACTTTTATCCTCCAGCGCCCCCAGCTTCCAAATCATGGTTGACAACATTAATATTCTATCTTCTGCATTCTTACTCTCTTTCTTTATGCAGATTAACAATCTTTTTATTATTTTATTGAAATTTCCATGAATGTTCAAGGAAATTGGATACAACAGTTTTTCTTTCTTTCTTTTATCCCCCACTTGCCCGCAGCTTCTAATTCATGGTTGACAACATTAATATTCTATCTTCTGCATTCTTACTCTCTTTCTTTATGCAGATTAACAATCTTTTTATTATTTTATTGAAATTTCCATGAATGTTCAAGGAAATGGGATACAACAGTTTTTCTTTCTTTCTTTCATCCCCCACCCCCCCAGGTTCCAAATCATGGTTGACAACATAATATTGTATCTTCTGCCTTCATACTCTTTTTCTTTATGCATTTAACAATCTTGTCATTATTTTATTGAAATTTCATGAATGTTCAAGGAAATGGGATACAACATTTTCTCTTTCTTTCTTTTATCCCCCACTCCCCAAGCTTCCAAATCATGGTTGACAACATTAATATTCTATCTTCTGCATTCTTACCGTTTTTCTTTATGCAGATTACCAATCTTTTCAATATTTTATTGAAATTTCCATGAATGTTCAAGGCAATGGTATACAACATTTTTTCTTTCTTTCTTATATCCCCCACCACCCACCACCTTCCAAATCATGGTTGACAACATTAATATTCAATCTTCTGTATTCTTACACTTTTTCTTTATGTAAATAACAATCTATTTATTATTTTATTGAAATTTCCATGAATGTCCAAGGAAATGGGATACAACATTTTTTCTTTCTTTCTTTTATCCCCCACGCCCCCAGCTTCCAAATCGTGGTTGACAACATTAATATTCAATCTTCGGCATTCTTACACTTTTTCTTTATGCAGATGAACAATCTTTTTATTATTTTAATGAAATTTCCATGAATGTTCAAGGAAATGGAATACAACAGTTTTTCTTTCTTTCTTTTTTCCCCCACCACCTCCCACCTTCCAAATCATGGTTGGCAACAGTAATATTCAATCTTGTGCATTCTTACACTTTTACTTTATGCAGATTAACAATCTCTTTATTATTTTATTAAAATATCCATGAATGTTCAAGGAAATTGGATAAAACAGTTTTTCTTACTTTCTTTTATCCCCCACCCCCCCCAGCTTCCAAATCATGGTTGACAACATAATATTGTATCTTCTGCCTTCATACTCTTTTTCTTTATGCATTTAACAATCTTGTCATTATTTTATTGAAATGTCCATGAATGTTCAAGGAAATGGGATACAACATTTTCTCTTTCTTTCTTTTATCCCCCACTCCCCAAGCTTCCAAATCATGGTTGGCAACAGTAATATTCTATCTTCTGCATTCTTACACTTTTTCTTTATGCAGACTAACAATCTTTTTATTATTTTATTGAAATTTCCATGAATGTTCAAGGAAATGGGATACAACATTATTTCTTTCTTTCTTTCATCCCGCACGCCCCCAGCTTCCAAATCGTGGTTGACAATATTAATATTCAATGTTCTGCATTCTTACACTTTTTCTTTATGCACATTAACAATTTTTTATTATTTTATTGAAATTTCCATGAATGTTCAAGGAAATGGGATACAACAGTTTTTCTTTCTTTCTTTCATCCCCCTACCCCCCCAGCTTCCAAATCATGGTTGACAACATTAATATTCCATCTTCTGCTTTCTTACTCTTTTTCTTATGCAGATTAACAATCTTTTATTATTTTATTGAAATTTCCATGAAAGTTCAAGGAAATGGGATACAACAGTTTTTCTTTCTTTCTTTTATCCCCCAACACGCCCCAGCTTCCCAATCATTGTTGACAACATTAATATTCTATCTTCTGCATTCTTACACTTTTTCTCTGTGCAGATTAACAATCTTTTTATTATTTTATTGAAATTTCCATGAATGTTCAAGGAAATTGGATAAAACAGTTTTTCTTTCTTTCTTTTATCCCGCAGAACCCCCCAGATTCCAAATCATTGTTGACAACATTAACATTCATTCTTCTGCATTCTTAATCTTTTTCTTTATGCAGATTAACAATCTTTTTATTATTTTATTGAAATTGCCATGAATGTTCAAGGAAATGGGATACAACATTTTTTCTTTCTTTCTTTTATCCTCCAGCGCCCCCAGCTTCCAAATCATGGTTGACAACATTAATATTCTATCTTCTGCATTCTTACTCTTTTTCTCTATGCAGATTAACAATCTTTTTATTATTGTATTGAAATTTCCATGAATGTTCAAGGAAATGGGATACAACAGTTTTTCTTTCTTTCTTTTATCCCGCACAACCCGCCAGATTCCAAATCATTGTTGACAACATTAACATTCTATCTTCGTCATTCTTATTCTTTTTCTCTATGCAGATTAAGAATCTTTTTATTATTTTATTGAAATTTCCATGAATGTTCAAGGAAATGGGATACAACAGTTTTTCTTTCTTTCTTTTATCCCGCACAACCCGCCAGATTCCAAATCATTGTTGACAACATTAATATTCTATCTCCTGCATTCTTACTCTTTTTCTTTATGCAGATTAACAATCTTTTATTATTTTATTGAAATTTCCATGAATGTTCAAGGAAATGGGATACAACCGTTTTTCTTTCTTTCTTTTATCCCCCACGACCCAAGCTTCCAAATCATGTTTGACAACATTAAAATTCTATCTTCTGCATTCTTACTCTTTTTCTTTATGCAGATTACCAATCTTTTTATTATTTTATTGTACTTTCCATGAATGTTCAAGGAAATGGTATACAACAGTTTTTCTTTCATTCTTTTATCCCCCACCCCTCCAAGCTTCCAAATCATGGTTGACAAGATTAATAGTCTGTCTTCTGCATTCTTACACTTTTACTTTATGCAGATTAACAATCTTTTTATTATTTTATTGAAATTTCCATGAATGTTCAAGGAAATGGGATACAACAGTTTTTCTTTCTTTCTTTCATCCCCCACTTGCCCGCAGCTTCTAATTCATGGTTGACAACATTCATATTCTATCTTCTGCATTCTTACTCTCTTTCTTTATGCAGATTAACAATCTTTTTATTATTTTATTGAAATTTCCATGAATGTTCAAGGAAATGGGATACAACAGTTTTTCTTTCTCTCTTTCATCCCCCACCCCCCCAGCTTCCAAATCATGGTTGACAACATAATATTGTATCTTCTCCCTTCATACTCTTTTTCTTTATGCATTTAACAATCTTGTCATTATTTTATTGAAATTTCATGAATGTTCAAGGAAATGGGATACAACATTTTCTCTTTCTTTCTTTTATCCCCCACTCCCGAAGCTTCCAAATCATGGTTGACAACATTAATATTCTATCTTCTGCATTCTTACACTTTTACTTTATGCAGATTAACAATCTTTTTATTATTTTATTAAAATTTCCATGAATGTTCAAGGAAATTGGATACAACAGTTTTTCTTACTTTCTTTTATCCCCCACCCCCCCAGCTTCCCAATCAAGTTTGACAACATTAATATTCGATCTTCTGCATTCTTACTCTTTTTCTTTATGCAGATTAACAATCTTTTATTATTTTATTGAAATTTCCATGAAAGTTCAAGGAAATGGGATACAACAGATTTTCTTTCTTTCTTTTATCCCCCAACACGCCCCAGCTTCCCAATCATGGTTGACAACATTAATATTCTATCTTCTGCATTCTTACTCTTTTTCTCTGTGCAGATTAACAATCTTTTTATTATTTTATTGAAATTTCCATGAATGTTCAAGGAAATGGGATACAACAGTTTTTCTTTCTTTCTTTTATCCCGCACAACCCCCCAGATTCCAAATCATTGTTGACAACATTAACATTCAATCTTCTGCACTCTTAATCTTTTTCATTATGCAGATTAACAATCTTTTTATTATTTTATTGAAATTGCCATGAATGTTCAAGGAAATGGGATGCAACATTTTTTCTTTCTTTCTTTTATCCTCCAGCGCCCCCAGCTTCCAAATCATGGTTGACAACATTAATATTCTATCTTCTGCATTCTTACTCTTTTTCTCTATGCAGATTAACAATCTTTTTATTATTGTATTGAAATTTCCATGAATGTTCAAGGAAATTGGATAAAACAGTTTTTCTTTCTTTCTTTTATCCCGCACAGCCCCCCAGATTCCAAATCATTGTTGACAACATTAACATTCTATCTTCGTCATTCTTACTCTTTTTCTCTATGCAGATTAAGAATCTGTTTATTATTTTATTGAAATTTCAATGAATGTTCATAGAAATGTGACACAAGTGTTTTTCTTTCTTTCTTTTATCCCCCACCCCACCAGCTTCCAAATCATGGTTCACAACACTAATATTCTATCTTCTGCATTCTTACACTTTTTCTTTATGTATATTAACAATCTTTTTATTATTTTATTGAAATTTCCATGAATGTTCAAGGAAATGGGATACAACACTTCTTCTTTCTTTCTATCATCCCCCAACCCAAACAGCTTCCAAATCTTGGTTGACAACATTAATATTCTATCTTCTGCATTCTTACTCTTTTTCGTTCTGCAGATTAACTATCTTTTTATTATTTTATTGAAATTTCCATGAATGTTCAAGGAAATGGGATACAACAGTTTTTCTGTCTTTCTTTTATCCCTCATAACCCCCCAGATTCCAAATCATTGTTGACAACATTAACATTCTATCTTCGTCATTCTTACTCTTTTTCTCTATGCAGATTTAGAATCTCTTTATTATTTTATTGAAATTTCAATGAATGTTCATAGAACTGTGACACAAGAGTTTTTCTTTCTTTCTTTTATCCCCCACCCCAACAGCTTCCAAATCTTGGTTCCCAACACTAATATTCTATCTTCTGCATTCTTACACTTTTTCTTTATGCATATTAACAATCTTTTTATTATTTTATTGAAATTTCCATGAATGTTCAAGGAAATGGGATACAACAGTTTTTCTTTCATTCTTTTATCCCCCACCCCCCCAGCTTCCAAATCATGATTGAAAACATTAATATTCTACCTTCAGCATTCTTACTGTTTTTCTTTATGCAGATTAACAATCTTTTCTTATTTTATTGAAATTTCCATGAAAGTTCAAGGAAATGGGATACAACAGTTTTTCTTTCTTTCTTTTATCCCCCCACACCCCCCAGCTTCCCAATCATGGTTGACAACATTAATATTCTATCTTCTGCATTCTTACTCTTTTTCTCTATGCAGATTAACAATCTTTTTATTATTTTATTGAAATTTCCTTGAATTTTCAAGGAAATGGGATACAACAGTTTTTCTTTCTTTCTTTTATCCCGCACAACCCCCCAGCTTCCAAATCATTGTTGACAACATTAACATTCTATCTTCTGCATTCTTAAAATTTTTCTTTATGTAAATAACAATCTATTTATTATTTTATTGAAATTTCCATGAATGTCCAAGGAAATGGGATACAACATTTTTTCTTTCTTTCTTTTATCCCCCATGCCCCCAGCTTCCAAATCGTGTTTGACCACATTAAAATTCAATCTTCGGCATTCTTACACTTTTTCTTTATGCAGATGAACAATCTTTTTATTATTTTAATGAAATTTCCATGAATGTTCAAGGAAATGGATTACAACAGTTTTTCTTTCTTTCTTTTATCCCCCACCACCTCCCACCTTCCAAATCATGGTTGGCAACAGTAATATTCAATCTTGTGCATTCTTACACTTTTACTTTATGCAGATTAACAATCTTTTTATTATTTTATTAAAATTTCCATGAATGTTCATGGAAATTGGATACAACAGTTTTTCTTACTTTCTTTTTTCCCCCACCCCCCTAGCTTCCAAATGATGCTTGACAACATTAATATTATATCTTGTGCATTCTTACACTTTTTCTTTATGCAGATTAACAATTTTTTATTATTTTATTGAAATTTCCATGAATGTTCAAGGAAATGGGATACAACAGTTTTCCTTTCTTTCTTTCATCCCCCTACACCCCCAGCTTCCAAATCATTGTTGACAACATTAATATTCCATCTTCTGCATTCTTACTCTTTTTCTTTATGCAGATTAACAATCTTTTATTATTTTATTGAAATTTCCATGAAAGTTCAAGGAAATGGGATACAACAGTTTTTCTTTCTTTCTTTTATCCCCCAACACGCCCCAGCTTCCCAATCATGGTTGACAACATTAATATTCTATCTTCTGCATTCTTACTCTTTTTCTCTGTGCAGATTAACAATCTTTTTATTATTTTCTTGAACTTTCCATGAATGTTCAAGGAAATGGGATACAACAGTTTTTCTTTCTTTCTTTTATCCCGCACAACCCCCCAGATTCCAAATCATTGTTGACAACATTAACATTCAATCTTCAGCACTCTTAATCTTTTTCATTATGCAGATTAACAATCTTTTTATTATTTTATTGAAATTGCCATGAATGTTCAAGGAAATGGGATACAACATTTTTTCTTTCTTTCTTTTATCCTCCAGCGCCCCCAGCTTCCAAATCATGGTTGACAACATTAATATTCTATCTTCTGCATTCTTACTCTTTTTCTCTATGCAGATTAACAATCTTTTTATTATTGTATTGAAATTTCCATGAATGTTCAAGGAAATTGGATAAAACAGTTTTTCTTTCTTTCTTTTATCCCGCACAACCCCCCAGATTCCAAATCATTGTTGACAACATTAACATTCTATCTTCGTCATTCTTACTCTTTTTCTCTATGCAGATTAAGAATCTGTTTATTATTTTATTGAAATTTCAATGAATGTTCATAGAAATGTGACACAAGTGTTTTTCTTTCTTTCTTTTATCCCCCACCCCACCAGCTTCCAAATCATGGTTCACAACACTAATATTCTATCTTCTGCATTCTCACACTTTTTCTTTATGTATATTAACAATCTTTTTATTATTTTATTGAAATTTCCATGAATGTTCAAGGAAATGGGATACAACACTTCTTCTTTCTTTCTATCATCCCCCAACCCAACCAGCTTCCAAATCATGGTTGACAACATTAATATTCTATCTTCCGCATTCTTACTATTTTTCTTTATGCAGATTACCAATCTTTTTATTATTTTATTGAAATTTCCATGAATGTTCAAGGAAATGGGATACAACACTTTTTCTTTCTTTCTATCATCCCCCAACCCCACCAGCTTCCAAATCATGGTTGACAACATTAATATTCTATCTTCTGCATTCTTCCTATTTTTCTTTATGCAGATTACCAATCTTTTTATTATTTTATTGAAATTTCCATGAATGTTCAAGGAAATGGGATACAACACTTTTTCTTTCTTTCTATCATCCCCCACCCCCTCAGCTTCCAAATCATGATTAAAAACATTAATATTCTATCTTCCGCATTCTTACTGTTTTTCTCTATGCAGATTAACAATCTTTTTATTATTTTATTGAACTTTCCATGAATGTTCAAGGAAATGGTATAGAACTGTTTTTCTTTCTTTCGTTTATCCCCCACTCCCCCCCAGTTTACAAATCATGGTTGACAATATTAATATTCTATCTTCTGCATTCTTACCCTTTTTGTTTATGTAGATTAACAATCTTTTTATTATTGTATTAAAATTTCCATGAATGTTCAAGGAAATGGGATAAAAAAGTTTTTCTTTCTTTCTTTTATCCTCCAGCGCCCCCAGCTTCCAAATCATGGTTGACAACATTTATATTCTATCTTCTGCATTCTTACTCTTTTTCTTTATGCAGATTAACAATCTTTTTATTATTTTATTGAAATTTCCATGAATGTTCAAGGAAATGGGATACAACAGTTTTTCTTTCTTTCTTTTATCCAGCACCCCCGCCATCTTCCAAATCATGGTTGACAACATTAATATTCAATCTTCTGCATTCTTACACTTTTACTTTATGCAGATTAACAATCGTTTTCTTATTTTATTGAAATTTCCATGAATGTTCAAGGAACTGGGATACAACAGTTTTTCTTTCTTTCTTTTATCCCCCACAACCCCCCAGCTTCCAAAACATGGTTGACAACATTAATATTCTATCTTCTGCATTCTTACTCTTTTTCTTTATGCAGATTAACAATCTTTTTATGATTGTATTGAAATTTCCATGAATGTTCAAGGAAATGGGATACAACAGTTTTTCTTTCTTACTTTTATCCTCCAGCGCCCCCAGCTTCCAAATCATGGTTGACAACATTAATATTCTATCTTCTGCATTCTTACTCTCTTTCTTTATGCAGATTAACAATCTTTTTATTATTTTATTGAAATTTCCATGAATGTTCAAGGAAATTGGATACAACAGTTTTTCTTTCTTTCTTTTATCCCCCACTTGCCCGCAGCTTCTAATTCATGGTTGACAACATTAATATTCTATTTCTGCATTCTTACTCTCTTTCTTTATGCAGATTAACAATCTTTTTATTATTTTATTGAAATTTCCATGAATGTTCAAGGAAATGGGATACAACAGTTTTTCTTTCTTTCTTTCATCCCCCACCCCCCCAGGTTCCAAATCATGGTTGACAACATAATATTGTATCTTCTGCCTTCATACTCTTTTTCTTTATGCATTTAACAATCTTGTCATTATTTTATTGAAATTTCATGAATGTTCAAGGAAATGGGATACAACATTTTCTCTTTCTTTCTTTTATCCCCCACTCCCCAAGCTTCCAAATCATGGTTGACAACATTAATATTCTATCTTCTGCATTCTTACCGTTTTTCTTTATGCAGATTACCAATCTTTTCAATATTTTATTGAAATTTCCATGAATGTTCAAGGCAATGGTATACAACATTTTTTCTTTCTTTCTTATATCCCCCACCACCCACCACCTTCCAAATCATGGTTGACAACATTAATATTCAATCTTCTGTATTCTTACACTTTTTCTTTATGTAAATAACAATCTATTTATTATTTTATTGAAATTTCCATGAATGTCCAAGGAAATGGGATACAACATTTTTTCTTTCTTTCTTTTATCCCCCACGCCCCCAGCTTCCAAATCGTGGTTGACAACATTAATATTCAATCTTCGGCATTCTTACACTTTTTCTTTATGCAGATGAACAATCTTTTTATTATTTTAATGAAATTTCCATGAATGTTCAAGGAAATGGAATACAACAGTTTTTCTTTCTTTCTTTTTTCCCCCACCACCTCCCACCTTCCAAATCATGGTTGGCAACAGTAATATTCAATCTTGTGCATTCTTACACTTTTACTTTATGCAGATTAACAATCTCTTTATTATTTTATTAAAATATCCATGAATGTTCAAGGAAATTGGATAAAACAGTTTTTCTTACTTTCTTTTATCCCCCACCCCCCCCAGCTTCCAAATCATGGTTGACAACATAATATTGTATCTTCTGCCTTCATACTCTTTTTCTTTATGCATTTAACAATCTTGTCATTATTTTATTGAAATGTCCATGAATGTTCAAGGAAATGGGATACAACATTTTCTCTTTCTTTCTTTTATCCCCCACTCCCCAAGCTTCCAAATCATGGTTGGCAACAGTAATATTCTATCTTCTGCATTCTTACACTTTTTCTTTATGCAGACTAACAATCTTTTTATTATTTTATTGAAATTTCCATGAATGTTCAAGGAAATGGGATACAACATTATTTATTTCTTTCTTTCATCCCGCACGCCCCCAGCTTCCAAATCGTGGTTGACAATATTAATATTCAATGTTCTGCATTCTTACACTTTTTCTTTATGCACATTAACAATTTTTTATTATTTTATTGAAATTTCCATGAATGTTCAAGGAAATGGGATACAACAGTTTTTCTTTCTTTCTTTCATCCCCCTACCCCCCCAGCTTCCAAATCATGGTTGACAACATTAATATTCCATCTTCTGCTTTCTTACTCTTTTTCTTATGCAGATTAACAATCTTTTATTATTTTATTGAAATTTCCATGAAAGTTCAAGGAAATGGGATACAACAGTTTTTCTTTCTTTCTTTCATCCCCCTACCCCCCCAGCTTCCAAATCGTGTTTGACCACATTAAAATTCAATCTTCGGCATTCTTACACTTTTTCTTTATGCAGATGAACAATCTTTTTATTATTTTAATGAAATTTCCATGAATGTTCAAGGAAATGGATTACAACAGTTTTTCTTTCTTTCTTTTATCCCCCACCACCTCCCACCTTCCAAATCATGGTTGGCAACAGTAATATTCAATCTTGTGCATTCTTACACTTTTACTTTATGCAGATTAACAATCTTTTTATTATTTTATTAAAATTTCCAGGAATGTTCATGGAAATTGGATACAACAGTTTTTCTTACTTTCTTTTTTCCCCCACCCCCCTAGCTTCCAAATGATGCTTGACAACATTAATATTATATCTTGTGCATTCTTACACTTTTTCTTTATGCAGATTAACAATTTTTTATTATTTTATTGAAATTTCCATGAATGTTCAAGGAAATGGGATACAACAGTTTTCCTTTCTTTCTTTCATCCCCCTACACCCCCAGCTTCCAAATCATTGTTGACAACATTAATATTCCATCTTCTGCATTCTTACTCTTTTTCTTTATGCAGATTAACAATCTTTTATTATTTTATTGAAATTTCCATGAAAGTTCAAGGAAATGGGATACAACAGTTTTTCTTTCTTTCTTTTATCCCCCAACACGCCCCAGCTTCCCAATCATGGTTGACAACATTAATATTCTATCTTCTGCATTCTTACTCTTTTTCTCTGTGCAGATTAACAATCTTTTTATTATTTTCTTGAACTTTCCATGAATGTTCAAGGAAATGGGATACAACAGTTTTTCTTTCTTTCTTTTATCCCGCACAACCCCCCAGATTCCAAATCATTGTTGACAACATTAACATTCAATCTTCAGCACTCTTAATCTTTTTCATTATGCAGATTAACAATCTTTTTATTATTTTATTGAAATTGCCATGAATGTTCAAGGAAATGGGATACAACATTTTTTCTTTCTTTCTTTTATCCTCCAGCGCCCCCAGCTTCCAAATCATGGTTGACAACATTAATATTCTATCTTCTGCATTCTTACTCTTTTTCTCTATGCAGATTAACAATCTTTTTATTATTGTATTGAAATTTCCATGAATGTTCAAGGAAATTGGATAAAACAGTTTTTCTTTCTTTCTTTTATCCCGCACAACCCCCCAGATTCCAAATCATTGTTGACAACATTAACATTCTATCTTCGTCATTCTTACTCTTTTTCTCTATGCAGATTAAGAATCTGTTTATTATTTTATTGAAATTTCAATGAATGTTCATAGAAATGTGACACAAGTGTTTTTCTTTCTTTCTTTTATCCCCCACCCCACCAGCTTCCAAATCATGGTTCACAACACTAATATTCTATCTTCTGCATTCTCACACTTTTTCTTTATGTATATTAACAATCTTTTTATTATTTTATTGAAATTTCCATGAATGTTCAAGGAAATGGGATACAACACTTCTTCTTTCTTTCTATCATCCCCCAACCCAACCAGCTTCCAAATCATGGTTGACAACATTAATATTCTATCTTCTGCATTCTTACTATTTTTCTTTATGCAGATTACCAATCTTTTTATTATTTTATTGAAATTTCCATGAATGTTCAAGGAAATGGGATACAACACTTTTTCTTTCTTTCTATCATCCCCCAACCCCACCAGCTTCCAAATCATGGTTGACAACATTAATATTCTATCTTCTGCATTCTTCCTATTTTTCTTTATGCAGATTACCAATCTTTTTATTATTTTATTGAAATTTCCATGAATGTTCAAGGAAATGGGATACAACACTTTTTCTTTCTTTCTATCATCCCCCACCCCCTCAGCTTCCAAATCATGATTAAAAACATTAATATTCTATCTTCCGCATTCTTACTGTTTTTCTCTATGCAGATTAACAATCTTTTTATTATTTTATTGAACTTTCCATGAATGTTCAAGGAAATGGTATAGAACTGTTTTTCTTTCTTTCGTTTATCCCCCACTCCCCCCCAGTTTACAAATCATGGTTGACAATATTAATATTCTATCTTCTGCATTCTTACCCTTTTTGTTTATGTAGATTAACAATCTTTTTATTATTGTATTAAAATTTCCATGAATGTTCAAGGAAATGGGATAAAAAAGTTTTTCTTTCTTTCTTTTATCCTCCAGCGCCCCCAGCTTCCAAATCATGGTTGACAACATTTATATTCTATCTTCTGCATTCTTACTCTTTTTCTTTATGCAGATTAACAATCTTTTTATTATTTTATTGAAATTTCCATGAATGTTCAAGGAAATGGGATACAACAGTTTTTCTTTCTTTCTTTTATCCAGCACCCCCGCCATCTTCCAAATCATGGTTGACAACATTAATATTCAATCTTCTGCATTCTTACACTTTTACTTTATGCAGATTAACAATCGTTTTCTTATTTTATTGAAATTTCCATGAATGTTCAAG
The DNA here is from genome assembly GCF_027409185.1 of Cynocephalus volans. Lineage (NCBI taxonomy): Eukaryota > Metazoa > Chordata > Mammalia > Dermoptera > Cynocephalidae > Cynocephalus > Cynocephalus volans. The sequence goes on along the minus strand of NC_084463.1, from coordinate 61,011,413 downwards.
GAACTGGGATACAACAGTTTTTCTTTCTTTCTTTTATCCCCCACAACCCCCCAGCTTCCAAAACATGGTTGACAACATTAATATTCTATCTTCTGCATTCTTACTCTTTTTCTTTATGCAGATTAACAATCTTTTTATGATTGTATTGAAATTTCCATGAATGTTCAAGGAAATGGGATACAACAGTTTTTCTTTCTTACTTTTATCCTCCAGCGCCCCCAGCTTCCAAATCATGGTTGACAACATTAATATTCTATCTTCTGCATTCTTACTCTCTTTCTTTATGCAGATTAACAATCTTTTTATTATTTTATTGAAATTTCCATGAATGTTCAAGGAAATTGGATACAACAGTTTTTCTTTCTTTCTTTTATCCCCCACTTGCCCGCAGCTTCTAATTCATGGTTGACAACATTAATATTCTATCTTCTGCATTCTTACTCTCTTTCTTTATGCAGATTAACAATCTTTTTATTATTTTATTGAAATTTCCATGAATGTTCAAGGAAATGGGATACAACAGTTTTTCTTTCTTTCTTTCATCCCCCACCCCCCCAGGTTCCAAATCATGGTTGACAACATAATATTGTATCTTCTGCCTTCATACTCTTTTTCTTTATGCATTTAACAATCTTGTCATTATTTTATTGAAATTTCATGAATGTTCAAGGAAATGGGATACAACATTTTCTCTTTCTTTCTTTTATCCCCCACTCCCCAAGCTTCCAAATCATGGTTGACAACATTAATATTCTATCTTCTGCATTCTTACCGTTTTTCTTTATGCAGATTACCAATCTTTTCAATATTTTATTGAAATTTCCATGAATGTTCAAGGCAATGGTATACAACATTTTTTCTTTCTTTCTTATATCCCCCACCACCCACCACCTTCCAAATCATGGTTGACAACATTAATATTCAATCTTCTGTATTCTTACACTTTTTCTTTATGTAAATAACAATCTATTTATTATTTTATTGAAATTTCCATGAATGTTCAAGGAAATGGAATACAACAGTTTTTCTTTCTTTCTTTTTTCCCCCACCACCTCCCACCTTCCAAATCATGGTTGGCAACAGTAATATTCAATCTTGTGCATTCTCACACTTTTACTTTATGCAGATTATCAATCTCTTTATTATTTTATTAAAATATCCATGAATGTTCAAGGAAATTGGATAAAACAGTTTTTCTTACTTTCTTTTATCCCCCACCCCCCCCAGCTTCCAAATCATGGTTGACAACATAATATTGTATCTTCTGCCTTCATACTCTTTTTCTTTATGCATTTAACAATCTTGTCATTATTTTATTGAAATGTCCATGAATGTTCAAGGAAATGGGATACAACATTTTCTCTTTCTTTCTTTTATCCCCCACTCCCCAAGCTTCCAAATCATGGTTGGCAACAGTAATATTCTATCTTCTGCATTCTTACACTTTTTCTTTATGCAGACTAACAATCTTTTTATTATTTTATTGAAATTTCCATGAATGTTCAAGGAAATGGGATACAACATTATTTCTTTCTTTCTTTCATCCCGCACGCCCCCAGCTTCCAAATCGTGGTTGACAATATTAATATTCAATGTTCTGCATTCTTACACTTTTTCTTTATGCACATTAACAATTTTTTATTATTTTATTGAAATTTCCATGAATGTTCAAGGAAATGGGATACAACAGTTTTTCTTTCTTTCTTTCATCCCCCTACCCCCCCAGCTTCCAAATCATGGTTGACAACATTAATATTCCATCTTCTGCTTTCTTACTCGTTTTCTTATGCAGATTAACAATCTTTTATTATTTTATTGAAATTTCCATGAAAGTTCAAGGAAATGGGATACAACAGTTTTTCTTTCTTTCTTTTATCCCCCAACACGCCCCAGCTTCCCAATCATTGTTGACAACATTAATATTCTATCTTCTGCATTCTTACACTTTTTCTCTGTGCAGATTAACAATCTTTTTATTATTTTATTGAAATTTCCATGAATGTTCAAGGAAATTGGATAAAACAGTTTTTCTTTCTTTCTTTTATCCCGCAGAACCCCCCAGATTCCAAATCATTGTTGACAACATTAACATTCATTCTTCTGCATTCTTAATCTTTTTCTTTATGCAGATTAACAATCTTTTTATTATTTTATTGAAATTGCCATGAATGTTCAAGGAAATGGGATACAACATTTTTTCTTTCTTTCTTTTATCCTCCAGCGCCCCCAGCTTCCAAATCATGGTTGACAACATTAATATTCTATCTTCTGCATTCTTACTCTTTTTCTCTATGCAGATTAACAATCTTTTTATTATTGTATTGAAATTTCCATGAATGTTCAAGGAAATGGGATACAACAGTTTTTCTTTCTTTCTTTTATCCCGCACAACCCGCCAGATTCCAAATCATTGTTGACAACATTAACATTCTATCTTCGTCATTCTTATTCTTTTTCTCTATGCAGATTAAGAATCTTTTTATTATTTTATTGAAATTTCCATGAATGTTCAAGGAAATGGGATACAACAGTTTTTCTTTCTTTCTTTTATCCCGCACAACCCGCCAGATTCCAAATCATTGTTGACAACATTAACATTCTATCTCCTGCATTCTTACTCTTTTTCTTTATGCAGATTAACAATCTTTTATTATTTTATTGAAATTTCCATGAATGTTCAAGGAAATGGGATACAACCGTTTTTCTTTCTTTCTTTTATCCCCCACGCCCCAAGCTTCCAAATCATGTTTGACAACATTAATATTCTATCTTCTGCATTCTTACTCTTTTTCTTTATGCAGATTACCAATCTTTTTATTATTTTATTGTACTTTCCATGAATGTTCAAGGAAATGGTATACAACAGTTTTTCTTTCATTCTTCTATCCCCCACCCCTCCAAGCTTCCAAATCATGGTTGACAAGATTAATAGTCTGTCTTCTGCATTCTTACACTTTTACTTTATGCAGATTAACAATCTTTTTATTATTTTATTGAAATTTCCATGAATGTTCAAGGAAATGGGATACAACAGTTTTTCTTTCTTTCTTTCATCCCCCACTTGCCCGCAGCTTCTAATTCATGGTTGACAACATTCATATTCTATCTTCTGCATTCTTACTCTCTTTCTTTATGCAGATTAACAATCTTTTTATTATTTTATTGAAATTTCCATGAATGTTCAAGGAAATGGGATACAACAGTTTTTCTTTCTCTCTTTCATCCCCCACCCCCCCAGCTTCCAAATCATGGTTGACAACATAATATTGTATCTTCTCCCTTCATACTCTTTTTCTTTATGCATTTAACAATCTTGTCATTATTTTATTGAAATTTCATGAATGTTCAAGGAAATGGGATACAACATTTTCTCTTTCTTTCTTTTATCCCCCACTCCCGAAGCTTCCAAATCATGGTTGACAACATTAATATTCTATCTTCTGCATTCTTACACTTTTACTTTATGCAGATTAACAATCTTTTTATTATTTTATTAAAATTTCCATGAATGTTCAAGGAAATTGGATACAACAGTTTTTCTTACTTTCTTTTATCCCCCACCCCCCCAGCTTCCCAATCAAGTTTGACAACATTAATATTCTATCTTCTGCATTCTTACACTTTTTCTTTATGCAGACTAAAAATCTTTTTATTATTTTATTGAAATTTCCATGAATGTTCAAGGAAATGGGATACAACACTTTTTCTTTCTTTCTATCATCCCCCAACCCCACCAGCTTCCAAATCATGGTTGACAACATTAATATTCTATCTTCTGCATTCTTACTATTTTTCTTTATGCAGATTACCAATCTATTTATTATTTTATTGAAATTTCCATGAATGTTCAAGGAAATGGGATACAACAGTTTTTCTTTCATTCTTTTATCCCCCACCCCCCCAGCTTCCAAATCATGATTGAAAACATTAATATTCTACGTTCTGCATTCTTACTGTTTTTCTTTATGCAGATTAACAATCTTTTCTTATTTTATTGAAATTTCCATGAATTTTCAATAAATGGGATACAACAATTTTTCTTTCTTTCTTTTATCCCGCACAACCCCCCAGCTTCCAAATGATTGTTGACAACATTAACATTCTATCTTCTGCATTCTTACACTTTTTCTTTATGTAAATAACAATCTATTTATTATTTTATTGAAATTGCCATGAATGTTCAAGGAAATGGGATAGAACAGTTTTTCTTTCTTTCTTTTATCCTCCAGCGCCCCCAGCTTCCAAATCATGGTTGACAACATTAATATTCTATCTTCTGCATTCTTACTCTTTTTCTCTATGCAGATTAACAATCTTTTTATTATTGTATTGCAATTTCCATGAATGTTCAAGGAAATGGGATACAACAGTTTTTCTTTCTTTCTTTTATCCCGCACAACCCGCCAGATTCCAAATCATTGTTGACAACATTAACATTCTATCTTCGTCATTCTTACTCTTTTTCTCTATGCAGATTTAGAATCTCTTTATTATTTTATTGAAATTTCAATGAATGTTCATAGAACTGTGACACAAAAGTTTTTCTTTCTTTCTTTTATCCCCCACCCCAACAGCTTCCAAATCTTGGTTCCCAACACTAATATTCTATCTTCTGCATTCTTACACTTTTTCTTTATTCATATTAACAATCTTTTTATTATTTTATTGAAATTTCCATGAATGTTCAAGGAAATGGGATACAACAGTTTTTCTTTCATTCTTTTATCCCCCACCCCCCCAGCTTCCAAATCATGATTGAAAACATTAATATTCTACCTTCAGCATTCTTACTGTTTTTCTTTATGCAGATTAACAATCTTTTCTTATTTTATTGAAATTTCCATGAAAGTTCAAGGAAATGGGATACAACAGTTTTTCTTTCTTTCTTTTATCCCCCCACACCCCCCAGCTTCCCAATCATGGTTGACAACATTAATATTCTATCTTCTGCATTCTTACTCTTTTTCTCTATGCAGATTAACAATCTTTTTATTATTTTATTGAAATTTCCATGAATTTTCAAGGAAATGGGATACAACAGTTTTTCTTTCTTTCTTTTATCCCGCACAACCCCCCAGCTTCCAAATAATTGTTGACAACATTAACATTCTATCTTCTGCATTCTTAAACTTTTTCTTTATGTAAATAACAATCTATTTATTATTTTATTGAAATTTCCATGAATGTCCAAGGAAATGGGATACAACATTTTTTCTTTCTTTCTTTTATCCCCCATTCTCCCAGCTTCCAAATCGTGGTTGACCACATTAAAATTCAATCTTCGGCATTCTTACACTTTTTCTTTATGCAGATGAACAATCTTTTTATTATTTTAATGAAATTTCCATGAATGTTCAAGGAAATGGAATACAACAGTTTTTCTTTCTTTCTTTTATCCCCCACCACCTCCCACCTTCCAAATCATGGTTGGCAACAGTAATATTCAATCTTGTGCATTCTTACACTTTTACTTTATGCAGATTAACAATCTTTTTATTATTTTATTAAAATTTCCATGAATGTTCAAGGAAATTGGATACAACAGTTTTTCTTACTTTCTTTTATCCCCCACCCCCCTAGCTTCCAAATGATGCTTGACAACATTAATATTATATCTTGTGCATTCTTACACTTTTTCTTTATGCAGATTAACAATTTTTTATTATTTTATTGAAATTTCCATGAATGTTCAAGGAAATGGGATACAACAGTTTTTCTTTCTTTCTTTCATCCCCCTACACCCCCAGCTTCCAAATCATTGTTGACAACATTAATATTCCATCTTCTGCATTCTTACTCTTTTTCTTTATGCAGATTAACAATCTTTTATTATTTTATTGAAATTTCCATGAAAGTTCAAGTAAATGGGATACAACAGTTTTTCTTTCTTTCTTTTATCCCCCAACACGCCCCACCTTCCCAATCATGGTTGACAACATTAATATTCTATCTTCTGCATTCTTACTCTTTTTCTCTGTGCAGATTAACAATCTTTTTATTATTTTATTGAAATTTCCATGAATGTTCAAGGAAATGGGATACAACAGTTTTTCTTTCTTTCTTTTATCCCGCACAACCCCCCAGATTCCAAATCATTGTTGACAACATTAACATTCAATCTTCTGCACTCTTAATCTTTTTCATTATGCAGATTAACAATCTTTTTATTATTTTATTGAAATTGCCATGAATGTTCAAGGAAATGGGATACAACATTTTTTCTTTCTTTCTTTTATCCTCCAGCGCCCCCAGCTTCCAAATCATGGTTGACAATATTAATATTCTATCTTCTGCATTCTTACTCTTTTTCTCTATGCAGATTAACAATCTTTTTATTATTGTATTGAAATTTCCATGAATGTTCAAGGAAATTGGATAAAACAGTTTTTCTTTCTTTCTTTTATCCCGCACAACCCCCCAGATTCCAAATCATTGTTGACAACATTAACATTCTATCTTCGTCATTCTTACTCTTTTTCTCTATGCAGATTAAGAATCTGTTTATTATTTTATTGAAATTTCAATGAATGTTCATAGAAATGTGACACAAGTGTTTTTCTTTCTTTCTTTTATCCCCCACCCCACCAGCTTCCAAATCATGGTTCACAACACTAATATTCTATCTTCTGCATTCTTACACTTTTTCTTTATGTATATTAACAATCTTTTTATTATTTTATTGAACTTTCCATGAATGTTCAAGGAAATGGTATACAACTGTTTTTCTTTCTTTCTTTTATCCCCCACTCCCCCCCAGTTTACAAATCATGGTTGAAAACATTAACATCCTATCTCCTGCATTCTTATTCTTTTTCTTTATGCAGATTAACAATCTTTTATTATTTTATTGAAATTTCCATGAATGTTCAAGGAAATGGAATACAACAGTTTTTCTTTCTTTCTTTTATCCCCCTCCTCCCCCAGCTTCCGTATGATGGTTGGCAACATTAATATTCTATCTTCTGCATTCTTACTCTTTTTCTTTATGCATATTAACAATTTTTTTTATTATTTTATTGAAATTTCCATGAATGGTCAAGGAAATGGGATACAACAGTTTTTCTTTCTTCTTTTATCGCCCACGCCCCCCAGCTTCCAAATCATGGTTGACAATATTAATATTCTATCTTCTGCATTCTTACACTTTTTCTTTATGCAGACTAATAATCTTTTTATTATTTTATTGAAATCTCCGTGAATGTTCAAGGAAATGTGATACAACATTATTTCTTTCATTCTTTTATCCCCCACGCCCCCAGCTTCCAAATCGTGGTTGACAACATTAATATTCAATATTCTGCATTCTTACACTTTTTCTTTATGCAGATTAACAATCTTTTTATTATTTTCTTGAAATTTCCATAAATGTTCAAGGAAATGGGATACAACACTTTTTCTTTCTTTCTATCATCCCCCATCCCCTCAGCTTCCAAATCATGATTAAAAACATTAATATTCTATCTTCTGCATTCTTACTGTTTTTCTCTAAGCAGATTAACAATCTTTTTATTATTTTATTGAACTTTCCATGAATGTTCAAGGAAATGGTATAGAACTGTTTTTCTTTCTTTCGTTTATCCCCCACTCCCCCCCAGTTTACAAATCATGGTTGACAATATTAATATTCTATCTTCTGCATTCTTACCCTTTTTGTTTAGGCAGATTAACAATCTTTTTATTATTGTATTGAAATTTCCATGAATGTTCAAGGAAATGGGATAAAAAAGTTTTTCTTTCTTTCTTTTATCCTCCAGCGCCCCCAGCTTCCAAATCATGGTTGACAACATTAATATTCTATCTTCTGCATTCTTACTCTTTTTCTCTATGCAGATTAACAATCTTTTTATTATTGTATTGAAATTTCCATGAATGTTCAAGGAAATGGGATACAACACTTTTTCTTTCTTTCTTTTATCCCCCACCCCCGCAAGCTTCCAAATCATGGTTGATAACATGAACATTCTATCTCTTGCATTCTTACTCTTTTTCTTTATGCTGATTAACAATCTTTTATTATTTTATTGAAATTTCCATGAATGTTCAAGGAAATATGATACAACAGTTTTTCTTTCTTTCTTTTATCCCCCACGCTCCAAGCTTCCAAATCATGGTTGACAACATTAATATTCTATCTACTGCATAATTACTCTTTTTCTTTATGCAGATTAACAATCTTTTTATTATTTTATTGAACTTTCCATGAATGTTCAAGGAAATGGTATACAACTGTTTTTCTTTCTTTCTTTTATCCCCCACTCCCCCCCAGTTTACAAACCATGGTTGAAAACATTAACATCCTATCTCCTGCATTCTTATTCTTTTTCTTTATGCAGATTAACAATCTTTTATTATTTTATTGAAATTTCCATGAATGTTCAAGGAAATGGAATACAACAGTTTTTCTTTCTTTCTTTTATCCCCCTCCTCCCCCAGCTTCCGTATCATAGTTGGCAACATTAATATTCTATCTTCTGCATTCTTACTCTTTTTCCTTATGCATATTAACAATTTTTTTTATTATTTTATTGAAATTTCCATGAATGGTCAAGGAAATGGGATACAACAGTTTTTCTTTCTTCTTTTATCGCCCACGCCCCCCAGCTTCCAAATCATGGTTGACAATATTAATATTCTATCTTCTGCATTCTTACACTTTTTCTTTATGCAGACTAATAATCTTTTTATTATTTTATTGAAATCTCCGTGAATGTTCAAGGAAATGTGATACAACATTATTTCTTTCATTCTTTTATCCCCCACGCCCCCAGCTTCCAAATCGTGGTTGACAACATTAATATTCAATATTCTGCATTCTTACACTTTTTCTTTATGCAGATTAACAATCTTTTTATTATTTTCTTGAAATTTCCATAAATGTTCAAGGAAATGGGATACAACACTTTTTCTTTCTTTCTATCATCCCCCACCCCCTCAGCTTCCAAATCATGATTAAAAACATTAATATTCTATCTTCTGCATTCTTACTGTTTTTCTCTATGCAGATTAACAATCTTTTTATTATTTTATTGAACTTTCCATGAATGTTCAAGGAAATGGTATAGAACTGTTTTTCTTTCTTTCGTTTATCCCCCACTCCCCCCCAGTTTACAAATCATGGTTGACAATATTAATATTCTATCTTCTGCATTCTTACCCTTTTTGTTTAGGCAGATTAACAATCTTTTTATTATTGTATTGAAATTTCCATGAATGTTCAAGGAAATGGGATAAAAAAGTTTTTCTTTCTTTCTTTTATCCTCCAGCGCCCCCAGCTTCCAAATCATGGTTGACAACATTAATATTCTATCTTCTCCATTCTTACTCTTTTTCTCTATGCAGATTAACAATCTTTTTATTATTGTATTGAAATTTCCATGAATGTTCAAGGAAATGGGATACAACACTTTTTCTTTCTTTCTTTTATCCCCCACCCCCGCAAGCTTCCAAATCATGGTTGACAACATGAACATTCTATCTCTTGCATTCTTACTCTTTTTCTTTATGCTGATTAACAATCTTTTATTATTTTATTGAAATTTCCATGAATGTTCAAGGAAATATGATACAACAGTTTTTCTTTCTTTCTTTTATCCCCCACGCTCCAAGCTTCCAAATCATGGTTGACAACATTAATATTCTATCTACTGCATAATTACTCTTTTTCTTTATGCAGATTAACAATCTTTTTATTATTTTATTGAACTTTCCATGAATGTTCAAGGAAATGGTATACAACTGTTTTTCTTTCTTTCTTTTATCCCCCACTCCCCCCCAGTTTACAAATCATGGTTGAAAACATTAACATCCTATCTCCTGCATTCTTATTCTTTTTCTTTATGCAGATTAACAATCATTTATTATTTTATTGAAATTTCCATGAATGTTCAAGGAAATGGAATACAACAGTTTTTCTTTCTTTCTTTTATCCCCCTCCTCCCCCAGCTTCCGTATCATAGTTGGCAACATTAATATTCTATCTTCTGCATTCTTACTCTTTTTCTTTATGCATATTAACAATTTTTTTTATTATTTTATTGAAATTTCCATGAATGGTCAAGGAAATGGGATACAACAGTTTTTCTTTCTTCTTTTATCGCCCACGCCCCCCAGCTTCCAAATCATGGTTGACAATATTAATATTCTATCTTCTGCATTCTTACACTTTTTCTTTATGCAGACTAATAATCTTTTTATTATTTTATTGAAATCTCCGTGAATGTTCAAGGAAATGTGATACAACATTATTTCTTTCATTCTTTTATCCCCCACGCCCCCAGCTTCCAAATCGTGGTTGACAACATTAATATTCAATATTCTGCATTCTTACACTTTTTCTTTATGCAGATTAACAATCTTTTTATTATTTTCTTGAAATTTCCATAAATGTTCAAGGAAATGGGATACAACACTTTTTCTTTCTTTCTATCATCCCCCACCCCCTCAGCTTCCAAATCATGATTAAAAACATTAATATTCTATCTTCTGCATTCTTACTGTTTTTCTCTATGCAGATTAACAATCTTTTATTATTTTATTGAAATTTCCATGAAAGTTCAAGTAAATGGGATACAACAGTTTTTCTTTCTTTCTTTTATCCCCCACCACCCACCACCTTCCAAATCATGGTTGACAACATTAATATTCAATCTTCTGTATTCTTACACTTTTTCTTTATGTAAATAACAATCTATTTATTATATTATTGAAATTTCCATGAATGTCCAAGGAAATGGGATACAATATTTTTTCTTTCTTTCTTTTATCCCCCAAGCCCCCAGCTTCCAAGTCGTGGTTGACAACATTAATATTCAATCTTCGGCATTCTTACACTTTTTCTTTATGCAGATGAACAATCTTTTTATTATTTTAATGAAATTTCCATGAATGTTCAAGGAAATGGAATACAACAGTTTTTCTTTCTTTCTTTTTTCCCCCACCACCTCCCACCTTCCAAATCATGGTTGGCAACAGTAATATTCAATCTTGTGCATTCTTACACTTTTACTTTATGCAGATTAACAATCTTTTTATTATTTTATTGAAATTTCCATGAATGTTCAAGGAAATGTGATACAACATTATTTCTTTCTTTCTTTCTTCCCGCACGCCCCCAGCTTCCAAATCGTGGTTGACAATATTAATATTCAGTGTTCTGCATTCTTACACTTTTTCTTTATGCAGATTAACAATTTTTTATTATTTTATTGAAAATTCCATGAATGTTCAAGGAAATGGGATACAACAGTTTTTCTTTCTTTCTTTCATCCCCCTACCCCCCCAGCTTCCAAATCATGGTTGACAACATTAATATTCTATCTTCTGCATTCTTACTCTTTTTCTCTGTGCAGATTAACAATCTTTTTATTATTGTATTGAAATTTCCATGAATGTTCAAGGAAATGGGATACAACAGTTTTTCTTTCTTTCTTTAATCCCGCACAACCCCCCAGATTCCAAGTCATTGTTGACAACATTAACATTCATTCTTCTGCATTCTTAATCTTTTTCTTTATGCAGATTAACAATCTATTTATTATTTTATTGAAATTTCCATGAATGTTCAAGGAAATGGGATACAACACTTTTTCTTTCTTTCTATCATCCCCCAACCCCACCAGCTTCCAAATCATGGTTGACAACATTAATATTCTATCTTCTGCATTCTTACTATTTTTCTTTATGCAGATTACCAATCTTTTTATTATTTTATTGAAATTTCCATGAATGTTCAAGGAAATGGGATACAACAGTTTTTCTTTCATTCTTTTATCCCCCACCCCCCCAGCTTCCAAATCATGATTGAAAACATTAATATTCTACGTTATGCATTCTTACTGTTTTTCTTTATGCAGATTAAAAATCTTTTCTTATTTTATTGAAATTTCCATGAATGTTCAAGGAAATGGGATACAACACTTTTTCTTTCTTTCTTTTATCCCCCACCCCCGCCAGCTTCCAAATCATGGTTGACAACATGAACATTCTATCTCCTGCATTCTTACTCTTTTTCTTTATGCAGATTAACAATCTTTTATTATTTTATTGAAATTTCCATGAATGTTCAAGGAAATGGGATACAACAGTTTTTCTTTCTTTCTTTCATCCCCCACTTGCCCGCAGATTCTAATTCATGGTTGACAACATTAATATGCTATCTTCTGCATTCTTACTCTCTTTCTTTATGCAGATTAACAATCTTTTTATAATTTTATTGAAATTTCCATGAATGTTCAAGGAAATGGGATACAACAGTTTTTCTTTCTTTCTTTCATCCTCCACCCCCCCAGCTTCCAAATCATGGTTGACAACATAATATTGTATCTTCTCCCTTCATACTCTTTTTCTTTATGCATTTAACAATCTTGTCATTATTTTATTGAAATTTCAGGAATGTTCAAGGAAATGGGATACAACATTTTCTCTTTCTTTCTTTTATCCCCCACTCCCAAAGCTTCCAAATCATGGTTGACAACATTAATATTCTATCTTCTGCATTCTTACTCTTTTTCTTTATGCAGATTACCAATCTTTTTAATATTTTATTGAAATTTCCATGAATGTTCAAGGAAATGGTATACAACAGTTTTTCTTTCTTTCTTTTATCCCCCACCACCCACCACCTTCCAAATCATGGTTGACAACATTAATATTCAATCTTCTGTATTCTTACACTTTTTCTTTATGTAAATAACAATCTATTTATTATTTTATTGAAATTTCCATGAATGTCCAAGGAAATGGGATACAACATTTTTTCTTTCTTTCTTTTATCCCCCACGCCCCCAGCTTCCAAATCGTGGTTGACAACATTAATATTCAATCTTCGGCATTCTTACACTTTTTCTTTATGCAGATGAACAATCTTTTTATTATTTTAATGAAATTTCCATGAATGTTCAAGGAAATGGAATACAACAGTTTTTCTTTCTTTCTTTTTTCCCCCACCACCTCCCACCTTCCAAATCATGGTTGGCAACAGTAATATTCAATCTTGTGCATTCTTACAGTTTTACTTTATGCAGATTAACAATCTTTTTATTATTTTATTAAAATTTCCATGAATGTTCAAGGAAATTGGATACAACAGTTTTTCTTACTTTCTTTTATCCCCACCCCCCCAGCTTCCAAATCAAGTTTGACAACATTAATATTCTATCTTCTGCATTCTTACACTTTTTCTCTGTGCAGATTAACAATTTTTTATTATTTTATTGAAATTTCCATGAATGTTCAAGGAAATGGGATACAACAGTTTTTCTTTCTTTCTTTCATCCCCCTACCCCCCCAGTTTCCAAATCATGGTTGACAACATTTATATTCTATCTTCTGCATTCTTACTCTTTTTCTCTGTGCAGATTAACAATTTTTTATTATTTTATTGAAATTTCCATGAATGTTCAAGGAAATGGGATACAACAGTTTTTCTTTCTTTCTTTTATCCCGCACAACCCCCCAGATTCCAAATCATTGTTGACAACATTAACATTCATTCTTCTGCATTCTTAATCTTTTTCTTTATGCAGATTAACAATCTTTTTATTATTTTATTGAAATTGCCATGAATGTTCAGGGAAATGGGATACAACATTTTTTCTTTCTTTCTTTTATCCTCCAGCGCCCCCAGCTTCCAAATCATGGTTGACAACATTAATATTCTATCTTCTGCATTCTTACTCTTTTTCTCTATGCAGATTAACAATCTTTTTATTATTGTATTGAAATTTCCATGAATGTTCAAGGAAATGGGATACAACAGTTTTTCTTTCTTTCTTTTATCCCGCACAACCCCCCAGATTCCAAATCATTGTTGACAACATTAACATTCTATCTTCGTCATTCTTACTCTTTTTCTCTATGCAGATTAAGAATCTATTTATTATTTTATTGAAATTTCCATGAATGTTCAAGGAAATGGGATACAACACTTTTTCTTTCTTTCTATCATCCCCCAACCCCACCAGCTTCCAAATCATGGTTGACAACATTAATATTCTATCTTCTGCATTCTTACTATTTTTCTTTATGCAGATTACCAATCTTTTTATTATTTTATTGAAATTTCCATGAATGTTCAAGGAAATGGGATACAACAGTTTTTCTTTCATTCTTTTATCCCCCACCCCCCCAGCTTCCAAATCATGATTGAAAACATTATTATTCTACGTTCTGCATTCTTACTGTTTTTCTTTATGCAGATTAACAATCTTTTCTTATATTATTGAAATTTCCATGAATGTTCAAGGAAATGGGATACAACACTTTTTCTTTCTTTCTTTTATCCCCCACCCCCGCCAGCTTGCAAATCATGGTTGACAACATGAACATTCTATCTCCTGCATTCTTACTCTTTTTCTTTATGCAGATTAACAATCTTTTATTATTTTATTGAAATTTCCATGAATGTTCAAGGAAATGGGATACAACAGTTTTTCTTTCTTTCTTTTATCCCCCACGCTCCAAGCTTCCAAATCATGGTTGACAACATTAATATTCTATCTTCTGCATTCTTACTCTTTTTCTTTATGCAGATTACCAATCTTTTTATTATTTTATTGTACTTTCCATGAATGTTCAAGGAAATGGTATACAACAGTTTTTCTTTCATTCTTTTATCCCCCACCCCCCCAAGCTTCCAAATCATGGTTGACAAGATTAATAGTCTATCTTCTGCATTCTTACACTTTTACTTTATGCAGATTAACAATCTTTTTATTATTTTATTGAAATTTCCATGAATGTTCAAGGAAATGGGATACAACAGTTTTTCTTTCTTTCTTTCATCCCCCACTTGCCCGCAGCTTCTAATTCATGGTTGACAACATTAATATTCTATCTTCTGCATTCTTACTCTCTTTCTTTATGCAGATTAACTATCTTTTTATAATTTTATTGAAATTTCCATGAATGTTCAAGGAAATGGGATACAACAGTTTTTCTTTCTTTCTTTCATCCCCCACCCCCCCAGCTTCCAAATCATGGTTGACAACATAATATTGTATCTTCTCCCTTCATACGCTTTTTCTTTATGCATTTAACAATCTTGTCATTAGTTTATTGAAATTTCATGAATGTTCAAGGAAATGGGATACAACATTTTCTCTTTCTTTCTTTTATCCCCCACTCCCCAAGCTTCCAAATCATGGTTGGCAACAGTAATATTCTATCTTCTGAATTCTTACACTTTTTCTTTATGCAGACTAACAATCTTTTTATTATTTTATTGAAATTTCCATGAATGTTCAAGGAAATGGGATACAACATTATTTCTTTCTTTCTTTCATCCGGCACGCCCCCAGCTTCCAAATCGTGGTTGACAATATTAATATTCAATGTTCTGCATTCTTACACTTTTTCTTTATGCAGATTAACAATTTTTTATTATTTTATTGAAATTTCCATGAATGTTCAAGGAAATGGGATACAACAGTTTTTCTTTCTTTCTTTCATCCCCCTACCCCCCCAGCTTCCAAATCATGGTTGACAACATTAATATTCCATCTTCTGCTTTCTTACACTTTTTCTTTATGCAGATTAACAATCTTTTATTATTTTATTGAAATTTCCATGAAAGTTCTAGGAAATGGGATACAACAGTTTTTCTTTCTTTCTTTTATCCCCCAACACGCCCCAGCTTCCCAATCATTGTTGACAACATTAATATTCTATCTTCTGCATTCTTACACTTTTTCTCTGCGCAGATTAACAATCTTTTTATTATTTTATTGAAATTTCCATGAATGTTCAAGGAAATTGGATAAAACAGTTTTTCTTTCTTTCTTTTATCCCGCACAACCCCCCAGATTCCAAATCATTGTTGACAACATTAACATTCATTCTTCTGCATTCTTAATCTTTTTCTTTATGCAGATTAACAATCTTTTTATTATTTTATTGAAATTGCCATGAATGTTCAAGGAAATGGGATACAACATTTTTTCTTTCTTTCTTTTATCCTCCAGCGCCTCCAGCTTCCAAATCATGGTTGACAACATTAATGTTCTATCTTCTGCATTCTTACTCTTTTTCTCTATGCAGATTAACAATCTTTTTATTATTGTATTGAAATTTCCATGAATGTTCAAGGAAATGGGATACAACAGTTTTTCTTTCTTTCTTTTATCCCGCACAACCCGCCAGATTCCAAATCATTGTTGACAACATTAACATTCTATCTTCGTCATTCTTACTCTTTTTCTCTATGCAGATTAAGAATCTTTTTATTATTTTATTGAAATTTCCATGAATGTTCAAGGAAATGGGATACAACACTTTTTCTTTCTTTCTATCATCCCCCAACCCCACCAGCTTCCAAATCATGGTTGACAACATTAATATTCTATCTTCTGCATACTTACTATTTTTCTTTATGCAGATTACCAATCTGTTTATTATTTTATTGAAATTTCCATGAATGTTCAAGGAAATGGGATACAACAGTTTTTCTTTCATTCTTTTATCCCCCACCCCCCCAGCTTCCAAATCATGATTGAAAACATTAATATTCTACCTTCTGCATTCTTACTGTTTTTCTTTAGGCAGAATAACAATCTTTTCTTATTTTATTGAAATTTCCATGAATGTTCAAGGAAATGGGATACAACACTTTCTCTTTCTTTCTTTTATCCCCCACCCCCGCCAGCTTCCAAATCATGGTTGACAACATGAACATTATATCTCCTGCATTCTTACTCTTTTTCTTTATGCAGATTAACAATCTTTTATTATTTTATAGAAATTTCCATGAATGTTCAAGGAAATGGGATACAACAGTTTTTCTTTCTTTCTTTTATCCCCCACCCCCCCAAGCTTCCAAATCATGGTTTACAAGATTAATAGTCTATCTTCTGCATTCTTACACTTTTAATTTATGCATATTAACAATCTTTTTATTATTTTATTGAAATTTCCATGAATGTTCAAGGAAATGGGATACAACAGTTTTTCCTTCTTTCTTTCATCCCCCACTTACCCGCAGCTTCTAATTCATGGTTGACAACATTATAATTCTATCTTCTGCATTCTTACTCTCTTTCTTTATGCAGATTAACAATATTTTTATTATTTTATTGAAATTTCCATGAATGTTCAAGGAAATGGGATACAACAGTTTTTCTTTCTTTCTTTCATCCCCCACCCCCCCAGCTTCCAAATCATGGTTGACAACATAATATTGTATCTTCTCCCTTCATACTCTTTTTCTTTATGCATTTAACAATCTTGTCATTATTTTATTGAAATTTCATGAATGTTCAAGGAAATGGGATACAACATTTTCTCTTTCTTTCTTTTATCCCCCACTCCCGAAGCTTCCAAATCATGGTTGACATCATTAATATTCTATCTTCTGCATTCTTACTCTTTTTCTTTATGCAGATTACCAATCTTTTTAATATTTTTTTGAAATTTCCATGAATGTTCAAGGAAATGGTATACAACAGTTTTTCTTTCTTTCTTTTATCCCCCACCACCCACCACCTTCCAAATCATGGTTGACAACATTAATATTCAATCTTCTGTATTCTTACACTTTTTCTTTATGTAAATAACAATCTATTTATTATTTTATTGAAATTTCCATGAATGTCCAAGGAAATGGGATACAACATTTTTTCTTTCTTTCTTTTATCCCCCACGCCCCCAGCTTCCAAATCGTGGTTGACAACATTAATATTCAATCTTCGGCATTCTTACACTTTTTCTTTATGCAGATGAACAATCTTTTTATTATTTTAATGAAATTTCCATGAATGTTCAAGGAAATGGAATACAACAGTTTTTCTTTCTTTCTTTTTTACCCCACCACCTCCCACCTTCCAAATCATGGTTGGCAACAGTAATATTCAATCTTGTGCATTCTTACACTTTTACTTTATGCAGATTAACAATCTTTTTATTATTTTATTAAAATTTCCATGAATGTTCAAGGAAATTGGATACAACAGTTTTTCTTACTTTCTTTTATCCCCCACCCCCCCAGCTTCCAAATCAAGTTTGACAACATTAATATTCTATCTTCTGCATTCTTACACTTTTTCTTTATGCAGACTAACAATCTTTTTATTATTTTATTGAAATTTCCATGAATGTTCAAGGAAATGTGATACAACATTATTTCTTTCTTTCTTTCATCCCGCACGCCCCCAGCTTCCAAATCGTGGTTGACAATATTAATATTCAATGTTCTGCATTCTTACACTTTTTCTTTATGCAGATTAACAATTTTTTATTATTTTATTGAAATTTCCATGAATGTTCAAGGAAATGGGATACAACAGTTTTTCTTTCTTTCTTTCATCCCCCTACCCCCCCAGCTTCCAAATCATGGTTGACAACATTAATATTCTATCTTCTGCATTCTTACTCTTTTTCTCTGTGCAGATTAACAATCTTTTTATTATTTTATTGAAATTTCCATGAATGTTCAAGGAAATGGAATACAACAGTTTTTCTTTCTTTCTTTAATCCCGCACAACCCCCCAGATTCCAAATCATTGTTGACAAAATTAACATTCATTCTTCTGCATTCTTAATCTTTTTCTTTATGCAGATTAACAATCTTTTTATTATTTTATTGAAATTGCCATGAATGTTCAAGGAAATGGGATACAACATTTTTTCTTTCTTTCTTTTATCCTCCAGCGCCCCCACCTTCCAAATCATGGTTGACAACATTAATATTCTATCTTCTGCATTCTTACTCTTTTTCTCTATGCAGAATAACAATCTTTTTATTATTGTATTGAAATTTCCATGAATGTTCAAGGAAATGGGATACAACAGTTTTTCTTTCTTTCTTTTATCCCGCACAACCCCCCAGATTCCAAATCATTGTTGACAACATTAACATTCATTCTTCTGCATTCTTAATCTTTTTCTTTATGCAGATTAACAATCTTTTTATTATTTTATTGAAATTGCCATGAATGTTCAGGGAAATGGGATACAACATTTTTTCTTTCTTTCTTTTATCCTCCAGCGCCCCCAGCTTCCAAATCATGGTTGACAACATTAATATTCTATCTTCTGCATTCTTACTCTTTTTCTCTATGCAGATTAACAATCTTTTTATTATTGTATTGAAATTTCCATGAATGTTCAAGGAAATGGGATACAACAGTTTTTCTTTCTTTCTTTTATCCCGCACAACCCCCCAGATTCCAAATCATTGTTGACAACATTAACATTCTATCTTCGTCATTCTTACTCTTTTTCTCTATGCAGATTAAGAATCTATTTATTATTTTATTGAAATTTCCATGAATGTTCAAGGAAATGGGATACAACACTTTTTCTTTCTTTCTATCATCCCCCAACCCCACCAGCTTCCAAATCATGGTTGACAACATTAATATTCTATCTTCTGCATTCTTACTATTTTTCTTTATGCAGATTACCAATCTTTTTATTATTTTATTGAAATTTCCATGAATGTTCAAGGAAATGGGATACAACAGTTTTTCTTTCATTCTTTTATCCCCCACCCCCCCAGCTTCCAAATCATGATTGAAAACATTATTATTCTACGTTCTGCATTCTTACTGTTTTTCTTTATGCAGATTAACAATCTTTTCTTATTTTATTGAAATTTCCATGAATGTTCAAGGAAATGGGATACAACACTTTTTCTTTCTTTCTTTTATCCCCCACGCTCCAAGCTTCCAAATCATGGTTGACAACATTAATATTCTATCTTCTGCATTCTTACTCTTTTTCTTTATGCAGATTACCAATCTGTTTATTATTTTATTGAAATTTCCATGAATGTTCAAGGAAATGGGATACAACAGTTTTTCTTTCATTCTTTTATCCCCCACCCCCCCAGCTTCCAAATCATGATTGAAAACATTAATATTCTACCTTCTGCATTCTTACTGTTTTTCTTTAGGCAGAATAACAATCTTTTCTTATTTTATTGAAATTTCCATGAATGTTCAAGGAAATGGGATACAACACTTTCTCTTTCTTTCTTTTATCCCCCACCCCCGCCAGCTTCCAAATCATGGTTGACAACATGAACATTCTATCTCCTGCATTCTTACTCTTTTTCTTTATGCAGATTAACAATCTTTTATTATTTTATAGAAATTTCCATGAATGTTCAAGGAAATGGGATACAACAGTTTTTCTTTCTTTCTTTTATCCCCCACCCCCCCAAGCTTCCAAATCATGGTTGACAAGATTAATAGTCTATCTTCTGCATTCTTACACTTTTAATTTATGCATATTAACAATCTTTTTATTATTTTATTGAAATTTCCATGAATGTTCAAGGAAATGGGATACAACAGTTTTTCCTTCTTTCTTTCATCCCCCACTTACCCGCAGCTTCTAATTCATGGTTGACAACATTATAATTCTATCTTCTGCATTCTTACTCTCTTTCTTTATGCAGATTAACAATATTTTTATTATTTTATTGAAATTTCCATGAATGTTCAAGGAAATGGGATACAACAGTTTTTCTTTCTTTCTTTCATCCCCCACCCCCCCAGCTTCCAAATCATGGTTGACAACATAATATTGTATCTTCTCCCTTCATACTCTTTTTCTTTATGCATTTAACAATCTTGTCATTATTTTATTGATATTTCATGAATGTTCAAGGAAATGGGATACAACATTTTCTCTTTCTTTCTTTTATCCCCCACTCCCAAAGCTTCCAAATCATGGTTGACATCATTAATATTCTATCTTCTGCATTCTTACTCTTTTTCTTTATGCAGATTACCAATCTTTTTAATATTTTTTTGAAATTTCCATGAATGTTCAAGGAAATGGTATACAACAGTTTTTCTTTCTTTCTTTTATCCCCCACCACCCACCACCTTCCAAATCATGGTTGACAACATTAATATTCAATCTTCTGTATTCTTACACTTTTTCTTTATGTAAATAACAATCTATTTATTATTTTATTGAAATTTCCATGAATGTCCAAGGAAATGGGATACAACATTTTTTCTTTCTTTCTTTTATCCCCCACGCCCCCAGCTTCCAAATCGTGGTTGACAACATTAATATTCAATCTTCGGCATTCTTACACTTTTTCTTTATGCAGATGAACAATCTTTTTATTATTTTAATGAAATTTCCATGAATGTTCAAGGAAATGGAATACAACAGTTTTTCTTTCTTTCTTTTTTATCCCACCACCTCCCACCTTCCAAATCATGGTTGGCAACAGTAATATTCAATCTTGTGCATTCTTACACTTTTACTTTATGCAGATTAACAATCTTCTTATTATTTTATTAAAATTTCCATGAATGTTCAAGGAAATTGGATACAACAGTTTTTCTTACTTTCTTTTATCCCCCACCCCCCCAGCTTCCAAATCAAGTTTGACAACATTAATATTCTATCTTCTGCATTCTTACACTTTTTCTTTATGCAGACTAACAATCTTTTTATTATTTTATTGAAATTTCCATGAATGTTCAAGGAAATGTGATACAACATTATTTCTTTCTTTCTTTCATCCCGCACGCCCCCAGCTTCCAAATCGTGGTTGACAATATTAATATTCAATGTTCTGCATTCTTACACTTTTTCTTTATGCAGATTAACAATCTTTTCTTATTTTATTGAAATTTCCATGAATGTTCAAGGAAATGGGATACAACACTTTTTCTTTCTTTCTTTTATCCCCCACGCTCCAAGCTTCCAAATCATGGTTGACAACATTAATATTCTATCTTCTGCATTCTTACTCTTTTTCTTTATGCAGATTACCAATCTTTTTATTATTTTATTGTACTTTCCATGAATGTTCAAGGAAATGGTATACAACAGTTTTTCTTTCATTCTTTTATCCCCCACCACCCCCAAGCTTCCAAATCATGGTTGACAAGATTAATAGTCTATCTTCTGCATTCTTACACTTTTACTTTATGCAGATTAACAATCTTTTTATTATTTTATTGAAATTTCCATGAATGTTCAAGGAAATGGGATACAACAGTTTTTCTTTCTTTCTTTCATCCCCCACTTGCCCGCAGCTTCTAATTCATGGTTGACAACATTAATATTCTATCTTCTGCATTCTTACTCTCTTTCTTTATGCAGATTAACTATCTTTTTATAATTTTATTGAAATTTCCATGAATGTTCAAGGAAATGGGATACAACAGTTTTTCTTTCTTTCTTTCATCCCCCACCCCCCCAGCTTCCAAATCATGGTTGACAACATAATATTGTATCTTCTCCCTTCATACTCTTTTTCTTTATGCATTTAACAATCTTGTCATTAGTTTATTGAAATTTCATGAATGTTCAAGGAAATGGGATACAACATTTTCTCTTTCTTTCTTTTATCCCCCACTCCCCAAGCTTCCAAATCATGGTTGGCAACAGTAATATTCTATCTTCTGAATTCTTACACTTTTTCTTTATGCAGACTAACAATCTTTTTATTATTTTATTGAAATTTCCATGAATGTTCAAGGAAATGGGATACAACATTATTTCTTTCTTTCTTTCATCCCGCACGCCCCCAGCTTCCAAATCGTGGTTGACAATATTAATATTCAATGTTCTGCATTCTTACACTTTTTCTTTATGCAGATTAACAATTTTTTATTATTTTATTGAAATTTCCATGAATGTTCAAGGAAATGGGATACAACAGTTTTTCTTTCTTTCTTTCATCCCCCTACCCCCCCAGCTTCCAAATCATGGTTGACAACATTAATATTCCATCTTCTGCTTTCTTACACTTTTTCTTTATGCAGATTAACAATCTTTTATTATTTTATTGAAATTTCCATGAAAGTTCTAGGAAATGGGATACAACAGTTTTTCTTTCTTTCTTTTATCCCCCAACACGCCCCAGCTTCCCAATCATTGTTGACAACATTAATATTCTATCTTCTGCATTCTTACACTTTTTCTCTGTGCAGATTAACAATCTTTTTATTATTTTATTGAAATTTCCATGAATGTTCAAGGAAATTGGATAAAACAGTTTTTCTTTCTTTCTTTTATCCCGCACAACCCCCCAGATTCCAAATCATTGTTGACAACATTAACATTCATTCTTCTGCATTCTTAATCTTTTTCTCTATGCAGATTAAGAATCTTTTTATTATTTTATTGAAATTTCCATGAATGTTCAAGGAAATGGGATACAACACTTTTTCTTTCTTTCTATCATCCCCCAACCCCACCAGCTTCCAAATCATGGTTGACAACATTAATATTCTATCTTCTGCATTCTTACTATTTTTCTTTATGCAGATTACCAATCTGTTTATTATTTTATTGAAATTTCCATGAATGTTCAAGGAAATGGGATACAACAGTTTTTCTTTCATTCTTTTATCCCCCACCCCCCCAGCTTCCAAATCATGATTGAAAACATTAATATTCTACCTTCTGCATTCTTACTGTTTTTCTTTAGGCAGAATAACAATCTTTTCTTATTTTATTGAAATTTCCATGAATGTTCAAGGAAATGGGATACAACACTTTTTCTTTCTTTCTTTTATCCCCCACCCCCGCCAGCTTCCAAATCATGGTTGACAACATGAACATTCTATCTCCTGCATTCTTACTCTTTTTCTTTATGCAGATTAACAATCTTTTATTATTTTATAGAAATTTCCATGAATGTTCATGGAAATGGGATACAACAGTTTTTCTTTCTTTCTTTTATCCCCCACCCCCCCAAGCTTCCAAATCATGGTTGACAAGATTAATAGTCTATCTTCTGCATTCTTACACTTTTAATTTATGCAGATTAACAATCTTTTTATTATTTTATTGAAATTTCCATGAATGTTCAAGGAAATGGGATACAACAGTTTTTCTTTCTTTCTTTCATCCCCCACTTACCCGCAGCTTCTAATTCATGGTTGACAACATTAATATTCTATCTTCTGCATTCTTACTCTCTTTCTTTATGCAGATTAACAATATTTTTATTATTTTATTGAAATTTCCATGAATGTTCAAGGAAATGGGATACAACAGTTTTTCTTTCTTTCTTTCATCCCCCACCCCCCCAGCTTCCAAATCATGGTTGACAACATAATATTGTATCTTCTCCCTTCATACTCTTTTTCTTTATGCATTTAACAATCTTGTCATTATTTTATTGAAATTTCATGAATGTTCAAGGAAATGGGATACAACATTTTCTCTTTCTTTCTTTTATCCCCCACTCCCGAAGCTTCCAAATCATGGTTGACATCATTAATATTCTATCTTCTGCATTCTTACTCTTTTTCTTTATGCAGATTACCAATCTTTTTAATATTTTTTTGAAATTTCCATGAATGTTCAAGGAAATGGTATACAACATTTTCTCTTTCTTTCTTTTATCCCCCACTCCCGAAGCTTCCAAATCATGGTTGACAACATTAATATTCTATCTTCTGCATTCTTACTCTTTTTCTCTGTGCAGATTAACAATCTTTTTATTATTTTATTGAAATTTCCATGAATGTTCAAGGAAATGGAATACAACAGTTTTTCTTTCTTTCTTTAATCCCGCACAACCCCCCAGATTCCAAATCATTGTTGACAACATTAACATTCATTCTTCTGCATTCTTAATCTTTTTCTTTATGCAGATTAACAATCTTTTTATTATTTTATTGAAATTGCCATGAATGTTCAAGGAAATGGGATACAACATTTTTTCTTTCTTTCTTTTATCCTCCAGCGCCCCCAGCTTCCAAATCATGGTTGACAACATTAATATTCTATCTTCTGCATTCTTACTCTTTTTCTCTATGCAGAATAACAATCTTTTTATTATTGTATTGAAATTTCCATGAATGTTCAAGGAAATGGGATACAACAGTTTTTCTTTCTTTCTTTTATCCCGCACAACCCCCCAGATTCCAAATCATTGTTGACAACATTAACATTCATTCTTCTGCATTCTTAATCTTTTTCTTTATGCAGATTAACAATCTTTTTATTATTTTATTGAAATTGCCATGAATGTTCAGGGAAATGGGATACAACATTTTTTCTTTCTTTCTTTTATCCTCCAGCGCCCCCAGCTTCCAAATCATGGTTGACAACATTAATATTCTATCTTCTGCATTCTTACTCTTTTTCTCTATGCAGATTAACAATCTTTTTATTATTGTATTGAAATTTCCATGAATGTTCAAGGAAATGGGATACAACAGTTTTTCTTTCTTTCTTTTATCCCGCACAACCCCCCAGATTCCAAATCATTGTTGACAACATTAACATTCTATCTTCGTCATTCTTACTCTTTTTCTCTATGCAGATTAAGAATCTATTTATTATTTTATTGAAATTTCCATGAATGTTCAAGGAAATGGGATACAACACTTTTTCTTTCTTTCTATCATCCCCCAACCCCACCAGCTTCCAAATCATGGTTGACAACATTAATATTCTATCTTCTGCATTCTTACTATTTTTCTTTATGCAGATTACCAATCTTTTTATTATTTTATTGAAATTTCCATGAATGTTCAAGGAAATGGGATACAACAGTTTTTCTTTCATTCTTTTATCCCCCACCCCCCCAGCTTCCAAATCATGATTGAAAACATTATTATTCTACGTTCTGCATTCTTACTGTTTTTCTTTATGCAGATTAACAATCTTTTCTTATTTTATTGAAATTTCCATGAATGTTCAAGGAAATGGGATACAACACTTTTTCTTTCTTTCTTTTATCCCCCACGCTCCAAGCTTCCAAATCATGGTTGACAACATTAATATTCTATCTTCTGCATTCTTACTCTTTTTCTTTATGCAGATTACCAATCTTTTTATTATTTTATTGTACTTTCCATGAATGTTCAAGGAAATGGTATACAACAGTTTTTCTTTCATTCTTTTATCCCCCACCACCCCCAAGCTTCCAAATCATGGTTGACAAGATTAATAGTCTATCTTCTGCATTCTTACACTTTTACTTTATGCAGATTAACAATCTTTTTATTATTTTATTGAAATTTCCATGAATGTTCAAGGAAATGGGATACAACAGTTTTTCTTTCTTTCTTTCATCCCCCACTTGCCCGCAGCTTCTAATTCATGGTTGACAACATTAATATTCTATCTTCTGCATTCTTACTCTCTTTCTTTATACAGATTAACTATCTTTTTATAATTTTATTGAAATTTCCATGAATGTTCAAGGAAATGGGATACAACAGTTTTTCTTTCTTTCTTTCATCCCCCACCCCCCCAGCTTCCAAATCATGGTTGACAACATAATATTGTATCTTCTCCCTTCATACTCTTTTTCTTTATGCATTTAACAATCTTGTCATTAGTTTATTGAAATTTCATGAATGTTCAAGGAAATGGGATACAACATTTTCTCTTTCTTTCTTTTATCCCCCACTCCCCAAGCTTCCAAATCATGGTTGGCAACAGTAATATTCTATCTTCTGAATTCTTACACTTTTTCTTTATGCAGACTAACAATCTTTTTATTATTTTATTGAAATTTCCATGAATGTTCAAGGAAATGGGATACAACATTATTTCTTTCTTTCTTTCATCCCGCACGCCCCCAGCTTCCAAATCGTGGTTGACAATATTAATATTCAATGTTCTGCATTCTTACACTTTTTCTTTATGCAGATTAACAATTTTTTATTATTTTATTGAAATTTCCATGAATGTTCAAGGAAATGGGATACAACAGTTTTTCTTTCTTTCTTTCATCCCCCTACCCCCCCAGCTTCCAAATCATGGTTGACAACATTAATATTCCATCTTCTGCTTTCTTACACTTTTTCTTTATGCAGATTAACAATCTTTTATTATTTTATTGAAATTTCCATGAAAGTTCTAGGAAATGGGATACAACAGTTTTTCTTTCTTTCTTTTATCCCCCAACACGCCCCAGCTTCCCAATCATTGTTGACAACATTAATATTCTATCTTCTGCATTCTTACACTTTTTCTCTGTGCAGATTAACAATCTTTTTATTATTTTATTGAAATTTCCATGAATGTTCAAGGAAATTGGATAAAACAGTTATTCTTTCTTTCTTTTATCCCGCACAACCCCCCAGATTCCAAATCATTGTTGACAACATTAACATTCATTCTTCTGCATTCTTAATCTTTTTCTCTATGCAGATTAAGAATCTTTTTATTATTTTATTGAAATTTCCATGAATGTTCAAGGAAATGGGATACAACACTTTTTCTTTCTTTCTATCATCCCCCAACCCCACCAGCTTCCAAATCATGGTTGACAACATTAATATTCTATCTTCTGCATTCTTACTATTTTTCTTTATGCAGATTACCAATCTGTTTATTATTTTATTGAAATTTCCATGAATGTTCAAGGAAATGGGATACAACAGTTTTTCTTCCATTCTTTTATCCCCCACCCCCCCAGCTTCCAAATCATGATTGAAAACATTAATATTCTACCTTCTGCATTCTTACTGTTTTTCTTTAGGCAGAATAACAATCTTTTCTTATTTTATTGAAATTTCCATGAATGTTCAAGGAAATGGGATACAACACTTTTTCTTTCTTTCTTTTATCCCCCACCCCCGCCAGCTTCCAAATCATGGTTGACAACATGAACATTCTATCTCCTGCATTCTTACTCTTTTTCTTTATGCAGATTAACAATCTTTTATTATTTTATAGAAATTTCCATGAATGTTCAAGGAAATGGGATACAACAGTTTTTCTTTCTTTCTTTTATCCCCCACCCCCCCAAGCTTCCAAATCATGGTTGACAAGATTAATAGTCTATCTTCTGCATTCTTACACTTTTAATTTATGCAGATTAACAATCTTTTTATTATTTTATTGAAATTTCCATGAATGTTCAAGGAAATGGGATACAACAGTTTTTCTTTCTTTCTTTCATCCCCCACTTACCCGCAGCTTCTAATTCATGGTTGACAACATTAATATTCTATCTTCTGCATTCTTACTCTCTTTCTTTATGCAGATTAACAATATTTTTATTATTTTATTGAAATTTCCATGAATGTTCAAGGAAATGGGATACAACAGTTTTTCTTTCTTTCTTTCATCCCCCACCCCCCCAGCTTCCAAATCATGGTTGACAACATAATATTGTATCTTCTCCCTTCATACTCTTTTTCTTTATGCATTTAACAATCTTGTCATTATTTTATTGAAATTTCATGAATGTTCAAGGAAATGGGATACAACATTTTCTCTTTCTTTCTTTTATCCCCCACTCCCGAAGCTTCCAAATCATGGTTGACATCATTAATATTCTATCTTCTGCATTCTTACTCTTTTTCTTTATGCAGATTACCAATCTTTTTAATATTTTTTTGAAATTTCCATGAATGTTCAAGGAAATGGTATACAACAGTTTTTCTTTCTTTCTTTTATCCCCCACCACCCACCACCTTCCAAATCATGGTTGACAACATTCATATTCAATCTTCTGTATTCTTACACTTTTTCTTTATGTAAATAACAATCTATTTATTATTTTATTGAAATTTCCATGAATGTCCAAGGAAATGGGATACAACATTTTTTCTTTCTTTCTTTTATCCCCCACGCCCCCAGCTTCCAAATCGTGGTTGACAACATTAATATTCAATCTTCGGCATTCTTACACTTTTTCTTTATGCAGATGAACAATCTTTTTATTATTTTAATGAAATTTCCATGAATGTTCAAGGAAATGGAATACAACAGTTTTTCTTTCTTTCTTTTTTACGCCACCACCTCCCACCTTCCAAATCATGGTTGGCAACAGTAATATTCAATCTTGTGCATTCTTACACTTTTACTTTATGCAGATTAACAATCTTTTTATTATTTTATTAAAATTTCCATGAATGTTCAAGGAAATTGGATACAACAGTTTTTCTTACTTTCTTTTATCCCCCACCCCCCCAGCTTCCAAATCAAGTTTGACAACATTAATATTCTATCTTCTGCATTCTTACACTTTTTCTTTATGCAGACTAACAATCTTTTTATTATTTTATTGAAATTTCCATGAATGTTCAAGGAAATGTGATACAACATTATTTCTTTCTTTCTTTCATCCCGCACGCCCCCAGCTTCCAAATCGTGGTTGACAATATTAATATTCAATGTTCTGCATTCTTACACTTTTTCTTTATGCAGATTAACAATTTTTTATTATTTTATTGAAATTTCCATGAATGTTCAAGGAAATGGGATACAACAGTTTTTCTTTCTTTCTTTCATCCCCCTACCCCCCCAGCTTCCAAATCATGGTTGACAACATTAATATTCTATCTTCTGCATTCTTACTCTTTTTCTCTGTGCAGATTAACAATCTTTTTATTATTTTATTGAAATTTCCATGAATGTTCAAGGAAATGGAATACAACAGTTTTTCTTTCTTTCTTTAATCCCGCACAACCCCCCAGATTCCAAATCATTGTTGACATCATTAACATTCATTCTTCTGCATTCTTAATCTTTTTCTTTATGCAGATTAACAATCTTTTTATTATTTTATTGAAATTGCCATGAATGTTCAAGGAAATGGGATACAACATTTTTTCTTTCTTTCTTTTATCCTCCAGCGCCCCCAGCTTCCAAATCATGGTTGACAACATTAATATTCTATCTTCTGCATTCTTACTCTTTTTCTCTATGCAGAATAACAATCTTTTTATTATTGTATTGAAATTTCCATGAATGTTCAAGGAAATGGGATACAACAGTTTTTCTTTCTTTCTTTTATCCCGCACAACCCCCCAGATTCCAAATCATTGTTGACAACATTAACATTCATTCTTCTGCATTCTTAATCTTTTTCTTTATGCAGATTAACAATCTTTTTATTATTTTATTGAAATTGCCATGAATGTTCAGGGAAATGGGATACAACATTTTTTCTTTCTTTCTTTTATCCTCCAGCGCCCCCAGCTTCCAAATCATGGTTGACAACATTAATATTCTATCTTCTGCATTCTTACTCTTTTTCTCTATGCAGATTAACAATCTTTTTATTATTGTATTGAAATTTCCATGAATGTTCAAGGAAATGGGATACAACAGTTTTTCTTTCTTTCTTTTATCCCGCACAACCCCCCAGATTCCAAATCATTGTTGACAACATTAACATTCTATCTTCGTCATTCTTACTCTTTTTCTCTATGCAGATTAAGAATCTATTTATTATTTTATTGAAATTTCCATGAATGTTCAAGGAAATGGGATACAACACTTTTTCTTTCTTTCTATCATCCCCCAACCCCACCAGCTACCAAATCATGGTTGACAACATTAATATTCTATCTTCTGCATTCTTACTATTTTTCTTTATGCAGATTACCAATCTTTTTATTATTTTATTGAAATTTCCATGAATGTTCAAGGAAATGGGATACAACAGTTTTTCTTTCATTCTTTTATCCCCCACCCCCCCAGCTTCCAAATCATGATTGAAAACATTATTATTCTACGTTCTGCATTCTTACTGTTTTTCTTTATGCAGATTAACAATCTTTTCTTATTTTATTGAAATTTCCATGAATGTTCAAGGAAATGGGATACAACACTTTTTCTTTCTTTCTTTTATCCCCCACCCCCGCCAGCTTGCAAATCATGGTTGACAACATGAACATTCTATCTCCTGCATTCTTACTCTTTTTCTTTATGCAGATTAACAATCTTTTATTATTTTATTGAAATTTCCATGAATGTTCAAGGAAATGGGATACAACAGTTTTTCTTTCTTTCTTTTATCCCCCACGCTCCAAGCTTCCAAATCATGGTTGACAACATTAATATTCTATCTTCTGCATTCTTACTCTTTTTCTTTATGCAGATTACCAATCTTTTTATTATTTTATTGTACTTTCCATGAATGTTCAAGGAAATGGTATACAACAGTTTTTCTTTCATTCTTTTATCCCCCACCACCCCCAAGCTTCCAAATCATGGTTGACAAGATTAATAGTCTATCTTCTGCATTCTTACACTTTTACTTTATGCAGATTAACAATCTTTTTATTATTTTATTGAAATTTCCATGAATGTTCAAGGAAATGGGATACAACAGTTTTTCTTTCTTTCTTTCATCCCCCACTTGCCCGCAGCTTCTAATTCATGGTTGACAACATTAATATTCTATCTTCTGCATTCTAACTCTCTTTCTTTATGCAGATTAACTATCTTTTTATAATTTTATTGAAATTTCCATGAATGTTCAAGGAAATGGGATACAACAGTTTTTCTTTCTTTCTTTCATCCCCCACCCCCCCAGCTTCCAAATCATGGTTGACAACATAATATTGTATCTTCTCCCTTCATACTCTTTTTCTTTATGCATTTAACAATCTTGTCATTAGTTTATTGAAATTTCATGAATGTTCAAGGAAATGGGATACAACATTTTCTCTTTCTTTCTTTTATCCCCCACTCCCCAAGCTTCCAAATCATGGTTGGCAACAGTAATATTCTATCTTCTGAATTCTTACACTTTTTCTTTATGCAGACTAACAATCTTTTTATTATTTTATTGAAATTTCCATGAATGTTCAAGGAAATGGGATACAACATTATTTCTTTCTTTCTTTCATCCCGCACGCCCCCAGCTTCCAAATCGTGGTTGACAATATTAATATTCAATGTTCTGCATTCTTACACTTTTTCTTTATGCAGATTAACAATTTTTTATTATTTTATTGAAATTTCCATGAATGTTCAAGGAAATGGGATACAACAGTTTTTCTTTCTTTCTTTCATCCCCCTACCCCCCCAGCTTCCAAATCATGGTTGACAACATTAATATTCCATCTTCTGCTTTCTTACACTTTTTCTTTATGCAGATTAACAATCTTTTATTATTTTATTGAAATTTCCATGAAAGTTCTAGGAAATGGGATACAACAGTTTTTCTTTCTTTCTTTTATCCCCCAACACGCCCCAGCTTCCCAATCATTGTTGACAACATTAATATTCTATCTTCTGCATTCTTACACTTTTTCTCTGTGCAGATTAACAATCTTTTTATTATTTTATTGAAATTTCCATGAATGTTCAAGGAAATTGGATAAAACAGTTTTTCTTTCTTTCTTTTATCCCGCACAACCCCCCAGATTCCAAATCATTGTTGACAACATTAACATTCATTCTTCTGCATTCTTAATCTTTTTCTCTATGCAGATTAAGAATCTTTTTATTATTTTATTGAAATTTCCATGAATGTTCAAGGAAATGGGATACAACACTTTTTCTTTCTTTCTATCATCCCCCAACCCCACCAGCTTCCAAATCATGGTTGACAACATTAATATTCTATCTTCTGCATTCTTACTATTTTTCTTTATGCAGATTACCAATCTGTTTATTATTTTATTGAAATTTCCATGAATGTTCAAGGAAATGGGATACAACAGTTTTTCTTTCATTCTTTTATCCCCCACCCCCCCAGCTTCCAAATCATGATTGAAAACATTAATATTCTACCTTCTGCATTCTTACTGTTTTTCTTTAGGCAGAATAACAATCTTTTCTTATTTTATTGAAATTTCCATGAATGTTCAAGGAAATGGGATACAACACTTTTTCTTTCTTTCTTTTATCCCCCACCCCCGCCAGCTTCCAAATCATGGTTGACAACATGAACATTCTATCTCCTGCATTCTTACTCTTTTTCTTTATGCAGATTAACAATCTTTTATTATTTTATAGAAATTTCCATGAATGTTCAAGGAAATGGGATACAACAGTTTTTCTTTCTTTCTTTTATCCCCCACCCCCCCAAGCTTCCAAATCATGGTTGACAAGATTAATAGTCTATCTTCTGCATTCTTACACTTTTAATTTATGCAGATTAACAATCTTTTTATTATTTTTTTGAAATTTCCATGAATGTTCAAGGAAATGGGATACAACAGTTTTTCTTTCTTTCTTTCATCCCCCACTTACCCGCAGCTTCTAATTCATGGTTGACAACATTAATATTCTATCTTCTGCATTCTTACTCTCTTTCTTTATGCAGATTAACAATATTTTTATTATTTTATTGAAATTTCCATGAATGTTCAAGGAAATGGGATACAACAGTTTTTCTTTCTTTCTTTCATCCCCCACCCCCCCAGCTTCCAAATCATGGTTGACAACATAATATTGTATCTTCTCCCTTCATACTCTTTTTCTTTATGCATTTAACAATCTTGTCATTATTTTATTGAAATTTCATGAATGTTCAAGGAAATGGGATACAACATTTTCTCTTTCTTTCTTTTATCCCCCACTCCCGAAGCTTCCAAATCATGGTTGACATCATTAATATTCTATCTTCTGCATTCTTACTCTTTTTCTTTATGCAGATTACCAATCTTTTTAATATTTTTTTGAAATTTCCATGAATGTTCAAGGAAATGGTATACAACAGTTTTTCTTTCTTTCTTTTATCCCCCACCACCCACCACCTTCCAAATCATGGTTGACAACATTCATATTCAATCTTCTGTATTCTTACACTTTTTCTTTATGTAAATAACAATCTATTTATTATTTTATTGAAATTTCCATGAATGTCCAAGGAAATGGGATACAACATTTTTTCTTTCTTTCTTTTATCCCCCACGCCCCCAGCTTCCAAATCGTGGTTGACAACATTAATATTCAATCTTCGGCATTCTTACACTTTTTCTTTATACAGATGAACAATCTTTTTATTATTTTAATGAAATTTCCATGAATGTTCAAGGAAATGGAATACAACAGTTTTTCTTTCTTTCTTTTTTACGCCACCACCTCCCACCTTCCAAATCATGGTTGGCAACAGTAATATTCAATCTTGTGCATTCTTACACTTTTACTTTATGCAGATTAACAATCTTTTTATTATTTTATTAAAATTTCCATGAATGTTCAAGGAAATTGGATACAACAGTTTTTCTTACTTTCTTTTATCCCCCACCCCCCCAGCTTCCAAATCAAGTTTGACAACATTAATATTCTATCTTCTGCATTCTTACACTTTTTCTTTATGCAGACTAACAATCTTTTTATTATTTTATTGAAATTTCCATGAATGTTCAAGGAAATGTGATACAACATTATTTCTTTCTTTCTTTCATCCCGCACGCCCCCAGCTTCCAAATCGTGGTTGACAATATTAATATTCAATGTTCTGCATTCTTACACTTTTTCTTTATGCAGATTAACAATTTTTTATTATTTTATTGAAATTTCCATGAATGTTCAAGGAAATGGGATACAACAGTTTTTCTTTCTTTCTTTCATCCCCCTACCCCCCCAGCTTCCAAATCATGGTTGACAACATTAATATTCTATCTTCTGCATTCTTACTCTTTTTCTCTGTGCAGATTAACAATCTTTTTATTATTGTATTGAAATTTCCATGAATGTTCAAGGAAATGGGATACAACAGTTTTTCTTTCTTTCTTTTATCCCGCACAACCCGCCAGATTCCAAATCATTGTTGACAACATTAACATGCTATCTTCGTCATTCTTACTCTTTTTCTCTATGCAGATTAAGAATCTATTTATTATTTTATTGAAATTTCCATGAATGTTCAAGGAAATGGAATACAACAGTTTTTCTTTCTTTCTTTAATCCCGCACAACCCCCCAGATTCCAAATCATTGTTGACAACATTAACATTCATTCTTCTGCATTCTTAATCTTTTTCTTTATGCAGATTAACAATCTTTTTATTATTTTATTGAAATTGCCATGAATGTTCAAGGAAATGGGATACAACATTTTTTCTTTCTTTCTTTTATCCTCCAGCGCCCCCAGCTTCCAAATCATGGTTGACAACATTAATATTCTATCTTCTGCATTCTTACTCTTTTTCTCTATGCAGAATAACAATCTTTTTATTATTGTATTGAAATTTCCATGAATGTTCAAGGAAATGGGATACAACAGTTTTTCTTTCTTTCTTTTATCCCGCACAACCCGCCAGATTCCAAATCATTGTTGACAACATTAACATGCTATCTTCGTCATTCTTACTCTTTTTCTCTATGCAGATTAAGAATCTATTTATTATTTTATTGAAATTTCCATGAATGTTCAAGGAAATGGGATACAACACTTTTTCTTTCTTTCTATCATCCCCCAACCCCACCAGCTTCCAAATCATGGTTGACAACATTAATATTCTATCTTCTGCATTCTTACTATTTTTCTTTATGCAGATTACCAATCTATTTATTATTTTATTGAAATTTCCATGAATGTTCAAGGAAATGGGATACAACAGTTTTTCTTTCATTCTTTTATCCCCCACCCCCCCAGCTTCCAAATCATGATTGAAAACATTAATATTCTACGTTCTGCATTCTTACTGTTTTTCTTTATGCAGATTAACAATCTTTTCTTATTTTATTGAAATTTCCATGAATGTTCAAGGAAATGGGATACAACACTTTTTCTTTCTTTCTTTTATCCCCCACCCCCGCCAGCTTCCAAATCATGGTTGACAACATGAACATTCTATCTCCTGCATTCTTACTCTTTTTCTTTATGCAGATTAACAATCTTTTATTATTTTATTGAAATTTCCATGAATGTTCAAGGAAATGGAATACAACAGTTTTTCTTTCTTTCTTTCATCCCCCACTTGCCCGCAGCTTCTAATTCATGGTTGACAACATTAATATTCTATCTTCTGCATTCTTACTCTCTTTCTTTATGCAGATTAACAATCTTTTTATTATTTTATTGAAATTTCCATGAATGTTCAAGGAAATGGGATACAACAGTTTTTCTTTCTTTCTTTCATCCCCCACCCCCCCAGCTTCCAAATCATGGTTGACAACATAATATTGTATCTTCTCCCTTCATACTCTTTTTCTTTATGCATTTAACAATCTTGTCATTATTTTATTGAAATTTCATGAATGTTCAAGGAAATGGGATACAACATTTTCTCTTTCTTTCTTTTATCCCCCACTCCCGAAGCTTCCAAATCATGGTTGACAACATTAATATTCTATCTTCTGCATTCTTACACTTTTTCTTTATGCAGATTACCAATCTTTTTAATATTTTTTTGAAATTTCCATGAATGTTCAAGGAAATGGTATACAACAGTTTTTCTTTCTTTCTTTTATCCCCCACCACCTCCCACCTTCCAAATCATGGTTGGCAACAGTAATATTCAATCTTGTGCATTCTTACACTTTTACTTTATGCAGATTAACAATCTTTTTATTATTTTATTGAAATTTCCATGAATGTTCAAGGAAATGTGATACAACATTATTTCTTTCTTTCTTTCATCCCGCACGCCCCCAGCTTCCAAATCGTGGTTGACAATATTAATATTCAGTGTTCTGCATTCTTAAACTTTTTCTTTATGCAGATTAACAATTTTTTATTATTTTATTGAAAATTCCATGAATGTTCAAGAAAATGGGATACAACAGTTTTTCTTTCTTTCTTTCATCCCCCTACCCCCCCAGCTTCCAAATCATGG
Organism: Cynocephalus volans; assembly: GCF_027409185.1. Taxonomy (NCBI): domain Eukaryota; kingdom Metazoa; phylum Chordata; class Mammalia; order Dermoptera; family Cynocephalidae; genus Cynocephalus; species Cynocephalus volans. Next base: position 60,975,001 of record NC_084463.1, on the reverse strand, counting down.
TTGACAACATTAATATTCTATCTTCTGCATTCTTACTCTTTTTCTCTGTGCAGATTAACAATCTTTTTATTATTGTATTGAAATTTCCATGAATGTTCAAGGAAATGGGATACAACAGTTTTTCTTTCTTTCTTTAATCCCGCACAACCCCCCAGATTCCAAATCATTGTTGACAACATTAACATTCATTCTTCTGCATTCTTAATCTTTTTCTTTATGCAGATTAACAATCTATTTATTATTTTATTGAAATTTCCATGAATGTTCAAGGAAATGGGATACAACACTTTTTCTTTCTTTCTATCATCCCCCAACCCCACCAGCTTCCAAATCATGGTTGACAACATTAATATTCTATCTTCTGCATTCTTACTATTTTTCTTTATGCAGATTACCAATCTTTTTATTATTTTATTGAAATTTCCATGAATGTTCAAGGAAATGGGATACAACAGTTTTTCTTTCATTCTTTTATCCCCCACCCCACCAGCTTCCAAATCATGATTGAAAACATTAATAATCTACGTTCTGCATTCTTACTGTTTTTCTTTATGCAGATTAACAATCTTTTCTTATTTTATTGAAATTTCCATGAATGTTCAAGGAAATGGGATACAACACTTTTTCTTTCTTTCTTTTATCCCCCACCCCCGCCAGCTTCCAAATCATGGTTGACAACATGAACATTCTATCTCCTGCATTCTTACTCTTTTTCTTTATGCAGATTAACAATCTTTTATTATTTTATTGAAATTTCCATGAATGTTCAAGGAAATGGGATACAACAGTTTTTCTTTCTTTCCTTCATCCCCCACTTGCCCGCAGATTCTAATTCATGGTTGACACATTAATATTCTATCTTCTGCATTCTTACTCTCTTTCTTTATGCAGATTAACAATCTTTTTATAATTTTATTGAAATTTCCATGAATGTTCAAGGAAATGGGATACAACAGTTTTTCTTTCTTTCTTTCATCCTCCACCCCCCCAGCTTCCAAATCATGGTTGACAACATAATATTGTATCTTCTCCCTTCATACTCTTTTTCTTTATGCATTTAACAATCTTGTCATTATTTTATTGAAATTTCATGAATGTTCAAGGAAATGGGATACAACATTTTCTCTTTCTTTCTTTTATCCCCCACTCCCCAAGCTTCCAAATCATGGTTGACAACATTAATATTCTATCTTCTGCATTCTTACTCTTTTTCTTTATGCAGATTAACAATCTTTTTATTATTTTACTGAAATTTCCATGAATGTTCAAGGAAATGGTATACAACAGTTTTTCTTTCTTTCTTTTACCCCCCACTCCCCCCCAGCTTCCAAATCATGGTTGAAAACATTAATATTCTATCTTCTGCATTCTTACACTTTTTCTTTATGCAGATTAACAATCTATTTATTATTTTATTGAAATTTCAATGAATGTTCAAGGAAATGGGATACAACTGTTTTTCTTTCTTTCTTTTATCCCCCACTCCGCCCCAGTTTACAAATCATGGTTGACAACATTAATATTCTATCTTCTGCATTCTTACCCTTTTTGTTTATGCAGATTAACAATCTTTTTATTATTGTATTGAAATTTCCATGAATGTTCAAGGAAATGGGATAAAATGTTTTTCTTTCTTTCTTTTATCCTCCAGCGCCCCCAGCTTCCAAATCATGGTTGACAACATTAATATTCTATCTTCTGCATTCCTACTATTTTTCTTTATGCAGATTAACAATCTTTTTATTATTTTATTGAAATTTCCATGAATGTTCAAGGAAATGGGATACAACACTTTTTCTTTCTTTCTATCATCCCCCAACCCCACCAGCTTCCAAATCATGGTTGACAACATTAATATTCTATCTTCTGTATTCTTACACTTTTTCTTTATGTAAATAACAATCTATTTATTATTTTATTGAAATTTCCATGAATGTCCAAGGAAATGGGATACAACATTTTTTCTTTCTTTCTTTTATCCCCCACGCCCCCAGCTTCCAAATCGTGGTTGACAACATTAATATTCAATCTTCGGCATTCTTACACTTTTTCTTTATGCAGATGAACAATCTTTTTATTATTTTAATGAAATTTCCATGAATGTTCAAGGAAATGGAATACAACAGTTTTTCTTTCTTTCTTTTTTACGCCACCACCTCCCACCTTCCAAATCATGGTTGGCAACAGTAATATTCAATCTTGTGCATTCTTACACTTTTACTTTATGCAGATTAACAATCTTTTTATTATTTTATTAAAATTTCCATGAATGTTCAAGGAAATTGGATACAACAGTTTTTCTTACTTTCTTTTATCCCCCACCCCCCCAGCTTCCAAATCAAGTTTGACAACATTAATATTCTATCTTCTGCATTCTTACACTTTTTCTTTATGCAGACTAACAATCTTTTTATTATTTTATTGAAATTTCCATGAATGTTCAAGGAAATGTGATACAACATTATTTCTTTCTTTCTTTCATCCCGCACGCCCCCAGCTTCCAAATCGTGGTTGACAATATTAATATTCAATGTTCTGCATTCTTACACTTTTTCTTTATGCAGATTAACAATTTTTTATTATTTTATTGAAATTTCCATGAATGTTCAAGGAAATGGGATACAACAGTTTTTCTTTCTTTCTTTCATCCCCCTACCCCCCCAGCTTCCAAATCATGGTTGACAACATTAATATTCTATCTTCTGCATTCTTACTCTTTTTCTCTGTGCAGATTAACAATCTTTTTATTATTTTATTGAAATTTCCATGAATGTTCAAGGAAATGGAATACAACAGTTTTTCTTTCTTTCTTTAATCCCGCACAACCCCCCAGATTCCAAATCATTGTTGACATCATTAACATTCATTCTTCTGCATTCTTAATCTTTTTCTTTATGCAGATTAACAATCTTTTTATTATTTTATTGAAATTGCCATGAATGTTCAAGGAAATGGGATACAACATTTTTTCTTTCTTTCTTTTATCCTCCAGCGCCCCCAGCTTCCAAATCATGGTTGACAACATTAATATTCTATCTTCTGCATTCTTACTCTTTTTCTCTATGCAGAATAACAATCTTTTTATTATTGTATTGAAATTTCCATGAATGTTCAAGGAAATGGGATACAACAGTTTTTCTTTCTTTCTTTTATCCCGCACAACCCCCCAGATTCCAAATCATTGTTGACAACATTAACATTCATTCTTCTGCATTCTTAATCTTTTTCTTTATGCAGATTAACAATCTTTTTATTATTTTATTGAAATTGCCATGAATGTTCAGGGAAATGGGATACAACATTTTTTCTTTCTTTCTTTTATCCTCCAGCGCCCCCAGCTTCCAAATCATGGTTGACAACATTAATATTCTATCTTCTGCATTCTTACTCTTTTTCTCTATGCAGATTAACAATCTTTTTATTATTGTATTGAAATTTCCATGAATGTTCAAGGAAATGGGATACAACAGTTTTTCTTTCTTTCTTTTATCCCGCACAACCCCCCAGATTCCAAATCATTGTTGACAACATTAACATTCTATCTTCGTCATTCTTACTCTTTTTCTCTATGCAGATTAAGAATCTATTTATTATTTTATTGAAATTTCCATGAATGTTCAAGGAAATGGGATACAACACTTTTTCTTTCTTTCTATCATCCCCCAACCCCACCAGCTTCCAAATCATGGTTGACAACATTAATATTCTATCTTCTGCATTCTTACTATTTTTCTTTATGCAGATTACCAATCTTTTTATTATTTTATTGAAATTTCCATGAATGTTCAAGGAAATGGGATACAACAGTTTTTCTTTCATTCTTTTATCCCCCACCCCCCCAGCTTCCAAATCATGATTGAAAACATTATTATTCTACGTTCTGCATTCTTACTGTTTTTCTTTATGCAGATTAACAATCTTTTCTTATTTTATTGAAATTTCCATGAATGTTCAAGGAAATGGGATACAACACTTTTTCTTTCTTTCTTTTATCCCCCACCCCCGCCAGCTTGCAAATCATGGTTGACAACATGAACATTCTATCTCCTGCATTCTTACTCTTTTTCTTTATGCAGATTAACAATCTTTTATTATTTTATTGAAATTTCCATGAATGTTCAAGGAAATGGGATACAACAGTTTTTCTTTCTTTCTTTTATCCCCCACGCTCCAAGCTTCCAAATCATGGTTGACAACATTAATATTCTATCTTCTGCATTCTTACTCTTTTTCTTTATGCAGATTACCAATCTTTTTATTATTTTATTGTACTTTCCATGAATGTTCAAGGAAATGGTATACAACAGTTTTTCTTTCATTCTTTTATCCCCCACCACCCCCAAGCTTCCAAATCATGGTTGACAAGATTAATAGTCTATCTTCTGCATTCTTACACTTTTACTTTATGCAGATTAACAATCTTTTTATTATTTTATTGAAATTTCCATGAATGTTCAAGGAAATGGGATACAACAGTTTTTCTTTCTTTCTTTCATCCCCCACTTGCCCGCAGCTTCTAATTCATGGTTGACAACATTAATATTCTATCTTCTGCATTCTAACTCTCTTTCTTTATGCAGATTAACTATCTTTTTATAATTTTATTGAAATTTCCATGAATGTTCAAGGAAATGGGATACAACAGTTTTTCTTTCTTTCTTTCATCCCCCACCCCCCCAGCTTCCAAATCATGGTTGACAACATAATATTGTATCTTCTCCCTTCATACTCTTTTTCTTTATGCATTTAACAATCTTGTCATTAGTTTATTGAAATTTCATGAATGTTCAAGGAAATGGGATACAACATTTTCTCTTTCTTTCTTTTATCCCCCACTCCCCAAGCTTCCAAATCATGGTTGGCAACAGTAATATTCTATCTTCTGAATTCTTACACTTTTTCTTTATGCAGACTAACAATCTTTTTATTATTTTATTGAAATTTCCATGAATGTTCAAGGAAATGGGATACAACATTATTTCTTTCTTTCTTTCATCCCGCACGCCCCCAGCTTCCAAATCGTGGTTGACAATATTAATATTCAATGTTCTGCATTCTTACACTTTTTCTTTATGCAGATTAACAATTTTTTATTATTTTATTGAAATTTCCATGAATGTTCAAGGAAATGGGATACAACAGTTTTTCTTTCTTTCTTTCATCCCCCTACCCCCCCAGCTTCCAAATCATGGTTGACAACATTAATATTCCATCTTCTGCTTTCTTACACTTTTTCTTTATGCAGATTAACAATCTTTTATTATTTTATTGAAATTTCCATGAAAGTTCTAGGAAATGGGATACAACAGTTTTTCTTTCTTTCTTTTATCCCCCAACACGCCCCAGCTTCCCAATCATTGTTGACAACATTAATATTCTATCTTCTGCATTCTTACACTTTTTCTCTGTGCAGATTAACAATCTTTTTATTATTTTATTGAAATTTCCATGAATGTTCAAGGAAATTGGATAAAACAGTTTTTCTTTCTTTCTTTTATCCCGCACAACCCCCCAGATTCCAAATCATTGTTGACAACATTAACATTCATTCTTCTGCATTCTTAATCTTTTTCTCTATGCAGATTAAGAATCTTTTTATTATTTTATTGAAATTTCCATGAATGTTCAAGGAAATGGGATACAACACTTTTTCTTTCTTTCTATCATCCCCCAACCCCACCAGCTTCCAAATCATGGTTGACAACATTAATATTCTATCTTCTGCATTCTTACTATTTTTCTTTATGCAGATTACCAATCTGTTTATTATTTTATTGAAATTTCCATGAATGTTCAAGGAAATGGGATACAACAGTTTTTCTTTCATTCTTTTATCCCCCACCCCCCCAGCTTCCAAATCATGATTGAAAACATTAATATTCTACCTTCTGCATTCTTACTGTTTTTCTTTAGGCAGAATAACAATCTTTTCTTATTTTATTGAAATTTCCATGAATGTTCAAGGAAATGGGATACAACACTTTTTCTTTCTTTCTTTTATCCCCCACCCCCGCCAGCTTCCAAATCATGGTTGACAACATGAACATTCTATCTCCTGCATTCTTACTCTTTTTCTTTATGCAGATTAACAATCTTTTATTATTTTATAGAAATTTCCATGAATGTTCAAGGAAATGGGATACAACAGTTTTTCTTTCTTTCTTTTATCCCCCACCCCCCCAAGCTTCCAAATCATGGTTGACAAGATTAATAGTCTATCTTCTGCATTCTTACACTTTTAATTTATGCAGATTAACAATCTTTTTATTATTTTTTTGAAATTTCCATGAATGTTCAAGGAAATGGGATACAACAGTTTTTCTTTCTTTCTTTCATCCCCCACTTACCCGCAGCTTCTAATTCATGGTTGACAACATTAATATTCTATCTTCTGCATTCTTACTCTCTTTCTTTATGCAGATTAACAATATTTTTATTATTTTATTGAAATTTCCATGAATGTTCAAGGAAATGGGATACAACAGTTTTTCTTTCTTTCTTTCATCCCCCACCCCCCCAGCTTCCAAATCATGGTTGACAACATAATATTGTATCTTCTCCCTTCATACTCTTTTTCTTTATGCATTTAACAATCTTGTCATTATTTTATTGAAATTTCATGAATGTTCAAGGAAATGGGATACAACATTTTCTCTTTCTTTCTTTTATCCCCCACTCCCGAAGCTTCCAAATCATGGTTGACATCATTAATATTCTATCTTCTGCATTCTTACTCTTTTTCTTTATGCAGATTACCAATCTTTTTAATATTTTTTTGAAATTTCCATGAATGTTCAAGGAAATGGTATACAACAGTTTTTCTTTCTTTCTTTTATCCCCCACCACCCACCACCTTCCAAATCATGGTTGACAACATTCATATTCAATCTTCTGTATTCTTACACTTTTTCTTTATGTAAATAACAATCTATTTATTATTTTATTGAAATTTCCATGAATGTCCAAGGAAATGGGATACAACATTTTTTCTTTCTTTCTTTTATCCCCCACGCCCCCAGCTTCCAAATCGTGGTTGACAACATTAATATTCAATCTTCGGCATTCTTACACTTTTTCTTTATGCAGATGAACAATCTTTTTATTATTTTAATGAAATTTCCATGAATGTTCAAGGAAATGGAATACAACAGTTTTTCTTTCTTTCTTTTTTACGCCACCACCTCCCACCTTCCAAATCATGGTTGGCAACAGTAATATTCAATCTTGTGCATTCTTACACTTTTACTTTATGCAGATTAACAATCTTTTTATTATTTTATTAAAATTTCCATGAATGTTCAAGGAAATTGGATACAACAGTTTTTCTTACTTTCTTTTATCCCCCACCCCCCCAGCTTCCAAATCAAGTTTGACAACATTAATATTCTATCTTCTGCATTCTTACACTTTTTCTTTATGCAGACTAACAATCTTTTTATTATTTTATTGAAATTTCCATGAATGTTCAAGGAAATGTGATACAACATTATTTCTTTCTTTCTTTCATCCCGCACGCCCCCAGCTTCCAAATCGTGGTTGACAATATTAATATTCAATGTTCTGCATTCTTACACTTTTTCTTTATGCAGATTAACAATTTTTTATTATTTTATTGAAATTTCCATGAATGTTCAAGGAAATGGGATACAACAGTTTTTCTTTCTTTCTTTCATCCCCCTACCCCCCCAGCTTCCAAATCATGGTTGACAACATTAATATTCTATCTTCTGCATTCTTACTCTTTTTCTCTGTGCAGATTAACAATCTTTTTATTATTTTATTGAAATTTCCATGAATGTTCAAGGAAATGGAATACAACAGTTTTTCTTTCTTTCTTTAATCCCGCACAACCCCCCAGATTCCAAATCATTGTTGACAACATTAACATTCATTCTTCTGCATTCTTAATCTTTTTCTTTATGCAGATTAACAATCTTTTTATTATTTTATTGAAATTGCCATGAATGTTCAAGGAAATGGGATACAACATTTTTTCTTTCTTTCTTTTATCCTCCAGCGCCCCCAGCTTCCAAATCATGGTTGACAACATTAATATTCTATCTTCTGCATTCTTACTCTTTTTCTCTATGCAGAATAACAATCTTTTTATTATTGTATTGAAATTTCCATGAATGTTCAAGGAAATGGGATACAACAGTTTTTCTTTCTTTCTTTTATCCCGCACAACCCGCCAGATTCCAAATCATTGTTGACAACATTAACATGCTATCTTCGTCATTCTTACTCTTTTTCTCTATGCAGATTAAGAATCTATTTATTATTTTATTGAAATTTCCATGAATGTTCAAGGAAATGGGATACAACACTTTTTCTTTCTTTCTATCATCCCCCAACCCCACCAGCTTCCAAAACATGGTTGACAACATTAATATTCTATCTTCTGCATTCTTACTATTTTTCTTTATGCAGATTACCAATCTATTTATTATTTTATTGAAATTTCCATGAATGTTCAAGGAAATGGGATACAACAGTTTTTCTTTCATTCTATTATCCCCCACCCCCCCAGCTTCCAAATCATGATTGAAAACATTAATATTCTACGTTCTGCATTCTTACTGTTTTTCTTTATGCAGATTAACAATCTTTTCTTATTTTATTGAAATTTCCATGAATGTTCAAGGAAATGGGATACAACACTTTTTCTTTCTTTCTTTTATCCCCCACCCCCGCCAGCTTCCAAATCATGGTTGACAACATGAACATTCTATCTCCTGCATTCTTACTCTTTTTCTTTATGCAGATTAACAATCTTTTATTATTTTATTGAAATTTCCATGAATGTTCAAGGAAATGGAATACAACAGTTTTTCTTTCTTTCTTTCATCCCCCACTTGCCCGCAGCTTCTAATTCATGGTTGACAACATTAATATTCTATCTTCTGCATTCTTACTCTCTTTCTTTATGCAGATTAACAATCTTTTTATTATTTTATTGAAATTTCCATGAATGTTCAAGGAAATGGGATACAACAGTTTTTCTTTCTTTCTTTCATCCCCCACCCCCCCAGCTTCCAAATCATGGTTGACAACATAAT